>NW_022196896.1:95892973-95925311 GCF_008632895.1 Mastomys coucha | reverse complement strand
ATATATATATATATACATATATATATATATGTATATATATTCATTCTTTGGATAAAAATATGGTAAGTATACATTGCAATAGAAGTCTTAGGATGTTGGAAATGTCAAGCCTGTGGGATATCTACTGGGGAAATCTACAGGCAAAGAATGAATCCCACAGCCAGGGAGAAGCTATCTGTGCTGCAGGTGGCAGACTTCCAAGGGCGGGGCTCCTCAGGATGCTTGTAGTAGAGCAAATCCCATCACAAGCCCCAGATACCAGACATGTACATGCAGGGTTTATCTTGTGCCCTGCTGGATTTTATTTGCTTTGTTATATACCACCATCCCTCCCTTTGGAGATGAGACTCTTTACTCCATGTCAGTATATATTATAAATTACTTTTTGAATTAATGAAGCCTCACAGTAAAGAGATTGCCTTGAGTTCCAAACCTATTGGGACTTTTCAACAATACTGGAAGTATTACTTACTGTGCAAACATGGTAAGCTCAAAAAAATGTATTATGTAGTATAAGATAGGAGCTCATAAAGCACAGGGCCAGAATCATAGAGTTCAAGTGCAAAATGTTCTTCATAGTCTTAAGAATTCCCCCTCTTGGCCTCCAGATATTGATGTTGAGAGGGAAGGCAGAAGAATCTTCAGGAGGTTGAGATTGACGAGGAACAGTCAGTCACTGGTAAAGCCAACAGGCTCTTTTAGCCTGCTTCCACTTCTCATTCACTCTCTACTCTCTGACTTCAGATTAATACGATGAGTCAGCACCCTGGCTCTGCTCCCATGCCTGACCAGGCAGGATGGCATGAAGGCATCAATCTATAAGCCAGAACTAGCCTTACAATCCCTAAATTGCTTCTTGTCCTATATTATATAATAGCATTGATAAAAGTAACTAGTTTAGCATACCCTTTTTTGTCTTTATTAGATATTGTCTTCATTTGCACGTCTTACGATATCTCCTTTCACAATTTCCCCTCCAAAAAAAGTAAAAGAAAAGAAAAGAAAAAGAAAAAAAGAAAAGAAAAGAAACAAAAACAAAAACAAAAGCAAAACCCCTGTTCCCTCTCCCCTTCCCCTGCTCACCAACCCACCCTCTCCCACTTCCTGGCCCTGGCATTCCCCTAAACTGGGGCATAGAGCCTTCTCATGACCAAGGGCCTCTCCTCCCATTGATGACTAACTTGGCCATCCTCTGCTATACATATGCTGCTGGAGGTATTAGTCCTACCATGTGTACTCCTTAGTTGGTGGTTTAGACCCTGGGAGCTCTGAGGGTAGTTAGTTCATATTGTTGTTTGTCCTAAGGGACTGCAAAACTTTCAGCTCCTTGGGTCCTTTTCTCTAGCTCCTTCATTGGGGACCCTGTACTCAGTCCAATGGATGGCTTGAGCCTCTACTTCTGTATTAGTCGGATACTGTCAGAGCCTCTCAGGAGAGAGCTCTATCAGGATCCTGTCAGCCAGCACTTGCCAGCAACCACAATAGAGTCTTGATTTGATGGTTGAATATGAGAAGAATTTCCAGGTGGAGAAGTCTCTGCATTGTCCTTCCTTCAGTCTCTGCTCCATAGTTTGTCTCTGCAAATCCTTCCATGGGTATTTTGTTCCCCCTTTTAGGAAGGAATTAAGTATCCACACTTTGGTCTTCCTTCTTCTTGAGTTTCTTGTGGTTTGTGGGTTGTTCTTCCTGTATTCCAATCTTCTGGGCTAATATCCACTTATCAGAGAGTGCACACCATGTGTGTTGTGATTGGGTTATCTCACTCAGGATGATATTCTCCAGATCCATCCATTTTCCTAAGAATTTCATAAATTCATTGTTTTTAATAGCTGAGTAGTACTCCACTGTGCAGATGTACCACATTTTCTGTATCCATTCTTCTGTTGAGGGACATTTGGGTTGTTTCCAGTTTCTGGCTATTATAAATAAGGCTGCTATGAACATAATGGAGTATGTGTCCTTATTACATGTTGGAGCATCTTCTAGGTATATGCCCAGTAGTAGTATAGCTGGGTCCTCCGGTAGAACTATGTCCAATTTCCAGAGGAACCGCCAAACTGATTTCCAGAGTGGTTGTACCAGCTTGCAATCCCACCAGCAATGAAGGAGTGTGCCTCTTTCGCCACAACCTCTCCAGCATCTGCTGTTACCTGAGTTTTTTATCCTAGCCATTCTGACTGGTGTGAGGTGGAATCTCAGGATTGTTTTGATTTGCATTTCCCTGATGACTAAAGATGTTGAACATTTTTTAGGTGCTTCTTGGTCCTTCGTTATTCCTCAGTTTAGCTCTGTACCCCATTTTTATAGGGTAATTTTATAGGGTAAAGTCTAATTTATTGAATTCTTTGTATACATTGGATATTAGCCCTCTATCAGATATAGAATTGGTAAAGATCTTTTCCCAATTTGTTTGTTGCCATTTTGTCCTATTGACAGTGTTTCCTGCCTTATAGAAGCTTTGCAACTTTATGAGGTTCCATTTATTAATTCTTGATCTTAGAGCATGAGCTATTGCTGTTCTGTTTAAGAAATTCTCCCCTGTGCCCATGTCCTTGAGGCTCTTCCCCACTTTCTTTTCTATTAGTTTGAGTGTATCTGGTTTTATGTGGAGGTCCCTGATCCACTTGGACTTCAGCTTTGTACAAGGAGATAGGAATGAATAGATTTGCATTCTTCTACATGCTAACAGCCAGTTGAGCCAGCACCATTTGTTGAAAATGCTGTCTTTTTTTCCACTGGATGGTTTTAGCTCCTTTGTCAAAGATCAAGTGACCATAGGTATGTGGGTTTATTTCTGGGTCTTCAATTCTATTCCATTGATCCACTGCCTGTCATTGTACCAATACCATGCAGTTTTTAATCATAATTGCTCTGTAGTAAAGCTTAATGTCAGGGAAGGTGATTCTACCAGAGGTTCTTTTATTGCTGAGAATAGTTTTTGCTATCCTAGGTTTTTTGTTATTCCAGATAAATTTTCAAATTGTTCTTTCTAAGTCTGTGAAGAATTGAGTTGGAATTTTGATGGGGATTGCATTGAATCTGTAGATTGCATTCAACAAGATGGCCATTTTTACTATATTAATCCTGCCAATCCACGAGCATGGGAGATCTTTTCCATCTTCTGAGATCTTCTTTGATTTCCTTCTTCAGAGACTTGAAGTTCTTGTCAAACCGATCTTTTACTTGCTTAGTTAGAGTCACACCAAGGTATTTTATATTATTTGTGACTATTGTGAAGGGTGTTGTTTCCCTAATTTCTTTCTCAGCCTGTTGTTTATCCTTTGTGTAGAGGAAGGCCACTGATTTGCTTGAGTTAATTTTATATCCAGCTACTTTGCTGAAGTTGTTTATCAAGTTTAGGAGCTCTCTGGTGGAATTTTTGGGGTTACTTCAGTATACTATCATATCATCAGTAAATAGTGATAATTTGACTTCTTCCTTTCCAATTTGTATCCTTTTGATCTTCTTTTGTTGTCTAATTGCTCTGGCTAGGACTTCAAGTACAATATTGAATAGGTAGGGAGAGAGTGGGCAGCCTTGTCTAGTCCCTGATTTTAGTGGGATTGCTTCAAGTTTCTTTCCATTTAGTGTGATGTTGGCTACTGGTTTGCTATATATTGCTTTTACTACAGCATGTCCTTTTTAATTGCATATTTAGTGGGTGTAATATATATTTAAACATAAATATCTAGTGTTTATATTGGATAAACACCATAATAATGGGTAATATATTTTTAATATCCTTGTCAACACAGAATATTTTGTTATATGGTACTATCATAGAACAAACAAAAGATCATTTTACTTAAGAGCTATAAAACTGATTTCTTGCTTTACAGAAAAAGAATTAAAGGAAGCTAATGAAGGAGGAATCATGTGTATGAATAATGCCTCCCAAAATAGCTTCTATAATTTCTCTTATAAATTCAAGCTAATTTAGGATATGTCTTGTATCCCAGCAGAGCTTTGCCTGTTCTTTGTCATCTGTGGCTCATCTGGTGAATGTTCCATGTTCTTCCATGATCCATGCTACTGCATGTAGTACTCTGTCTCACAATGGAAGCCTGAGGACATCACTCCACAAGCTTATTCACTCTTCACAATTTGCTTCACTGAAAAATACACCCTTAAGGTCCTTTGCTCATACCAGACTTACCAAGGCTGTGTCTTGAATGACAAAGCAATAATGAGTATATTTTCTCATATTTTTGTTTAACTTCTCAATCACACACTCTAATAGAGTGGATATGGCTTTAATTCAAGGGGCCTAAACCTCCTACCCAATAAACTTAAAGGTACAAGTACATTTAAACAGCCCAACTCTAGTCAACACACATAAGCATCTCACCCTTTGAGGTCAGCAATGAGCTTGTTCTTTTCTTGTACCATGCGCTTATGATGCATACGATGGAAGTCCCGTTCCTTCTGTGTTCTCATCAGATCTTCTTTGGCCTTTCTGAAAATCACCAATACAACCAACATTCAAAACCACCATTGTTTCCTTCCTGAGAAAAGTATTTAGTGTTGAGTTCAAATAGTACGCCAATGATAACTGAATAGCACAGGAGGTGTATTACTCTCATTGAGAGCCCACCATTTTAGGCATGAGGGTCGTACTCTACTATATCACTGAGTTATGAGAGGACAAAGCCTATACTTCAGAAATGTGAGTCATTTATACTTAATAATTTTAAACCAAGTTAGAAAACTTGCTTGCAAAATAAGTGCACAGTGTAACCCATTTATTGCCAAAGAGAATTTTGGTTTACAAATTTAAACTATATATACAAAACAGAGTAATTCACAATAAGTAGAAATAAAGGAAGGGACTTACTCCACTTTTGAGGGCAAATTATATATTGGATCAATGACTTCTGATAGGTTGGAAAGCACAGAAATTCCAAAAATATAAAATTTTGTTCTGTTAGATGAGAAATATATATCCACAGAGGATCAGATAACTATATATATGCAATTGATATCCTTGTGAGAAACTAATCACATATATGAAATTCTCAATAAAAAAATTAACTATTAAAATGTTAGCATACTTATAATTCAGCCAAAATAGAACTATTCTTATACTGGATAGACATGCAAACCTTTGAATAGAGCAAGAATGCAAATTCTGTTTAAAGTGGAGGTCTATGAGATGTATTAATTGGAGTATGTCACTCTCTACAGTTACAGGCTAGTCTCAGTAAAGGATGGTTTATAATGAACAACAAAAAAATATCTGCTCTCTCTCCATATTGGGTAAGTAACAACATGCTGCTTCCTTGAGCTTTTCACTCTCTGAGAAAATGAACTGGCCTGGATAGCAGACACACTACATCAGGATCTGAAGGGAAGAAGTACACTTTTATGTGTCACAAATATTACAAAATTGAGATTCACATAAATGCACACAGATAAGCCTTGGCGGTAAGCTATGTCAGAAGATTCTGTTAGGAACAGTGTCTGTGGTACTGCCAAGGAGGTTAGGAGACCTGGGTTAGGTCTCCAGGTTCCTGATGGAACATATGTTAATCAGAAGGACTTCTGGCCATCAAATCAAAATATAGGTGGTGTGTGGTCAGAGATAATGATTCTGAGTTTCTTCTTCTTCCTAATCTTTTAATTCTTTTTTGGATAAGCTTTATTGATCTTTACTAAGAAGTTTTGAATTTGCATCACATATTAAATAAGTAAGCAAAATCCGATAAATACAACACTAACAATCTTCTATCCAACCTTCAACTTCATATTCATGCCAACTTTTGGCATGTACAGTAAATTATGATTTAAATATTCATATCTGAACCTCATCTGATGAACAATAATTGAGTACTGATTTTTTTACATCTTTCAACCGCACAAATATGTGTGATACTGGCTACAAGAAGAAATAGCAAAACCCAAGAAACCATGTGTATTAGTTGCTTTCCTCATTGTAGCTATGACAGAACAGTTTAAAGATGGGGAACTTATTGTGCCTCCCAATTAGATGTCACAGTCATCATAGCAGGGAAGTTGTAGTATCAGGACTGAGGGGGCAGCTGTTCATGTTACATTTATAGTCAGGAAGCCAAGACAAGTGAAATGTTGGTGCTCAGCTGGCTTTCTCCTTTTTATTCAACCTGGGGCCTTTGGACATGGCGTTGCTATGTTGCTAGGTGATGCAGTGTTGCTAGGTAAGCCCACCAGATACTACCTTGTAGATATTCTTAAAAACAAAAAGAACATCCGTATTTTCAGCTGGTGGCTGCACAGGTAACTTGCTCAAATCATACATCCTAGAGTCTTACCACTCTGGCTTTTATGCACAAAAACCACATCCTAGTTTTCACACCTCATTTAACAAGAAGCAGAACTTCAGAAGCCAAAAAGCCTGGCTAATACATTTAGGGGCTTTTTATTTGAGGACTTTCCTGGCTGTATGGACCAAGTCTTTCTTCCCATTTTGACAAGTGCTGGGCCCATGTGCTGGGTTTTAAGATCAGAATGGTACCTCTAACATGGTTGTCAGTTGTGGTAAGGTCTGGGGCCTCTTACACATAGCTTTCAAGGGGAAACGTATCTCCTCAGTTAAACTTTCCTAGACATAATACATTGTGGGAAAACTCTGCTAACTAAGGTTTAACTTCACCATAATCAGATAGCTTCTGGCTTAGTGCAATATGGAAGACTCCCTTCATTAGTAGGGCTTCTCTTCTGACCTTGTCTGGGGAATTCTAACCTCCTACTCATGCCTCTACCTGAAGAATGCCACTTAGCCTTAGTTAGATTACAGGTTCAATTTCCTTTCTCCTGATAAGAAACTATTAGGCCAGCACCTGAGATTCCTGAAATGCTTCCCCATGCTAGTGATGTTTTTCAGTACCCTCAGTCCTCAGACAATGACCTTTGCTCATCCTGGATGTTCCTACCCTCAGTCCTCCAAAACTTATAAACCTTGAATCACTCTAAGTAAAGTTGATCTACCTGCCAGTGTGGTCATTCACCATACATACTAACAGGGCATCTGAGACCCCTTCCTCACTTGTCATCTCTGCTCCCACTGTCCTCATGAACCATATTGGCTGGCTAATGATCTATCAGAATGGGAAGAGCCACACTTCATGAAATGTGTTTTTATGGTGTTAAGTTCATTCCAGTTGAAAATGAAGATGGGCCATCACACTAAGACTTTGAAAAGTAGCATTTCCCCACAAAACCAGAGTATAACTACTTGCTATTTTAAGTTTATCCAAATCTTTAGAACTACCACATTTTAATTGTAATATTATTATAACACAATGTACTCACTTGTTGAGATAAATATTTGTTAACTAGTTACAATAGCTGCTGGACATTCAGGGGATGCATTGTCTCTGATGTCAATCATCTCAAGGGTTTTCATGCCATAGATGTAGCTTCTCATATATTCACATAATTCACTAAAACACTTGAAAACTTCACAAAATCTACTTTTGTTATTTTACTATCAAGCTATTTATAACTTAATGTCTCTCCATTTATTGAGCTCAAGAACACAAAAGAGCTCATTTTGGGGTGAGGATGAAGCAGAAGAGAAGGCAACTATCTGATATCCTCTCCCCCTGACCCAGTGACCCCAGTGTGTAGTAGGTGAAAATATAGTTAAGTATGAGGAAGAATAGAGAGAGTAAAGTAAATGGTTGTGCCAGGATTTTGTTGTAAAAATATAAGAATGTACACAGGCAAAACCTTATTTTACTTTATATTGAAAGCATTAAAATGTGTATATAAAGAATTGGTCTCAAAAAGAGAGGAAGAAGGTACTATATACATGAATGGAAATATCAGAAAACAAATTCAACTTAAGATTCTAGTGTTAAATATCCATAATTAAGCAAATAAATAGGTTCAACTCTTTGGTTAAAATAGTTCCAGTATGATAAGGGGATGACATTGGCCATAGAAAATTTCTACATAGCAATGCGACTTTTGGAGTTATACGAATTATGAATATATCAGAGTTAGCAACTGCAAAATAATAGTAATAAATTATTAATAAATTATTAATAAAAATAATAATAATAACGTGTAATAGGCCTCAGAGTGCTAAGCCACTTAAACAGTAGCATGGCTTCTTGGCTTACACACACACACACATACTCTCACGCAAGTATCCAAAGGCCACCGTTCACAATCATCATATGAACTATGGTCAAGGAAAGTACAAGAAGTACAAGAACACCCAAAACTGGGCAAATTTTTAAATTACTAATGTTGAGTAAGGCCAGCTGGACAACTAGGATGGCTGGGATTCTGAACTTACCTACCAGCTCTTTCCCATAGACTTCCACTGCAATCTTTATGATCACAACATAATAAATATTTAGCATAACAGATGAGTTATACTCAGATCTTCTAAGAGACTTGTCTTCAAAAATAAGGTGTGTGGCAATAGGTATTTACATTGCTTCTAACTGTCCAAAGGTATGAGTATACAATTAATACAGTCCATCTTTATGAAAAGTAAACATGGCGGTAGAAAGATTGCTTGGCAGTTAAAAAGAACACTGCTCTTGCAAAGAAACTGGATTTGTTACCCAGCACCAGGTGATGGCTAACCACAATTCATTACAACAGTTCCAGAGGTTCTAGCACCATCTTTTGGAGTCCATTGGTACAGTGCATAGGCATATGTAGGCAAAACACATAAGATAAAATTAAAATAAAATTTTGAAAATTAACTTTCACGATCCTGACACTATTACTGAGGCTATGGAGCGCTCACAAAAACGAATCTAGCATGACTGCACTCCGGAAGACCCAAAAAGCAGCTGAAAGAGTGAGATGCAGATATTTGCACCCAACTAATAGACAGAAGCAGTTGACCCCTGTTGTTGAATTAGGGAAGGCTTAAAGAAGCTGAGGAGAAGGGTGACCCTGTTAGGAGGACCAGCAGTCTCAATTAATCTGGACCCCTGAGATCTCTCAGACACTGGACTACCAAACAGGCAGCATACACAAGCTGGTATGAGGTTCCTAACACACATGCAATGGAGGACTTCTGGGAGGACTCCTGGGACTGTGTTCATTCAGAGATGATGCACCTAACGCTCAAGAGAATGGAGGCCCCAAGGAGTTTAGAGGTCAGGTGGGGTGGAGAGTGGAGACATCCACATGGAGACAGAGGGCTGGGGAGGAGGTATGGGATGTGGAACAGTTGGAGGGTGGATGGGGTGGGGGGGTGGATAAAATAAATGTAAATAAATAAATAAATAAAAATTTAAAAAACTAACTTTCATTAAAATGTATTTTAAACAGTCCATTGAAACAGTCTTTTTGTAGTTACTCAATTAATTAATTAAAAATATACTTTATTTCTCCTATTTAAAATGTAAATTCTCAATAGGTTAAAAAATGCTTGGAACACTAAATACTGCAGACGTCCCTCACCAGAATGACAAATGTGAAGCATTACCTCACCTCACTTTTCAATACACATTTAGAAACCTATCTGTGCTCATCCCAGGAAAGAAAGCATAGGAATTGACTAAAGTATTAGACTTTAAAGTTTTTCTGACCATTAAATTGGTTTTCAGGGACTTGCTCTCTGTTTGCACAAATGAAGTCTACTCGGTAAAACAATTTAAATTCATTTCATGCTGATGCTTCTCTTATTATGACCTTCCTGCTGCCCGCCTGCTAAATAAAAGGAAATAGAAGTTGGAATAAAGAACAGGATAAAATATTCATGGGAACAATTAATATTTTAAATTCATCATATCTGCTCATCACATTAGTAGAACATCTTTGTGCTAAAAGAAAAAAAAACGTTTATTAAAACAGACAGCAAACACTGAGATTCTGTTCAAGTACAATGAAGAGCTATTCTGTGAAACTGTCTATTTAAACTTGTATATCACAGAGAATATTCATACATGCCTTGTCTTAATGAGATGCTACAATAATTATCAAACCTCCCCATTTTAGGATACTAGAACCTACCCATCTATAATTCAACTACATAATATTAAGACATGTGTATTCTTAGCATAATATGAAACTCAATTTTTCAGTGCATCATGAATGTGATTTAATATCATAGTCTTAAAATCATTCTTAAGTGAAGAACCCCAGTAAAACAACTTTGTAATAAATTTAAGCAATTATTTTTGGATGGATATTTAGTAATGAAGTTATTGAATTACTTCATCATCATAATTTGACATAATAGAACATAGAAATATGTGTTTACTTGCACCAACCAAAGCGGACCATCCTTGCCACATATTTTTCTCACTGATAACAATAATTATATAATTACCAAGTATTTCATTATCCTCAGTTGCTGATAAATGAATTACACTGACCCACAAAAATTAATATTGGAGTAATTGTTGAAGGGCCAAATGGAATTCAGCCAGACAGAAGGATAGCTTCATTATATTTTTAACTGCAAAAGGAAGGGATATAGCCATGTCCAGAAAAAAATAATACCTTCTTAATTTAACAAGCAATTACCTAAACACTAAAGCATGAAATTTTATGGGCTTCGTTATTGTCTTTATTTTCACAATGTTTGTTTCTGAAAGTCATTAAATTAAATGGGTCTTCTTAAAGCTGGACACTCTTTGACCTTTTACAGAAGTGAATTTTGTACTCAAAATCAGGGCCCTTAAGAAAGCACCTGGTTTTGTCCTCCATATTAACGGCCATTTAATTTTAATGTTTTTTAGTCCTATACTCTTTGGTAGAAGGGAATAAAGTGTTTTGTTTTGTTTTAAGAAGAGTACATTTCTGTCTTTTCCATATATTCTCCATCAATTATTTGGGACTCTTTATACAGCCTTTCTAGTCTGCATTATCTTTCATTAGTGTAAAGACTCTGAAATAGAAAACAATCTTCTAAATGGAACAAAATTTATCCTGGGGAAAAAGTTGTTTAAATTCCCACCACAGAAAGGAAACAAATCCTAATCCCAAAAGTGTTATGAAGACAAAACCCACCAACTACTGTAGAAATTATTAACAGTAAACATAAAGTATAGTAGCACAATCATATAAGCACCAACTATGTGTAAGGCACAAGGACAGGCCCTGGGACAGTGGTCAGGTGGGCCACCCTTTCTTCCATGAAGCCCATATATGTTAACTCAATGTGAAAAGTGCACATTGCAAGATGTTTCATAAATATTCACTATTAGAGAGACAGAAATACCTATAGAGAGGGCTATGCAGAGAGAAGACTCAGAGTTACCAAGGCATCAACCTCTCCCTCCATAAGGTGTACATATACACATACACACAGAAATGCACTAACAAAACTTATGTTCAGGTCCTTGTCAGTCTAAACCTCATCTGTGTTTTTCTATTGATTTTATGTGAAACTTTATGCAAATTTTATGTGAAAAAGTAAAGAACCTAGAAATAACCAACCCATCTGAGGGAAGAACAAAGATACAAACACCATAGCACACAGGTATACACATATAAATCAAATCAATCTCATGAAAGATCATAATAATGAAGTAAAATGTAAAACCACAGTCTGAGGGGAAATACAGTAGCCAAAGTGTCTGTATCTCAAAGAGAAAAAAAAAAATCATAGAATTCAATAACAACATACACAGCCTAACCAAAATTAGGCAATGGCTTTAAATAAAAGGGTAATAGTGATACCAGAAATTCTAAAGTGGCAAGAAACACAAAATATTGTGTTCATTATCACCTGCTCTTAGCAAATTGCATATCAAAACCATAAGACGTCACTATCAAATCACTTAAAGGCTAAAGGAGAAAAGACTACCGATTCTCTTTTGGAATTTGGGAAGCAAGTAGAATTCTCACACACTGCTAGTAAGGAGCTAACAGCCTTAATGATCCATCTTACCAACACTGACATGTTTAAATATATAAAATCAATGCACAGAAAAACGAAGGGAAAGCAAGCTGTCTACGTTATTTCTGTAGTAAGCAGAGAGAGATGACACTTAAATACATTTTCTCCTTTTGCATTCAGTTCAGGATTCTATGTCATGGGATACTGCTATGCAGACTTAGACAAGATAGCCCCTTCTCCATTAAATACCTTTGGATTAAAGAAATACACAGATGTGTGGTTCTATCATGATTCAAATCCAGTAAAGTTAGCAATGAAGTGGAACCACCACAACTGCACCCACTGGTCAGCCTGATACCAGAGCTCATCACTTTAGATTGGAATGCTCTACCTCTGGTCCCTAAAGTCCTATTTTCATCATACAATGCAAAGTTAATTTAGTACATCTCTAAATGTCCCCATACCCTAAAACAGTCTCAATGTTGTTCAAAATGCAATCTCCAAACTCCTTCTGAAACTCAAGACAATCTTTTAACTGTGTGCCCATGTAAAATCAAGTTACAGACCTCCAATGTACAACCGCACATAATAAACACTCCCACTCTAAAAGAGAATAATAGGAAGATGGGAAGAGCCAGATCAAAGCAAGAAGGAAGCTCAGTAGGTAAAACACCAAATCCTTCAATTCTACATCTGGCATCTGGAACTGTGGATGAATTCACCTGGGCTCCCATGGTCTCATGTAGCTCCATCTCTCCAGCACTGCCAACTGTAGCACAGTGACCTCTTATTTAGAGCAAGTCTGCTCTATACCTGAAGTTGTCCTTGGTGTATACTGAGCTGTCTGGCATCTCTACCAACCTAGGCTCTTCATTGCAACATAGGATTCACATTTCCATCTTCACATAACGGACCCTCGGAGCCTCATTACAGGAAACATACCTCTGCTACACACTGCCTGGACTTAATGACTTTCTGAAACCTTGGCAAAAAGCCTCTATGACCATCTTCCTTTTGTGTATATCAAAAAGAACAAGAACAGACAGCACCACATGGATGGTGTTTTCAAGTTCTGGTGCCAGGTCAAAACGTAGCCTGGATCCTTTTTCATAAGCATCTTTTTATTTCTTCAAGGATAATTTTAGGGGAACATGTTTTTTTGGTTGCTCTTTCAAAGAAAGGAAAACCATTAGCAGCTTCCTTAATTAAGGGTCTCTCCTTTCAAATGGGCTTGTATTTTCATAAGCTGGAACTGTGGCGGATGAAGTCTTGCCTTTGGGGTACCTTTTCTTTTGTCCCCGTATTGAACAGATTTCTCTTTGATAAGGATAACCCCTTTAACAATTACAGATGCCGTCATATTCGCCATGGACTGAATACAGCAGAGAGCAGAGGGTAGACATGAATACCAACCAACAGAAAAAAAAAACACTCCCTTAAAAGATTGAGATTTTAACTAAATTACATAGTTCTCAAGTATGAACTGTATGAAAAAGTCATGCCACAACGTCAGACTGATGCACACCTAGATCACTCACTTTGCCTTCGACTCTAAACTCACATCACTTTCCTCACTAAACTATGTACCACTGTAATTTTTCCTTGTACTATAGTCCTGAGCAAGAGCAGACAGCAGTGACACATCTGAAGTGCAAAGTGTCTTAAGATTTCTTCTACCAAACAAATCAGTCCATTACTTCACAATTCAGTTTCTAAAGATCTTAGGATTCAGAAGTAAACAATAAGATTCTTTGCCAAAATGTAAAATGAACGGATTCTAGCAAGTTCCCATTGGACTTCGAAAACCTCATAAGCTTTGCTCCACTATCTGTATTTCTTGCAGCATGCTGGTCTTTGAAGCTCCCAAGAGAATTGCTCATTCATCTCTGCTGATCATACTCTAGGCCTTCTTTGGGCCACAGCTCCAAAACCCTCCACATTCCTCACGATGGTTTTCAAATGGTTTCCAAAGCTTAACCACCACACGGTCAGGTTTACCACAGCAAGGACTCCTCTCTCAGTACCCATGTTCTACACTGGTTATTCCTCTGTTGTCTGTGACAATACACCAAGCAAAAGCACCCTAAGAAAGGAAGAGTTTATCAGGGGTAGGTCTGCAGGTATAGTATTAGAGGTCAGAGCAGAAAAGAGGGCAGGCATGTGAGTGGCTCGTCACAGTGTGTGCACAGACAGGAAGCAGTAGGAGATAAATGCTCACTTCCTCCTCTTTATTCGGTCCAGGATCCCAGTTCCTAGGATGGGGCTACCCACATTAAATGAGGGTCTTTTCTGCTCAGTTAAATCTTTCTTGAAACACTCAAAGTCACAAAAGGTGTGTTTCACGGCCATTCTACAGCCATTGATGCTGTCAGTGAAGACTAACTATACTATTCGTATTGCACAGTATGCCTTTCATGTCATGTGTGTTATATGGCAATGTTGTGGGCACACAGGTACCAGAGGAAGTCCTTCTCTCTCTCCACCTTAGTCTTATAGATCTGGTCTTGTGTTATGGGAACCCTGGCTAGACTGGCTGTAATGAGGCTGCTGCAATCCTCTTAGCTCCCCAGCATCACCACCACACAGGGTTACAGATGCATATTTGGCCAGATCTAGCCCCCACTTTAATCAATGCACCATTAAATGCTACCTGTATGATCAAGGATGCCACATGGCATATCTATAAGCTGCCTCTCTTCACCTATTAAATATCAGTTTACATCTATGCTTTCCAAGCCTTAAGAAATAGCCTCATCATAAAGGAGGTAAGCATTCATCCAAATTCCACAAAAAGAAGTTCATGTTTAACACAAATTGCTATTAGAAAAATATTGCTATTAAAAATAGATTATGGAAGGCCTAGGTTCCAAAAGATTATATTTTGGAACAAACATATATGAATTGTGTTTCTAGAGAATACTTTGCAAAACTTTATTCATGATTTTCTGACACTATTTCAGTAAAACATGCTCCGGGGACTACTTGAACAGAAGGTGCTTCAGAACCACATCAGACAGAAGACCCACTTAGCAAGCACTGAGTCTCCTCTAAGGGTCAGAGGCTTTTCTTTCACATTGACATAAAAGGGGAGGAAAGTAAATAGCCAGTTTGCTATTCCACTCACCAGACTGTAAACATTACCAAGCCACAGAATCAAGCAACAGCCAGAAACTGTTGAGGGTAAACTATACTGTGACAGTTCAACAAATACAAAGAAATATTTCACTCAAGTGATGCCAGTTTTAATTATGGCTTCTTTTAACATTAAAATAACAATTTGCATGAATAAAAGCTTACATAATTTTAATTGCAGTTTTTAATATAGTATTAAATAAATACCCTGTAATCAACAATGGTTACTTAGTACTCCTTGAGTTAACACATTGCCTAAAATGTCTGTGTCTACTCAAAAGCAAGTTAGCAAAGGAAAGCAATAACTCAAAGGAGATGAGGGCTGAAACTCTTCCAGGCAGCACTGTAAGGAAAGCTTGCATCAAATTCCCTTTGGCCAAACTGTCCACTCAAAGTCAGAGCAAGCAGAGATGCAGCAAGAAAAGCCCAACGAGAAACAGAAGCCACTGGCAAAAGCAATCGTTCTAGCAACATGTTCTTGTGGATGACCATACAGAACTTTGTAAAACATAAAATTCTCCAGAGCAAAGATGAGGTGTGGGTAACTAGCAGAGCACTCCTACAGGTGCACAGGATATCTATGCAGGCAGCATGAAAACTATGTCATTTTACCGCTATTTGTTAAATGCAAAGGCTATATCAAATATTTCTTTCACTTGGCAATACAGCGTTATATTTCTTTAGTGTGTGTATATGCGTATATGTGTGTATGTGTATATATGTATGTATGTGTGTGTATAATATATTAAAATATTGAGCTCTCACAAGGTGGCCCTATTATTCTTTTTTTAATTTATTTTTATTAGATATTTTCTTTATTTATATTTCAAGTGATATCCTCTTTTCAAGTTTCCCCTCCCCACTTCCCCTTCTCACCAAACCACCCTCTCTTCCTGGCCCTGGTATTCCCCTACACTGGGGCATAGACCTTCACAGGATCAGGGCCTTTCCTCCTATAGATGACCGACTAGGCCATCCTCTGATACATATGCAGCTGGAGCCATGAGTCGCACCATGTGTACTCTTTTGTTGGTGGTTTAGTCCCCGGGAGCTCTGGGGGGTACTAGGTAGTTCATATTGTTGTTCCTCCTAAGGGGCTGCAAACCCCTTTAGCTCCTTGGGTCCTTTCTCCAGTTCCTTCATTGGAGACCCTGTACTCAATCCAATGGATGGCTGTGAGCCTCTACTTCTGTATTAGTTGTGACCCTATTATTCTAATTATTGTGTTGATGTACTTAACAGAGAAAGATTCTTCTTAAATCTGTTTACTATTTAAAACAAAGTTTTTAAATGGTCACTGAACAAAGCATGAGATCTCTCTAGAGCTGAAGGTGCTCTCCTCATCTCAGGCCACTCACACAGCTCTTGGTCAGAAATAGGTTGGCTGGTATAAACATTTATTTTAATTTTAGGGAGACAAAAGGAGTGGAAAACTTAGACTTATAGTTGTTGAAACTCTCATCTGTTCCTAGACATTACAAACTAAGCAAGGCCCTTTCAGGGATTGCTTTTAAGTTTTGAGAATAAAATCTATATTAATAACAATATAAGTAAAATAACCGAACAAAAAAAAATAACAGGTTATTAGTGGTGGCGCATGCTTTTAATCCCAGCACTTGGGAGGCAGGGGCAGGCAGATTTCTGAGTTCAAGGCCAGCATGGTCTACAGAGTGAGTTTCAGGACAGCCAGGGCTACACAGAGAAACCCTGTCTTGAAAAACAAAAAACAAACAAACAAACAAAAAAGGTTATTACTTATTTCGACTGAAAAGTAAGCTAGTAACTACAACAGCAACAGCACTGAACTTCTTTCAAAGTTGTGCATGCACACTAGGAAAACAAAAGTGTGATAGGTGGGGATGGCAGAGGGTGGGAGGAAGACTATCGTGTGGATACTTCCTTTCTAGTGGGATATCATTAAAGAGAAAATATCAAGGTTACAGGAAACTTAATCATAGCATCCTAACAAGTTCATGTGCCTCCCACCCTTATATGTGCACTGCCTGTCCCACCAGAGCAAAAGCTCAATGAACACTGTTCATCGGGAAGGATTCTAAAATGCTGAAATTATGTTACGAAGAACACATTAGCTCCTCCCTTCCACTCTTTCTATTAATTTCATTATTGTTCCTGAAACTAGCTTATCTACACAAGAGAAAATTTCACAGACCACAAAACATGATCACACGCATAAGAAAATAACCCATTGTGCAACAAACTCGCCATCTGCTACACATGCCTGTGTCCCACTCCATTGGTGAGCTGTGCTTGAGAAGGGTTCCAGTTCCCTGCCCAATGAACTCACCTGGAAAGCTTTACACATCCATACAACCGGAACTTAATATAATTCAGTTGCCCAGAATTAAATTTCTCAGAGTAGGTTACATGTGTATCATCCTAATCCATCTTTAGTTTTACTTAGCCTAAATAAAAAAAAAAAAAAGGGGGGTGGGGACTGTGATCTTAACGTACTCTGCTGCCTGTTTGAAGTGTTTCAATTCTTTCCTCAAGTTTTTGTTCTCAGTCTCTAGAAGCATCACCTGGCTGTAGACATCTGGAACATTACCAAGCGCTCTAAGGTCAGTGCCTCTCTTCTGTATTAACTCATACCTAGGACAAAGCAAACAACAGAGTTTATTTCCATTTCCTGCTTTAAAAATGACTGTGTATAATGCAGAATGTCAACCTTGGGGAATTGGACAGAAGTTAGTTGCTATATTCCGTTTATAATTTAAACAAATATTAATATCTCATTCAGATGGAACATCCGTGAATTTAGATTTTTAAAATGTGATGGGACATGTATGTTCCACACATCTAACTCTTGGCAAACATGTCAAAACTGTCTTAATCCTTATGCTCATGGACGTTTCAGTGCTGCAGAGATGGTAATAAGTTCCGGGAAGCAGAGAGAATAGAGGAGTAAGGCGGCGGGTGTTTTGCCCTGTTTTATACAGAGTAGCCACGACTGACAATCGCGAGTGACAGAATCCAGCAGAGACATGAGGGAAAGGCGTGATGACACCAGGTGGGTCCATGGAAGATGAGCACCTGAGCACCAATACAAAAAGTAAACGCAGAGGTGCCACCCCCACTGGTCTACTCCAGTAAAGTCTGTAGTATCAGGCTTGAAAACCTGATCATGGACCAGAGGCGTTATGACTTCAAAGGGAGTTTGTGCCTCCTGGGTATTCAGTCAGTCGTTGGCATCTCCTAACTCAGACCTGTTCCAGATTAGTCTTTCCAATCGTCAACATGCCTTCTTATTCAGGCATACAGGTACCCCAAGAAATGAGTTGTAAATGGCTAAAACTTAAGATTGGGCGTTGTTCCCTGGCCAGCACAGCATTACAATATATCTTAATTTATTACCAAGTTGTCTTTAGCTTGGAATTTCTCACAAGGAAGCTGCCTTATCAGACAGGGTGTCCTCAGAGTTAGCAACAGAGGGCAGGCACTATTGCTACTGTAAACATAGTTGGAATTCTCAGGGCAGTCTCACAGAATACAGAACTGTTTTGCATACCAGAGAGTAATTGAAGGGCTTCCCTCACTTAAGGGTATTTTCAGGAACTGCTAGATTGGGACTTCCCGGTGCTTGCCTCCAACTGACCCAGAGAATTAGCTTGGGACTGCCAAGATAGCCCCAGCGGGAAGGGCACCACTGCTCTTCTGCTTTGCACCTGGATGCCTGATCTTACCGACCTTGATGTTCAGCATTACAGGAGAGGCACAAAGCCAGGATCTGTACAATAGTGGGACTGGAGCCAACAGAGTGAACAAAGGAGGTGCTGAAAAAAAATCTCAGAACCAATGCAAGGAGGCACCATATGGAAAATGATTTGACTCTGCATCAGGATGACACATGGGCATGTTTGGTGTAAAAGGAAAAAAAATACAGTGACCAAATTTATGTTTCAAGAGGATAAATCTACTTCAAGAAACAGACTCGGAAGGAACAAACACATGACAACCTGAAAGAGGGAGGATGGTCAGCTGAGCAAGGTGAAAAAGAGTAGCAGCTCTAAGGAGGGAAAGGTAACGCTAACAGGAGTCACTAATGAATCCTCTGCCGGGTGTTAACAATGATGGCGTCCAGTTCTGGGGCTCAGTAACAGACAGCCATTAACACAGTGGAAGCAAAGACAGTAGGAACCAGGCACTTGGAAAAACCAAGGGATTGTTTCCACCCATATCAAATACAGTGAGCCTAGCAGGCATTCATGGAGAGGCACGTCAGAAGTTCAGGGAACAGGGCTTTTTGTGGTTTTGTTTTTGTTTTTGATTATTGTTGTTTTGTTTTGTTTTGCTTTGCTTTGTTTCTTTTTTCTTTTTTCTTTTGGAGGGTAAATGGGGAAAGGAGATACCATATGACATGTAAATAAAGAAAATAAGAAAAAAAAAGTTCAGGGGAAAGTCAAGGCAGGCAATTTAAACTCGCACCTTATTTGTATATAAATGTTGCCTTAGTTGTGACACTAGAACAGACGAATTCAGATAATCAAGTGACCAACCAACAAAAATTGCCTGCAACTGATTCATAACAGACTCCAGTGTTTCACCATTGGGGTGAGCGGAGAAAGCAAACACTGTGAAAAGAATCTAAGACTGAGGCAGTAAGAAAAAGTATGAAAGCCAAGGGCTCATCAAGTGAAGAGAAGTCCCAGGAGGGAAGAAGTGAATGCTAACGGAAGAAGTGCATACTGACAGAAGCTTGGAACTATCACTGGAAGTGGCGATGTGGAAGTGGCAATGTGAAAATCACTGTGAAAGGTTGCAGTGCAGAAATAGACGAAGGCCAAACCAGGCCATCAAGTGGAAGAAGTTAGTAGTGTCCTTGTAATTACAAAATGGAAACCAGACAAAATCTAAGCTCTAAATCAAGACACATCGTAAGCTCCCCCAGGCTCTGTCCAGGAATTGAAGTTGGGAGAGTGGAGCTGGAGATCAGTCTGGCCCGGCTGACTCTCCCACTGGCTGTGACTTGCTGGCATTTCCTCAGAGAGATTTCCTATCCTCTCTAAGCCCTCATCCATGAAATGAAGCAGCTACCTGCCACATCCAGCTGTTGGGAGAAGTAAGAGCAGACTGTGCTAATAAAAATGATAGGACATGATTTCTCAAGCAATTAGTCGAAAACATCACCATTTTAATTATTTTATGCCACTTACATTTAAATAGTGTGTTTTTTTATTTTTTACAGAGTCATTACAGTACACCAAATGTTATTAGTCAAAAGCTGCAGTATTTATCTTTGCTCATCAATTAAAGGAATATAC
This sequence comes from Mastomys coucha, assembly GCF_008632895.1. Lineage (NCBI taxonomy): Eukaryota > Metazoa > Chordata > Mammalia > Rodentia > Muridae > Mastomys > Mastomys coucha. Next base: position 95,905,106 of record NW_022196896.1, on the reverse strand, counting down.
TAATTTATAATCTCTTTCACTTGGTACAAATTAATTTAGTAATTAAATGCTATAAATAATTGTGTGTCTTAATACCCTCAACAGAATTTTTAGCACAACTCTATCATCAATGCGATGATAGGAGCAGAGGCCAAACTGAATTGTACCCAGGATTGGAAAAGAAGGAGAAAGTAACAGGAGAAGGCATTGTGCTCGAGTCAGTGGGTGATGGTGACACAAACCACCAAGTCCGTGACACAGACTGTGTGAGTGATAGGACATGTTCATAGAGAGTGGTCCAGCACATGGAGGGGTGAGGGATTTCAGGCATACACTGCCCTTTTCTCATTGCAATATCTATCCCCTGAACCGTCAGTTAACTTTGTATGTCAGTACTTTTGAAAGAACACAGACTAGCATTGAACAGACCTACAGTGGAAGCATTGTAGTGCTCCACAGATAAATTTCTACCACATTGACATACATACACTTATATGTGTCATTATATAAAATACAAAGTATATATACATGTATTGTACACAATAATTTGAGGAGTTTTGTTGGAAAATCTGTAATACTATAATTTAGAACTTATAAAAATGCTTTCTTCTTTGCCATTCACATGGACACCATTGTGATTAACTAAAATTTGCTTTGTCAACGTGAATACAGTCATTTCCAATATGTACATGAAATCACAGTAAAATGTTATTTATAAAAACAAGAAGCAAGGGAGTTGTAGCTCCCAGATCATACTTTTCTGACACTGGATTTAAAAGACTTATTGAATTTATTGTTTGAATATTGAAAGAAAATAAGTCAAATGAACTGCCCAGATTCCTGTTAGTTTATTTTCTGTTTTTCCTAACAACAGGCCAGTATTGTGTGCTACATTTGCAAGAGAACACAAATTCACAACAATTCTATATTCTTTGTGTTTTGTTTTTCTACAATAAAAACACATTCAGCCAATACTGGCTGAATCATGAGTATTTGGGAGGATAACACAAAAGAGCTATGCACAGAAGGTCAGCATGAGCTCCAGAGCAAGCAAGAACTCATAAAATGAATTCTTCTCATAAAATGCATTATATTATATGTGCAGTCAAAGTAAGAAAGTTTGAGTAGAAATCTGGATGATATGAGGGGATTGGGAGGAGAGAAGTGCCAATACAATACAAATATACACAAAAATTAAAAAAAACAAACAAACAAAAAAAAAACTACAAAAGATCAGCCAAGGAGGACAGGTTGCAGAAAGAGCAGAGCAGCTGAGACAGGGTCTTTCTTGCCTCCATCTGCACCCAGGAGGTAGGGCTGTTTTGTAGCCCTCTGTGCACCTTTCCTGCCAGGGGAGAGCATGTCTCCAGGTGCTCTGACCCCAGGACTCAGGAGAGAGCTGATCTCCCAGGATTGCTGACACAGGCTTACAGACTAACAGAAAGAGCAAGCTCCAGCCAGAGACAGCAAAAACATCTAACACCAGAGATTACCAGATGGTGAAAGGCAAACCCAAAAATCATAACAACAGAAACCAAGACTATTTGGCATCATCAGAACCTAGTACTTCCACCACAGAAAGTCCTGGATACCCAACATACCACAAAAGCAAGATTCAGATGTAAAATCCTATAAGATGATACTAATAGAGGAATTTAAGAAGGATATAAATAACTCCACTAAAGAAATACAGGAGAACACAGGTAAACAGGTATGAGCCCTTAAAGAGGAAACAAAAAATTCCCTTAAAGAATTACAGGAGAACACGAGCAAACAAGTAGAAGCCCTTAAAGAGGTAACACAAAAATCCATTAAAGAATTACAGAAAAACACAACCAAATAGGTACAGGAATTGAACAAAATCACACAGGATCTAAAAATGGAAGTAGAAACAATTAAGAAATCACAAAGAGAGACAACTCTGGAGATACAAAACCTAATAAAGAAGTCAGGAGTCATAGATGCAAGCATCACCAACAGAATACAAGAGATAGAACAGAGAATCTCAGGGGCAGAAGATACCATAGAAAACATTGACACAACAGTCAAAGAAAACACAAAATGCAAAAAGATCTTAACCCAAAACATGCAGGAAATTCAGGACATGATGAGAAGAGTAAACTTAAGGTATAGAAGAGAGTGAAGACTTCAAACTTAAAGGGCCAGTAAATATCTTCAACAAAATTATAGAAGAAAATTTCCCTAACCTAAATAAAGAGATGCCATGAACATACATGAAGACTACAGAACTCCAAATAGTTTGGACCAGAAAAGGAATTCCTCCTGTCACATAATAATCAAAACATCAAATGCACAAAGAAAGAATATTAAAAGCAGTGAGGGACAAAGGTCAAGTAACATATAAAGGCAGACCTACCAGAATTACATCAGACTTCTCACTCAAGACTATGAAAGCTAGAAGATCCTGGGCAGATGTCATACAGACCCTACAAGAACATAAATGCCAGCCCAGGTTACTATACCCAGCAAAATGCTCAATTACCATAGATGGAGAACCCAAGGTATTTCATGACAAAACCAAATTTATACAATATCTTTCCACAAATCCAGCTCTTCAAAGGGTAATAAATGGAAAACACCAACACAAGGAGGGGAACTACATCCCTGAAAAAGCAAGAAAGTAATTTTTCAACAAAAGTAAAAGAAGATAGCCACATGAACAGAATTCCAACTCTAATAAAATAACAGGAAGCAAAAATTACTTTCCTTAATATCTCTTAATATCAGTGGACTCAATTCCCCAATAAAAAAAATAGACTAACAGACTGGTTACATAAACAGGACCCAACATTTTGTTGCATACAGGAAACCCATCTCAGTGACAAAGACAGATACTACCTCAGAATAAAAGGCTGGAAAACAATTTTCTAAGCCAATTGTCCCAAGAAAAAAGCTGTAGTAGCCATTCTAATATCTAATAAAATCAACTTTTACCCTAAAGTAATCAAAAAAGATAAGGAGGAATACTTCATACTCATCAAAGGTATGATCTACCAAGCTTGACTCTCAATTCTGAACATCTATGCCCCAAATGCGAGGGCATCCACATTCATAAAAGAAACTTTACTAAAGCTCAAAGCACACATTGCACTGCACACAATAATAGTGGGAGACTTCAACACTCTACTCTCTGCAATGGACAGATCATAGAAACAGAAACTAAACAGAAACACAGTGAAACAGAAGTTATGAAACAAATGGATTTAATAGATATCTACAGAACATTTTATCCTAAAACAAGTGGATATACCTTCTTCTCAGCACCTTATGGTACCTTCTCCAAAATTAACCATATAATGGGTCACAAAACCGGCCTCAACAGATAAAAATAATTCAATGCATCCTATCAGATCACCAGGGACTAAGTCTGGTCCTCAATAACAACATAAAAAAAAAATAGAAAGTCCACGTACACGTGGAAGCTGAACAACACTCTACTCTATGATAACTTGGTCAAGGAAGAAATAAAGAAAGAAATTAAAGACTTTTTAGAGTTTAATGAAAATGAAGCTACAATATAACCAATCTTATGCAATAAAATGAAAGTAATCCTAAGAGGAAAACTCATAGCTCTGAGTGCTCTGAGTCCAAAAAGAAACTGGAGAGAGCATACACTAGCAGTTTGACAGCACATCTAAAAGCTCTAGAACAAAAAGAAGCAAATTTACCTAAGAGGAATAGATGGCAGAAAATAATCAAACTCAGGGCTGAAATCAACCAAATGGAAACAAAAAGAACTATACAAAGAATCAACCAAACCAGGAGCTGGTTCTTTGAGAAAAATCAACAATAGATAAACCCTTAGCCAGACTAACTAAAGGGCACAGAGACAGTGTCCTAATTAATAAAAATCAGAAATGAAAAGGGATACATAACAACAGAAACCGAGGAAATCCAAAAAATCATGATATCCTACTACAAAAGCCTATACTAAACAAAACTGGAAAACCTGGATGAAATGGACAATTTTCTAGACAGATACCAGGTACCAAAGTTGAATCAGGATCACATAAATGATCTGAACAGTCCCATATCCCCTAAAGAAATGGAAAAACTCATTAATAGTCTCTGAACAAAAAAAGCCCAGAACCAGATGGGTTTAGTGCATAATTCTATCAGACCTTCAAAGAAGACCTAATAGCAATATGCCTCAAACTATATCACAAAATAGAAACAGAAGGTACTCGACCCAATTCCTTCTATGAAGCCACAATTACTCTGATACTTAAACCACACAAAGATCTAACAAAGAAAGGAAACTTCTGACCAATTTCCCTCATGAATATGGATGTAAAAATACTCAATAAAATTCTTGCAAACCGAATCCAAGAACACATCTAAGTAATCATCCATCATCAAGGAGGCTTCATCCCAGGAATGCAGGGATGGTTCAATATGCAGAAATCCATCAACATAATCCTCTTTATAAATGAGCACAAAGGAAAAAAAAAACATATGATCATCTCACTAGATGCTGAGAAAGCATTTGACAAAATTCAACAGCCCTTCATGATAAAAGTCTTAGGAAGATTAGGAATTCAAGGCCATACCTAAAATAGTAAAAGCAATATACAAAAAACCAGTAGCCAACATCAAACTTAATGGAGAGAAACTTGAAGCAATCCCACTAAAATCAGGGATTAGACAAGGCTGCCTACTCTCTCCCTACCTATTCAATATTATACTTGAAGTCCTAGCCAGAACAATTAGACAACAAAAGGAGATCAAAGGAATACAAATTGGAAAGGAAGAAGTAAAAGTATCACTATTTGCAGATAATATGGCAGTATACTTAAATGACCACAAAAATTCCACCAGAGAACTCCTAAACCTGATAAACAACTTCAGAAAAGAAGCTGGATATAAAATTAACTCATGCAAATCAGTGGCCTTTCTCTACACAAAGGATAAAGAGGCTGAAAAAGAAATTAGGGAAATTACACCCTTCACAATAGGCACAAATAATGTAAAATACCTTGGTATGATTCTAACCAAGCAAGTGAAAGATCTATATGACAAGAACTTCAAGTCTCTGAAGAAAGAAATCAAAGAAGATCTCAGAAGATGGAAAAATCTCCATGCTCATGGATTGGCAGGATTAATATAGTAAAAATGGCCATCTCGCTGAAAGCAATCTACAGATTCAATGTAATCCCCATCAAAATTCCAACTCAATTCTTCATAGACTTAGAAAGAGCAATTTTCAAATTCATCTGGAATAACAAAAAACCTAGGATATCAAAAACTATTCTCGACAATAAAAGATTCTGGTGGAATCACAATCTCTGACTTGTAGCTTTACTACAGAGCAATTGTGATAAAAGCTGCGTGGTTTTGGTACAGTGACAGGCAGTGGATCAATGGAATAGAATTGAAGACACAGAAATGAACCATACACATATGGTTACTTGATCTTTGACAAAGGACCTAAAACCATCCAGTGGAAAAAAGACAGCGTTTTCAACAAATGGTGCTGGCTCAACTGGTGGTTAACATGTAGAAAAATGCAAATCAATCCATTCCCATATCTTTGTACAAAGCTCAAGTTCAAGTGCATCAAGGACCTGCACATAAAACCAGATACACTGAAATTAACAGAAAGAAAGTGGGGAAGAACCTCAAGCATATGGGCACATGGGAAAATTTCCTGAACAGAACACCAATAGCTTATGCTCTAAGATCAAGAATTGACAAATAAAACCTCATAAAATTGCAAAGTTTCTGTAAGGCAAAGGAAACTTTCAATAGGACAAAATGGCAACCAACAGATTGCGAAAAGATCTTTACCAATCCTACATCTGATAGGGGCTAATATCCATTATTTACAAAGAACTCAAGAAATTAGACTCCAGAGAACAAAATAACCCTATTAAAAACTGGGGTACAGAATTAAAGAAAGAGTTTTCAACTGAGGAATACCGAATGACCGAGAAGCACCTAAAGAAATGTTCAACATCTTTAGTCATCAGAGAAATGCAAATCAAAACAATCCTGAAATTCCACCTCACACCAGTCAGAATGGCTAAGATGAAAAACTCAGGTGACAGTACATGTTGGTGAGGTTGTGGAGAAAGAGGAACACTCCTTCATTGCTGGTGGGATTGCAAGCTGGTACAACCACTCTGGAAATCAGTTTGGCAGTTCCTCCGGAAATTGGACGTGGTATACCAGAGGACCCTGTTATACAACTCCTGGGCATATACCCAGAAGATGCTCCAACATGTAATAAGGACACATGCTCCACTATGTTCATAGCAGCCTTATTTATAATAGCTAGAAGCTGGAAACAACTCAGATGTCCCTCAACAGAGGAATGGATACTGAAATTGTAGTACATTTACACCATGGGGTACTACTCAGCTATTAAAAATAATGAATTTATGAAATTCTTAGGGAAATGGATGAATCTGGAGAACATCATCCTGAATAAGGTAACCCAATCACAAAAGAACACACATGGTATGCACTCACTTATAAGTGGGCATTAGCCCAGAATCTTGGAATACCCAAGATACAATCCACAACCCACAAGAAATTCAAGAAGAAGAAAGACCAACTTGTAGATACTTCGATCCTTCTTAGAAGGGGGAATAAAATACCCATGGAAGGAATTGCAGAGAAGTATGAATCAGAGACTGAAGGAAGGACAATCCAGAGACTGCCCCACCTGGGAATCCTTCCCATATTCAATCATCAAACCCAGACACTATTGTGAATACCAGCAAGTGCTGGCTGACAGGAGCCTGATGTAGCTGTCTCCTGAGAGGCTTTGACAGTTCCTGACTAATACAAAAGTAGAGGCTCACAGCCATCCATTGGACTGAGCACAAAGTCCCCAAAGAAGGAGCTAGAGAAAGGACCCAAGAAGCTGAAGAAGTTTGCAGTTCCATAGGAAGAACAACAATATGAACTAACCAGTACCCTCAGAGCTCCCAGGGACTAAACCACCAACCAAAGAGTAGACATGGTGGGACTAATGGCTCCAGCTGCATATGTATCAGAGTATGGCCTAGTCAGTCATCAATGGGAGGAGAGGCCTCTGGTCCTATAAAGGCTCTATGCCCCAGTGTAGGGGAATGCCAGGAAGAGGGAGAGGGTGGATTGGTGAGCAGGGGGAGGGAGGAGAGAATAGTGGTTTTTTTCAGAGTGGAAACTTGAATTGTAAATAAAGAAAATATCTAATTTTAAAAATTTTTATAAATAAAAAAGAAAAAACAAGAAAAAAAGGGAAAAAACCAAAAATGGATTAGTTCTAGGTACATATTCTCAGTATTCTAAAAAAATGAAAGATAAAATTGTATCACTGATACAGTTTTAAAAATTAGAATTCAGCCACAAAACTCTGTAAGCGTATTTTATATAAATTCCACTTTCTATAATGTAATGTCTGGTAAAAATAATGTTAGGAACCCAAAAATAATTAAATAATTATATATGTACAAAGATAGCATGCCTGCTGATTTTCACAATCAATCAACACTAAAGTTTGTTTAGTTTTAACAACAACATTATATTGGGTTAATATTTGAAAATTCAATTCAATTTGCTTCAAATCAAATAATATTTTGAGAATAAGAATCAGTCAGCTGTATAAATAGATAAAAAACCATTTTCACTATAAATAAAAAGGTAATAGTGTTAGGGGAATATCTAAATACAAAAGGTACCAGTATAAATTATGTAAAACCAAGAGGAAAATATTTCAAAAATGACTTTTTACTATAAAACTACAGAGGATATTTCATTGCCTTGATCATTTGAAAAGAAGCTAAAGCTGAATACTGAAAAGGCTGTGGCTGAAAATACTGAAAAGTTTTGTTGGGAAAGATCCTCTGTGAGTTGTGTGTCAGTAATGTGGTTTCAACATGGAAACTGGAACAATTTCTATCCATATATATAAGTTCACAATGATGGTGTTAATTGTAAATGTGACATAGTCTACAGTCCCCTAGGAGATGGGCCTCTTCATATGCTTGTGTACATTAATTTAGATTTTGTTCATTCAGGAAGATCCACCTTAATTATAGACAGACCATTACCTGGACAGGGTGTTGGAGTACATTTTGTAAAGGTTTGTCTCTGTATATTCGATTTTTAATTATTTACCTGCAGAGAGCTAAATGCTGGTAGGAGCTTGGTATTGTTATGTCTATGGCCTGTCACTGGTCTCATATTTTATAAATATTCATTCCTCACCTGCCTAAGATAAGCAAGAATTGTATCTGATTTGCTATATTAAGGATATGATCTCCCATAGCTGTGCAGAGAGAGGGACACTGCTGGAAGAAGCAGAGTGGAGATTCCACCAGTGGACGTGGAGGGAAACTGACAGACCAGAGTGGAGCAGAGAGGCAGAGCTGCAGGAAGTAGCCAAGATCTGTTTGGTAAAGTTTAGAGTAGCTGGGATACCATCCTAGCCAAAAGGTCAAAGCTTTCACATATTAAAACGTCTCCGTGTCAATATTTGTATCTCTGGTGGGTGTGAGAGAATCCTGCTAGAGCAGGGGATCCTGGACAGAGAAGGTGAGCTGACCACGGGCATGCAAGCATGGTCCGTGCTTCCTGACTGCAGTCACAGTGTAAACAGAGGGCTTGATGGCCCCACCATAAGGGGGTGTACGTAACATAACGTACCTTAAACCGACCCCCAAATAAGGCTTTTCTTCCTTTAGATGCTTTTGTATTTTATCACAGCAACAAGAAAAGAAACTAAAGCACTCACTATCATAAGGTTCTTTAAGAAATCTAAATTTATACGTGTGAATGCTGCTAGCATTCCGGAGCATGACTTCGTTACAAAGTGGTTTACCATTCGGCCTGAAAGCAGTCCAGAGTTCTAGTCATGCCCATTTTGATCAGGAAATTGCAGAGAAAATCTTCTATGGCTTCTTGCATTACATGCCTTGAAGGAAGAATGGTTTGTTGTCCCTGAAATTTAAATGTGCAATTATTTATTCTATAAACATCAATATTTTTATTAAGAGAACAATAGACCCTTCACTTACTTATTTTTTAACCTTATTTTGCTCAAGTATTATATACCAGGGACTATTTTAATGACTAGGAATAAAGCATTGGTGAAACAAAACATCTCTTATTCCCAATGTAATAGTTGAGTGGATAGAGTCAAAATATGGACAACTAGTTGTGTGTGTGTGTGTGTGTGTGTGTGTACGGGTGTTATCTGTGCTTACATGTGAATATCCCACACACTCTGACAAATAGCAGTAAGTATTTAGGAATGTAAGGGCAGAGTCTTGAAGACAGGAAAATTCCCATATAAGCTAAGTATGTGTGTAGAGTACTGCAGCATTGCTAAAACTGGTGTAAGGGAAGGTTTCACTGCAAGAGTGGGATTTGGGCTATAACCACAAGGCAAAAACTCAGATTTTGAAATGATGATAGATGAAAATTCTTACTCTAAATTCTTAAAAGATGAAAACAAAAATCCCCAAAACATACTGTGAAAAAACGATCTTAAGTGTTTAAAAGTCATCTGATTTATTTGTTTACATTTTTAAAGGACTTACTTATGAAACAAAAATATTTAACATAATAGTAAAGAGGTCATTGCATTCATAGGAAATTTCAGATATACTAATGGCAGTTGATGGGTATTAGTTATGAGCAGACAAAGCATATTCACTGGGTGAAAGGTCAGCATAAAAGACATAGACATCCCCCACTATGAGGAAACAGATGAGCTGAGCTTTATAAGGGAAGTTATCAGAATTACCAAGTTTAGCCTGGTAAGGTCTTTTAAAGATATCTGTAAAAGCCATGTTGAGTCACCTATATATCCTGTGATCAACTACAGAGCTGAGAAATGTTACCATCACTGACACAGCCCTGCAAAAGGCACCCCTTCATTTAGGGAGGACATTCAGAGCCTTGGGTACAGTGTTCACATTCAAAACATCAATGTTCAAACACAGTTTTGCAGTCTTTTTTTTTTTTAAAAAAAATGCATAAAGATTTTTAGAGAATTTATTCCTCCAGCTGTGGAAATTGGGTGAGCATGAGATACAATGGAGAATGAATTGTAAAATAACATTTAAAAAAATAGTGAAATAAAAAGACTGTTCACAACTTCAAGATATAAAAAGGTTTGTTAGAAGAGAAGACTGTGGATGATTATAAATGTGCAGTCCTTCCTAGTGGCTGTACATCTGCAAGCATTAACTGTATTTTGGGATCTTGCAACACTATAAATAACTGCTCTCCCTCCTTTAGGACGCAACTCCTCAGAGGATACATTCACATTCATCTTCCATATAGCTTTGCGCTTTTGAAATTTTTCTAAAATTCATTGTGTTCTAAGATGAGTATCCACTACTCCTTTTGTGCATCTCGGAAGCAATGCTTCCATGCTGTGCGGACACTGGAAATCGACTCAGCATGCACACACACCCAAACCACAGGCCCAGCAGAAACACCACTAATGACTGACTAACCCAGCATCCCTTCGTGAGTGTCTTCACGTGGTGCCATTCACACAAACATTTTCAAACCAAGCGGTAACTAGGCTGCTGGCTTCTTCAGGCATGCATACCTAGGATTTCATCATCAGGAAGGAAGACCAACGCAAACAAAGAACCCATTTTTAAATGAAAGTTTCCTTGTTACCATCTAATGGAGCCAACCCACCCATCAACATTTCTGGAAACATTCTGGGCTGAACAGGAAAAAAACAAAACTCCAAAGAACTAATGTTGATGATGACTTTTTTTTTTTAATTAAAAAAAAAGTTTTTGTCTTTCCTTTTTTTTATTTTTATTAATCATTTTATTTGTTTACACTACAAATGATATTCCCCTCCCAATTACCCCTCCACAAACCCCCATGCCCTCCCCATATTCCCTCTCCTCTTTGCCTCTTTGAGGGTGCTCCTCCACTCACTCACCCACTCCCACCTCTAGGATGCTCTAGCATTGCCCACACGTGGGCATCAAACCTCCACAGTACCAAGGGTCTCCCATCTTATTGATGTCAGATAGGGTATCCTTTGCTACATATGTATCAGGAGCCCTGGAGCCCTAAATGTATACTCTTTGGTTGGTGATTTAGTCCATGAGAACTCTGAGTGGTGCAGTTAGTTGATATTGTTCTTCCTATGGAATTGTAATCCCCTTCAGGTCCTTCAGTCCTTCCCCTAACTCATTCATTCCCCAGGCTCAGCTCGATGGTTGGGTGTATCTGCTGTAGATGACTTCTTAAAGTTTGTTCTTAGAGGCCTTGGTTTCCTAATTTTAAATCTTTTGTTATGACTTGGTGATTCAATTTGAATCCATTTTATTTTGCAAATTTCACAACCTATATGTAATAATTTGTGAAATGCTTCATTTTCTGCTGTTACTAATACAGAAATAAATGGATGCCTTCTAGAATTTTAGAATGCAGCAGGGGCATGGATTGTATATGACTTAAAAATAAAAATAAAAATAGGGGCTAGAGAGATAGCTCAGTGGTTAAGAGCACTGACTGCTCTTCCAAAGGCCCTGAGGGTGTTTCCAGAGACGGCATAATGATGAGCCATCTGCCCTAATACATGGTCTATTAACTGACAGAATAAAACTATACAAGATGGATGAGTAGACTGTTGAGAGGGGGTGGTACTTTGGAAGAAGGGCCTGAATTAAAGCCAGAGTTCACCGGAAGCATGTCCTAGAGGGCTTTGAGCATGGCCTGGCCCCTTGCCAGCAGGGCTCCCCTTTGCTTCCTTCCCCCCACCGTGTGAGCTGTTCTACCATGCCTTCCCTTCTATATTCGACACCTCTAAAATCCTAAGCAAAAAAGTTTTCCCACTTAGTTTATTTGCAGCAAGTATTCTGTCACAGTGACAAGAGAGCTACAACTGTAAATCCGCCACTGTCTTCAAGTCATTATTCAGAAACCACTAGTTCACTTGCTGATTGTTGGGAAAGAGGGCCCATAAAAACTCAGTAGTATATTTATTTCCTAGTTCTCTTTCATAGCAGGAAATGTTACATAGAATGTAAAGGATATTAATAGAAAAATGCATCCAGGAGAAAAGGATCGACATACTTCTGAATAGTCCCTTTAAAAAGCCGGGCGGTGGTGGCACACACCTTTAATCCCAGCACTTGGGAGGCAGAGGCAGGTGGATTTCTGA
>NW_022196896.1:95865999-95892767 GCF_008632895.1 Mastomys coucha | reverse complement strand
TAAAAAAAAAAAAAAAAATGGTTAACAGGGTACATGCTACTCTACCAGAAGACCCAAGTTCAGTTCCCAGTTCCAGTTCCCATGTGGGGAGGTTACCTCCTATAACTCAATCTCCAAAGCTTGCACACCCTCTTCTGGCCACCACAGGTACCTGCACTAATGTGTACATAACCACACAGACACAATCACTTACACATAATAAAAATAAATCATTTCAAAGTAAATTGTTATAAATGCATACAGTTTAATTGATTAACTAGAGACAAATAACTTGGACTATCCTTCCTAAAGCTATTTTTAAACAGTACATAAAACTATTCAAATCCCCTAATTAATGTCCTTGAGGATTGTTGAAGAAGCTAAGGACCATGTGTCGGGGGTCATGTCTTAGTAGTATAATAATAACTAATACAGAAAAGCTGCATAATTGCTAGGATAGGGCTCAGTATTATTTCTAAAAATAACCATTCATCATATAATAAAAATGTTTATTCACCTTTTTGTTCAATAAATGTGAAAAGTCATTTCTATAAAAAATGGATGAGAAATGAGAAAACTACAAGAGAAGTAGAAAAATACACTAAATGGGAGGGTATTCTTTGATGTTTCTAAAAGTGCCCATGAGGCTGCTAACATACCAGTAGTCTATTCACAATGACCCAAAATCCTGCTGAAAGCAAAGGCAGACTTAGATATGCTTGGAAAACTAGCCTGGAAACAAGCCAAAGGGTAAGTGGAAAGCCAGAAAAAAAGACGACTTTAAAAACATAAGAGATAAGCTTGAGGTTTTCATTTGTAAATAGTTTTAAATAGAAATTAAAGGAAGGTTGGAATGAGCAAAAGGTAGTAGTTTAAGAAAAGAAGACACAATATTGACCTAAGATGTGCTAAGTGGGCAAGAAGAAGAGTATAAAAGATCTCTCAGTGTAAAAACTTTACAGACCTAAAAACTCATCAACTATTAAAGTGCAGAGAAGCACTGAGTCAAGTATTAAAGCTAAGTAAACTGATATATTTTAAAATGTGGTATAGTCAATGAGTTTAAAAACTGATGTTTACTAGTGAGTAAAGAAAGTTATATTAAAACCTGAGTAGTCTTAAAAGATAAAATTTACTTTATTTGAGCTTCTACTCGATCAACTCCTCAATTCATATAAAGTCAGTTATACTGGTATGGATCAGCCATGGCCCAGACTTTGAACATACAGTTTCTTGTTATTTAACTGAAGTTAAATGAATACCTCAAGAACAAATAAACTCAGTAACGTATATGTTCAGCCTGATTTAATCATTGAGTCTATAACTAATAAAAATGCTTCACATATTTATGCTAAGTTTGGAAATATTGATCTCTCATGAGATCAACTTCTCAAAGAAAATCACTAATTCATAACTATAACTTTCTATAACAACACATTTTAGCACAAAAATTTTAATATCAGTTTTTAAATTCTGGGACATTGCAAGCCCCAGGCCTGAGGTTTTAATCCTCTGTATACTAAATTATCACTTTTTCTAGTGTTAATTCTTAAAGTAATTGAAAATATTTTAGAGTATAATTTTTCAATAAGTGTGAAGAGTCCTTTTATATAAGATAAATGAGAGAAGGAATTGGGAAAACTAGAAGAAGAGAAATAGAACTACAGACTAAAAGGGATTGATTCTCTGTATTTTTTAAAAATGCCCATGAGGCTTTTCATACTTTTTTATTTAGCATGTTATTACACTCATGGAAATTATAGAGGACTCCAGACAGACTGTTTATGTGAGCTATTTACAATCAAGAGTTATCATATGAAAATTTAAATTCTGAAATATGTACTTATTTCTCTTAAAATAATTACAATAAAATTTCATTTATAGTTTAGCCCTGGCTAGCCTCCAACACATGATTCTACATCTGCCTCGCTGCCTTGTTGCCTCTCTCTGTCCCTCTCTGCCCCTCTCTGTCCCTCTCTGTCCCTCTCTGTCCCTCTCTGTCCCTCTCTGTCCCTCTCTGCCCCTCTCTGCCCCTCTCTGCCTCTCTCTGCCCCTCTCTGCCCCTCTCTGCATCTCTCTGCCCCTCTCTGCCCCTCTCTGCCTCTCTGCCTCTCTGCCTCTCTTCTTTCTGCCTCTTTGCCCCTCTGACCCTCTGACCCTCTGACTCTGCCTCTTCAACATATACCACCATAGTATGCCACCAAAAATGGCTGCAGTAAAACTTTTGTAGGGAGGTTGAAACAGGGTGTACTCTGTAGCCCTGACTGTCCAGGAACTCACTATAAAAAGCAGGCTGGCCTCAAACACAGAGCACCACCTGCCTCCATTTCCAGAGTGCTGGGATTAAAGGCATGAGCCATATCTGGCAAACAATAAAGATTTTATATGCTAACATACAGATCTTGTGCAAACTAAACACACTTTACAAAACAGAAAAAACTATAAGTGAGAAGAGTGGCACTTCAGGTCTCCATCACACTCTGGGAAGGCATAAACATTCTCAATAGATGGCTTTATTCTTCTGGATGTCTTAGAGAAGGTGATCAAGAGGGAACGAAAGCCAAACTCAGAAAATTCAACATAATTTTACACCAATATTTAAAAGTCAAAATTCTAATTTTTACAAAAATGGAAAATCATTAGATATGTTGATACTGTAAAAGACAGTAAAATAAACAAAAATCAAAGTTTGTTAAAAAAATTACTACATTTACAAGAAAATTTTGGATAAAGAAACCCAACTAAATTGTAAGTAAGCTTTTCCTTTTATAAAATTATATACTGACCGTCTCTAAGGAATACCTACAGAGATATACATGCATCCATGCCTATATATATCCATATATCCATATATATCCATATATCCATATGTCCAAAGACATAACATATTATGTCATAACTAATTATGTCAACACTTGAAAAAGACTGTAGTATAAAGTATAACTAAAAGCATTACCTTTATTTCCATGCTTTTAAGAATCACTTTAAATATAAAACACATACATTTTATTCAGAGTTCAATCCATGGTCTCTATTATTGAAACGATAAATTAAGAGGTAAGATGACTATTGACTAATCATGCCTTTTACTTCATACAGAAGATTGTGTTTTAATTTTTTCTGATAAGTCATAGCATTGAGATATCCACTGACTTTATTACAATTCTTAACTGTGAGTTATATTACTGCAATCATAGCAGGATCTAATGAATTGTGGTCTCATAGATTCTCCCTTTTTAGTTTGCTTTCAATTGTTATGTATATAGGGTGTTCGAAGATTCACTATATTCCTAGGACAGAAATCTACTAAATATAAAGAGGATAAAATGAATATAAGAAGAACAAAGTCTAACAGACCATTTTGCACTGAATAAGTCAAGTTTGCATCCTTTTAAATTAATATTGGTATGAAATTGTGAAGTGTTTTTTAGGCTAACTAAATTATGATCAATTTTTGAATATTCTTTTCAATGTTTTAAAGATAGCAAGAGTCTTGTTTGCTATAACTCATATTATAATCACACATAATTTCTTATTTTACTCCTAACAAATTAGTTCATGTCCCAGAAAAGAAAGTGTCATGAAATATTAAACATTTCATATATTCTTGATTCTTCTGGGTAAAGAAAGGCACAAAATGCTTATAAAGCCTGCTACATAATCTGTAGTTGATACATTCAACATCAGTGTTGAATACATTCAACATCAGTGTTGAATAATTTTGGTTTCATCACTTATTGGATTAATTAGTTCTCAGGGAAGATATTAGCTGTTGGAAACTCATATAAGAGTAGACATCATATGTAGATGTTGCAAAGAATAGATAAAGCTTGTTTTAAGTGGGGGTGTTAATGAAAAGTAACAATAAAAGAAAAAGAAAAATGCTGGGTAGTGGTGGCACATGCTTTTATTCCCAGCACTTGGAAGACAGAGACAGGCGAATTTCTGAGTTTAAGGACAGCCTGGTCTACAGAGTGAGTTCCAGAACAGCCAGGGCTACACAGAGAAACCCTGTCTCAACAAACAAAAACAAAAACAAAAGAAAGAAAGAAAATTAATAAAAGAGAAAAGATGTTTCAGATGATAGTATTCCATTTCATAATTTGAAGTTGCTACTCTTAAAGCTTCATATAAATGTATTCACTTTGAACTAAGAGCTAGAGTAGTGTTCAAATTCTCACCAAAATATGGATATCTTTGGCCTGTTCTCCAACTATGTGAATTGCTTTTGCCAAATCTTCTTCTCCTTCCGGAATGCTGAAATTGTCATCTGGTATCTAGACAAGGGCAGGAAGAATGGGCAGAGATGTCAAGTACCATACAGCAGTCCCCAACGTACATGAGGAATACATTCTCAGGCATCCTGTAGTATTTCAAACTATGTTTCATACCCAGCATTAAACATACTATTGTTTCCATATAAACATACAATAATTTATAATTTATTTATAATCTAGGCACAATAAGAAATCAGTAATGAAGATAAGAGTAACATAACAATCATAACAACAGACTGCAATAAGGTAATTTTAAACATATCCTTTATGTATAGAGTTTTCCAGACCAATCTTTCTACTATAGTTGGCCATGCATCTAACAATCAAGAAATAGGGCACAATATTGAGCAAGTCTCACATAGGCTCTTGTACTGAGGAAGTAAACTATACAACTAAATAAAAAGTATCATTTTTCGCTAATGCTGATATGGAAACATAAGGAAACATATCTACATTTAATTTCAGAAAACTTCTTTCTAAAGTAAAGCCTTTCATTGCAGAGTTCAACTAAGTATGTATAAATAACAAGCCCCTTGCCTGTCTAGGCCACAGGCTGCCAGGCTCTCTTCCACACTGTTCTCTTCAGTTTCTGACACCTAAAAATGACTTCATATCCAAGTCTTAGAAGTAATGGTAGATTTTGATGAGAACAAGGAATTAAAGGAAAATGCTGAGACAGGAGCATGTTTTACAGAGCTAAAGTGAAAGGCAGAAGAAAGCAGAGGCCTGAGTTCCAACTGGTGCTGGCAACCTGACAATCCCGCTAAGAACAACAGGGATGAAGGGAAGGTTCTGTGTGGGAATGACCATCTATGGAGCCATGGACAAGGGAGGACACAGGAGCTGAGCATAAGGAATGATGCTGAGGGGCCCAAAACAGGCAGACGTCCCAGCTAGTGCACATGTTAAAAAGCATTTTCCCAGCTCACAGCCAACACATAACTTCTGTTCAAAAACTAGTTTATCTTAAATAAAGTTCCTATATGCTCCAGAAAATAAGACAAACCATTCATAGGAATGAATATAGTGAACTCATTGAGATGGAAAGTTAATAAGTTACCTCTTCATAGTCACATTCATCTTCCGACGTTTCAGTTATAGTGACCTCTGAGCATTTTGTCAAGTTTAAATGCAAAAAGAGTGGAATAATGTTATTATATTAAAATGACTTGACTTCAAATACAGTATTGGATATAATTACATCAATGTGAAATTTGTAAATACATAAAATTTAAATTTTAACCTTTTTTCTCCATAAGGCCTATAAATTTAGATATAAATTATTTCAATTAGTACATGGGAAACTACATTTATATCTGCTTGAATGACTATTTTAATTCCCAGTTTGATTCTAAGAATATTTTAAAATACAGAATATCATTAAGATAACATGAATTAGAAAGAAGGCAGTGTGTGTACCCAGTGTGTGGATGGATATGTAAACAAGAAGATCCTTGTTCAGAGACCCAAAACCCACAGAAAAGCAGAAAGGATGGGAGGCTCAAAGGCCAGCTAGTAGAAGGGCAGCAATGAACAAAAGTCACCCTCTCCTAACAGGTGCAAAGTGGGGACAGACATTGGAGGTTGTCCTCTGATCTCCATACCATGGCATAAATATGACTGAACTTACACAAAGCAATACACACACACATGCATTTGAAAATGTGTATTGTGCAAGCTCTCGCATAATAAATAAGAAACTGTAAGAAAATAGTAAGTTTTCTAATTATCTGAATAAAAATTGAACTTTCCAAAGCTTCTAAATTGTTATAATGTAACATGGCATTACTTGGCTGCAGGTATTGTAAGTGAAGACACAGTAGGCACACCAATACTGAAGAATAAATGAAAGACACATTAATGTTTACATGAAGAAAACTTAAATCTCTACTTTTGAAATGCACCTAGGTTTCTAATTAAGTTCTGCTTAAAGTTTCCCTAAATGTTTAGCATATATAAACTAACATTTGTTACAAAAAAAAGTGATTCCAGCAACAAGGAGTTCTAGAAGTGCTGCTGTGAGAACTTTAAGTGCCATATTACTCTACTAACAAATGAAATAATAATAAATGCCTATAATAACCTCGGGGCATGATTTTTTCTCAGTTCCTTGGTTACTTAGGTTTTTTCGTGCTACTACTCTTGTATTGAGATTCTAAGCTTAAATACTGTGAACTAGACACGAGTATACAGTAATGGTTACTAAAATCAAAGATGAAATTAGCCCATTTTTTCAATTTTTCTGGTGTTTACATTAACTTTTGTGTTTAAAGTGGTTATGTATATATATGTATGCATATATATGTATATATACATATATATACAGGTTGTTATTTGTAACAATAATAGATAACACACAATATTTAATAAAACTAGGCATGGACCTACCTATTTCCCATGTACTAAGACATTAACTCCTCATACTTTTATGAGTCTGGAGCTATTCTCTCTATTTTATATATCTAAAATAAAAGATGTAACTTTCAAGACCTTGGACCAAGGTTGGGAATTAGCCCAGATTTCAGGCCTTTGCGATGTTGCAGCCTCTCCACAGTCTGCAGGGTCCTGTGCTGGGTAAATACTAGAAGTGTTGGCCACTTGTCTCACGTGGGATTCTAAGCCTCTAAATACATTCTTAACACTCAGTGCTGTCATCACCCATCACTCTTCACCACCTGCCTAGTCCTGTCGCTCGCATGAGCTCCTTAATCCTAGTTCACCCAGGACCAATCCCCAGATTCTTGCCAAACAGTCAATATTCTATGGTCAAACATGAGTGTCTTTCTCAATAATATGGTGAAAGTAATTAGGCTTAGAAATAACTAGTTCAAAGATTAAGCTACAAATATACACAGATGGTGTATGCCTGAAATCTGTTTCATAACTTCAATGGATCCAAATTAAATACTCCAAGGAGAGACATGACTACTTGGGTTAGTTATCTTTTGCTGTAAAACAATTCCCTCTAGGGTTTTCTTCTTCCACCTACAAAGCCTTTCTAGCCATGCCTTAGGGGAGCACAGAGATGTTGGCTGCCGTATTACTAAGTTACTTTTTCTTCCCTAAATTTAAGTCCTCTGGATATATGTGTAATCCTAGTTCCATAGCCACTCTGACACTTAGAGTAGTACCTCAATTTCCAAACTCTGCATTTACTCTATAGTGATGCATAACAAATTTCCAACCGCATATGGCTTACAAGAACAATAAGCAAACACTGATTATTATTATAGTGTAGTTGAACCTGGGAGACAGTAAACCAAACAAAAATAAATGAGAGGCAAAGAAACACATGGGCTCTCACTTATATCTGGAAACCACAGTTGTTCAGCTTAAATAGAAAGTACTCTGCCCTAGAGGCATTGCAGGTGCAGCTGCTGTGTCACATGTGCATCCTGAGGTGACAGAGAGGAGAGAGGCTATGTGTCTATGCTCAGTGTTTTGACCTGCGAACATCTGAATGATTAGCAGCTCAAAATTCACTGAAGAAAAAAAAAAAGTGAACTGCGACAACCACCCTCGCCGTGGGGACCAGAAAGGGAGATAGTCTGAGATTACCACAAGTCTTGGACCTTGCATGCCTGGGGCTGGGGAGCAGACCATAGCCCAGATAACCCCCTCCCTGTTGCCATAATACACGAGCCAAGCATAGCATTCCTGAGAGCAATCCTGAGATCATCTCAGACATTCAGAAGCCCCAGGCATCACTAAGGGATGAAGGTAAGTGGTGCAGAAATAGAAAAGAAAAAGAAAATAGAAAGATGTGGTCACAATGACAGAGAGGCAGAACTGGGGACTTGAGGGTAGTGAGGAACAGCTGGTGTGAGTACTCATGGGGGGTCCTGGACTATGCTGCCACTGCTGGCCACAATTTGGTCCATGGACCTGAAGCAGCAATGGTCTGCTGGCTCAAAGGTCAGGCATATGTTCCTGGTCTGGGCTGCTGCCTGGGGGTGTTGTCTGAGAGCTGTGCAGAACTGACCTCATTCCTCACCTGGGCATTATGGGATAGTTGACCCTGGTGGCTTCATAGGAGGAAAGCTGACCCAATCCATAGCCAGCTATAGTACTTGACACAGCAGGAGTTGTGGGTGAGCTGCCCCTGGGTCATGGGAGGAGGAGAGCTGGCCCTTCCCCTCACCTACTGTAGCACTTGGGAAAGCAGGCCCTGCATGTTGACTGGGCAAAATAGTTGATGTGAGGGTTAACAGTGATGTGAGGGTTATGGGTGAGCTGACTGAAGGGGATACTTAGGAGAGAGCTGGCCCTACCTCTTGTCTTCTGTGTGGTGGCACTAGCAAGGAAGAGATCTATTCCTCTCCCATTTGCCCTCACCATCATCAGCAGATGGCAGAGCTGGCCCTGCCCCTCACCTGGGTAGCACAGTAGAGCTGGCAGAGCACAGGTGAGCCAGCTCCAAGGGTGTGAGCATGGGAAAGCTAGCCCAGCTACTTGTCTGCCTTGGAGCAATGTGGGAGAGCAATATGCCCTCCTCCTCTCCCTCATCCCTTGCCCACTATGGCAGGCAAAAGAGCTAGCCCCAGGGTCATGAGAGTGGCAGAACTGGTCAAAGTCCTCATAATAGACCAACGAGCTCTTGCAATGAACATTTGCAAGCAAAGACATGTGGACAAATGGGTAGGCTGTGGCACCCTCTACAACTACTGTGACACCCACTACAACTTCCACAATGAGACTGTTTTTTCTCTGTTGGTGGGGAGGTTGCAAGGGGAAGGGGAGATGAGTGAGACTGGGGTGCATAATGTGAAATTCACAAAGAACCAATAAAAACAGTTTCTTTTTAAATAAAAGAAAAAGAAAGTAGAAGGTAGTTACCACAGGCTAAAGGTAGAGATAAAGATAGAGATGTTGATTAAACAGAATACATTTCCGATTATCGAGTGAGTAAGTTTCGGAAGCCTAGTGCACAGCATGGGGCCCATAATAGTGACAATAATGTGTCATATACTTGATATTTTTCAAAAAGCATAGATTTTTAGTACTCCTATTACTCCAAATGAAGAGCTATAAAGAAAAAAATAAAAAGGCCAGAAAATCAGAGCTAACTCATGATCCAGGTTATCATTCCTGGATATAAACCCAGAGGGACTGAAATCAACATACAAGGAAATACCTGTACAGCATCTCTGGACACAAAGGCCAAACCACAGGAGCAGCCTAGATATCCAATAACATGACTGATAAAGAAAATACTGCACATATACATACCCAATGGAATTCTGTTCAGCTGTAAAGATTGAAGAACCTTGCCATTTTCAGGAAGACAGAACTGAAGGTCATCATGTTAAAAGCACAAGAGACTCAGGAGGACACGTGGGGCATGCTTTCTCTCATATGAGAAATATAGATATGTTATCAATATACGCATATCAAATTCATGGTATCAAAGTATAGAGTATCAGGCCATCAGACCGAGGTCAGTGGGAGATGGGAGGACAGAATGAGAGAGGGTGATGCAAAGAGGACGATGAAGCAAAGTGCAGATATGAATATGTAAAATATCATAGTGGGGTAAATTATTTTGTATGCTAACTAAAGCAACCATTTTTAAAATGTGACTATAGGAAGCAAATATATTGTATTAGTTGTTTTTCTCTTGCTGGGATAAAACACCTTCACAAGGACATACTTCCTTCAACAAGACACATTACCTTAGCACCATCAACTGGAGACCATGAGGGAAACTATAGAGAAAATTGCCTGTGTCCTGTATGGATGGAATAACTGTCAATTAAAGCTGATTGGCCAGTGGCTGAAGCAGGAACTAGAAGGTGGGACGTCCGATAGGCAGAGGGATGCAGCCAGGCAGGAGGGTAGACCCAGGATCATGGAGGAGGCCAGAAGTATGGGAGCTGAGCAGTCATGTGGCAGAACTTAGATCAGAATAAATATGCTATCAGTGTATAAGATGGTCAGAGAATAGCCAAAGCTTATGGCCAGGATGTTTGTATATATATTTTGAATCACAAAGCTTGGTCCCAGAAGAAAAACTTGGCTTTTACAGAAAATTTCCATTCAAACCACCGCATGTATTAAGTACTCAAATGTCCTAGATATATGTATCAAAGTTTTCCATTGTACAACTCAAATGTAGCAATTTCTATTGTCAATCATAGTTCAATAAAGCTTGCAAGGGAACAGTAAACATTTGTTATGTTACATTCTTTGAAGGTCAAGAATTCATAAGCCACTTAGCTGGGTGATTCTTAGGGTCTACCATGATGACACAGGAAAGGGTAGAGGTGGCAGTCATCTGAAATCTAAGCTGAGGCATGTACTTATAGGACAGCTGACTGACAGCTGTCTAACTGTTGGATGAAGGCCTTAGTTCAGTCTTCATGTGAGTTTCTTCACAGGCTGCTCAAACATCTTTTAGACATAGTAGCTCAGCTTACATCAGAGTTAGGAATACATGATATGGAAGCCACAACAGCATTGAAAGCCAGGCCTCAGAAAGCACAACTTCAATATATTAAAGGTTGTGTAGGGCAACAATGTTTAGTATATAATGAGCAGTAAAAACAATGAATAACAATAACAAAAAGCACATGACGTTGCTGGGCATGTGTGGTCCTGGATTCTATCCCCAGAACCTCAAAACCGGAGATAGAGACCAGGAGGAGGGACCACTGCATAGAGTTTCAGGGTAGTCCAGCTAACAAACTACTTTATATGCTTTCAACAAACCTAAAAGACAACATATGCAAGAACAACATTTACAATGGTCTTTGGTTTATGTAAGGGCTGTATAACTATTTTTTTTTTAATTATTATTCCTTTCCTTGCCCTAGGAAGAGATGAGCATCTATGGAGAAATCTTTCCTCATGTTTAGATGAAAGGACAAACACAAGCCATTCTAAATTTCCCTCCGGTTCGACATTTGCATTTTCTGCCATATTTCTATTTACTTAAATGAGATTTCCTTTGCTCAGCTAAAGGACATCAGTCTCTTCTGAAAAGTGGCTTACCCCAAGGTGACTTCAATAGCACGTCTTGTCAGGCAGTCTCCAGAAAATAATGTCATTCTTCCTACCCATACGTAACAAACTCCTTAACTAAGTAAACACTCAAAAGTCTCCTGCACAGACTTTAAAACTGCCAAGAAGCACATACTGCCCCTAGGAGGACTAAATCCACAGGTGAGTTGTTAAATGTGACTTGTCCTCAGAACACTGGAAATGTCACATAACACTTGGAACTCCTACCCTCCTACCTAGACAATAAAATTTAATCATGAAGAACCTATTGCTTCCCCACAATAAAAAAAAATAACAGATAATAAGAAAATTAGCACCTTAGAAGCCATTGAAGCATTTCCCATAGACTATAGCAATGTTTATTTTCAAAATGAACCTATGAGATTCAATGTGCCAGTCATCTCTAAGATGAAAATTAAGAAATCGAAATTAAAAGATTTCCTAGGGGTCGCATGAGTACAAATGACAGAGACAAAGTTTCTTGAGCTCAGATCCAAAAATTCTCTGTCATATACTGTTTTTACACTGGCACAGTAAGAATATGGGGTTTATTAATATATTGGATAACATAAATACAAGATTTTGCTTTCAATATCCTAGGTAATGAACTCACATATTTGTTTTCCAACTCTCAGGGGCACCTTCCCAGCAGCTAAATAAAATCATTTAAATAGCTCAATTTGAGCACCACAAAGGAGAGAGAAATATAAATCAGCTAGAGGCTACAGAGCTGATCATTAATTTAACCAAGGCCAAAGGATTAATAAGAAGAAAGATCAAATCAGAGCAAAGCATCCGAAAGAGGAGTTGGTACACTCTGACTGAAATCTTTAAGTATGCACCCAACATGATCTGTACAGAAAAGCTTCCCAAAGCAACTCATCTCTCAGGCACGGCTACAGTACTCTTGACAAAGCAGCTGTGCTTTGGCGTGGATATTTGTATGCATCTGTTGTCTGGATAGCTAGCAACACATGGCCAGATGCACAAGCTAATACTAAGCAATGTGATTCTGTGGCAATGTAAAAATAGCGCTTGTCTCTGGAAATGCAGACCTCAGTGAACGTGTAAATTGGGAGGAGAAAGGGAAACAGGAATGAGAGAGACCCAGTCGTGCAGTGCACCCTGAGAGTCTCACAGACTTAAAGCATGAAGCCACAGCCTTGACTCTAACCTCTGTGGTGATGAGGTAAAGCTGGGTTTGGAATCAGAGGCCAACTCATGAGCCACCCAGTGAAAACAGACGAACCACCCAGCACATGGAACTGTTTTGTTTCCAAAGCCTCCGAGGGTCTTCTAAAGAGAGTGCACTACATTTGGATACTGGTCCCCCGACCCTTGGGACATCCTCGGAGATGAAATGAAGGAGAATCTGATGGAGCATCCGGTGTGAGAAAGTCTGGAAAGCATTCTTCTGGCGAGCGGTCTAGCAAGGGTGGAAAGGAGCAAGTCGCGGACAACAGTTGTCTGCGACTTACTCCTTGCTTCGGCTTTTACTGAGCAACTTTCTCTCCTGTTTGCAAATCTCTCAGGGGGTCCTGGGTAGGAAACACCCAGGCAATTAAGTGATTCGTGATTTGCCTGCAGAGCTGTTTTCCACTGGGAAAAATAAGTGAGCATTTGGACTTAAAACTGTTTTAATGATGCCAAGCTGGCTCTGAGCAGTTCAAAAGTCTCTGCCTACTATCTGCCTACTACTCCTTCAAAGAATAAAATAATGGTAATGTTGAGCTCCAGATCCAAGTCTCATTTCCCACCCCTCTGTCGCCCTTGGCTCTAACTCCTGCTCTTCTATGCACACATCCCTGCAAAGCCTCATCTATAGCCTGCTCTTACTCCAGTCCTTTCTACGGCACACCTTCCTGTCTCCATCCTGAGCCACCCTTCCAGGACAGACACCTTATGGTGGAGTTACAGTCTAGTCAGGGACTGCAGCTCCCACTCTGCCACATATTCACATTTCTAAAAAGAATGCAGGGGACTTGAGAGTTTTACAGTACAAAACACTTCTTGGTACTTAGTCATAGAGAGAGTAGATGCTAGTATCTAAACAAGTAAAATTTGCCCTACTTCCTGATTTTTGTGGATTCCAGTAGAAGATAGGCCACTGTTTATAATGCCTGCTCTGACAGTGTCATGGAACACAGACCTGATTATAGTGCCAAGGAAGACACAACTTCAAGACCAGGTGCCTGAGAGAGACACTTTAGCTGGACTGACAGCAGAGATGACAGTCTTAATGGGTCACAAGTATGTTCTTCGGCAAATGGGCCACAGGCAGAAATCAATGAACAATCTGCAGCTTAAAGCAGTAAACAAACTCCTTCCCACGAAATCCTCTTCCACTGACACACTCGACGGCAGTGATTACAGCCAGCAGCATCTTTAGAAAGAGCAAACATCACTATGCTTTCTGTTAATTCCCAGAGCTATGGTAGACAGAAATCACTTTGTTATCTCTGCCATCATCTTAGAGTCAAGGTTCACAGATGCAATTAAAAAAACAAACAAACAAACAAAAAACCCTACTAGGGATCCTCCCTCATTAGCATTTTATTTCCCAAACAGAAAGAGTACTTTAAATAGCAAATAGCACCATCTTCTTCTCTAGCTTAGGAATACCAGCCTAAAGTTAACTGAGAAATATACATAAGTGAAGACAAATGATTTGCATACCTGTGGTCACATTCTCACTATCTATCGCTTACTTGTGGCAGTCTTTGCTAACAAGTCTTCGTGAGTCCTCTGAATTATTAGCACCATATAGGTACAGGAAGCTATGGAAAGCTCCTGGCCGCTCTGGTGCCAGACAGCTATTAGACATCTTCTCATAGCTGGAAGAACTGTCAGTTAACATGTAAAATGTATAGTTTTCATGCTGGGTGGGAGTATGTGGATCTTTCCAATTAATAAGCCAGGGGACACAAAGACAGGAGCTCTATAAACTCAGAACATTGTGTTAGTAGTGGTGATTTTGAAACAGAGCCTGGGACAGATAGCCTGGAGCTGCAGCTCCTCCTTTGCTCAGAACTCTGAGGACTGGGATTGTGGGCATGTGCCAGCATGCCCAACAGTATCTGAAAATATAATGGCTAGAAGTCAGGATATTTGTCACAAAGTTTGCTACTCCAATTATGGGCTCCAGACCTGCCTCATCTTGGGAGCTTGTTAGCCACGAAGAAACTCAGTGCTCACCCAGATTTACTGCATTAAACTCGCCATTTACAGCTACATGTGTGATTCATTAAAGTTAACAGAGATGACAAGACACAGCACAAAACAGTTTTTCTTTCTAAACAGCTCATGACATTAATATGTGTAATACTGAGCATCTTGGGTTTAGTTTCATAGCTGTTGGTCTAGAATCTACATTAAAGTTATCAAACTTTTTTATTTGAACATATATAGGATAAATTCTAGTATATAAACATAATTTTTCTGGTGATAATTAGAAACATTAATTAATAAGCAATTACTAAGTATTTCATGAATATATTTTACAATATTATAAAATTTCAGAATGTATCATTTTCTAAACTCTGAAACAGATGTTATCTGTTTTATAAACAATTTTTTAAAGAAAGGAAGGAAGAAATAAAGGAAGGGAAGGAAAGACACTTGAATCCATTATATTAGCTTACTCAACTAACATGTTATTGTTTTTAAAATAACAAAATGAAAAAACAATAAACAACAATAAAGTCAATAAAGATAGAATTTTTATTTGGTAAACATTATCTGTGAAAATCACTCCTGCAGAGAGGCTCTGCACAGAAAGCAGTTATCATAGATGGGACACCACTCTAAGACTTCAGCCTGTTCCAGTGTAGCTCTGGAATCCTTACTTTGCCAGCTGTAGACACTGGGGCTATAGACTGCCCCTATAGACTGGGGCTATATCCAGAGCTGAAGATGCTGCAAAGCCTAACTTTGACTGCACTCAGCCATGACTGCTCCTGGGACAGTGGAGACCATACAGCAGGCAGCAAACTCATCTACCCAGCCTAAGGTGATAAATTCTTACTGGTGGGATACACAGAAAGACAAAATAGTCCAACACCACTTGGAGAGTGGAGTTTAAAAAAAAAAAAATAGTACTTCTCTTGCCTAAAGTGTGCATTTCATTTTCCTTCCTTGAAAAAGGTTTTGGTTTTGACAAGTAATACCAAAATCAATTAACCTTTAGCCCTTTTAATACAAACCTATCCCAGCCTGCATCTAACAATTGCAATTGGGAACTCCTGAACAGCCACACCTTACTAGGCAGTCATTAGTCACCACTACAACTGAAATATCTTCAAACTATGACTTTAAAAAGTATCACTAACAACCACCACAGACTTTCTGCGAGTTCAGTAGTCAGCTATTTATCCCGGGATATCTTATAATAGTGCAAGTATTTTTCTAACAAGAAGTTCCACAAGAAATGCATGTATCACTTGACTAGATCCCTGAATGCTGTGGTAACAGCAAGGATAAGAGCCAAGTCATGCCTGCTGCCACTTCACTTTGTGGAAGTTTAAAACACAGAGGTAGTTATGTAGTGAAACCCTTCACAAGAGAAACAAGAATCACTAGTAATAAACAACAGGTACCAAGAAGGACTTTTGCAGCCATGAGATCTTTCTCCTGAACATCTTCCTGAAGCCATAACAAAACCCCCGGGGCGCATTTTAACAGAAGCATTTTCCATATTACCCCAATTTGCTTCTCTGTTACTGTGATGGAGCACTGACCTTGCAGTTGGAGGAGGAAAAGTTTTACTTAAAGGTAGAAAAGAAAAACAGGGGCATGAAGAAGAAGCCATGAAGGAACACTGCTTATAGACTTGGTTTTCTGGTTTGCTTAGCAACCTTTCTTATACAGCCTAGCCACACACACCTAGAAATGGCAGGAATCATAGTGCTCTGGGCCCGACTGCAACAATAAGCAATCAAGAAATGCCCTGCTAGCACTCAGGAGGCAGTAGCAGGCAGATCTCAGTAAGTCTGAGACCAGCCTGGTCTGTAGAGTAAGTTCCAGAACAGCCAGACATACACAGGGAAACGCTGTCTCAAAAGAAAACAAAGAGGAAAGAAAGAACAAAAGAAAGAAAGAAAGAAAGGAAGGAAGGAAGGAAGAAAGAAAGAGAGGGAGACAGAAAGAAAGGAAGAGAGAGAGAGAGAAAGAAAGAAAGAAAGAAAGAGAAAGAGAGAAAGAAAAAGAAAGGGGGAGGGAGGGAGCAAGGTGGAGAAAGGGGAGGGAAGGGAAGGAAAGGAAACAAAGGAAGGAAGGAAAGAGAGGGGGAGGGAGAGAGAGAGAGGGAGGGAGAGAGAGGGATGGGGAAAAGAAAGAGTGAGAGAGAGAGAGAGAGAGAGAGAGAGAGAGAGAGAGAGAGAGAGAGAATGTCCTTTAGACATGGCCACAGGTCAACCAATCTAGACAATTCTGCATCTGAGGTTCCACTTTCCATGTATACCAAGTTGACAACTATCTTAAGTTAGGGTTTCTATTGCTGCGATGAAACACCATGATCAAAAGCAAGTTCAGGGAGAAAGTTTATTTGGCTTACAATTCAACACTGTTCAGCATCAAAGGAAGTCAGGACAGGAACTCAAACAAGGCAGGAACCAGGAGGCAAGAGCTGATACAGAGGCCATGCAGGAGTGCTAATTGCTGGCTTGCTCCCTCTGGGATGCTCAGTCTGCTTTCTTATAGAACCCAGGACCACCAGCCCAGGGATGGCACCACCCACAATGGGGCAGGCTGTCTTCCATCAATTACCAACCATCCAAGAAACTGCCCTGCAGGCTTGCCTACAACCTAATCATATGGAATCATTTTCTTAATTGAGGTTCACTCCTCTCAGATGACTTTAGCTTCTGTCAAGTTGACATAAAACTACTCAGCACAACAAATGAAACTCTGACACTAATGATGAGTCCTGCTTTTGTGTCTGGCTTGAGCCACATTAGTCTACACATGTTCCCTATTGTCTGACTGTTTAAGACAGGTAGAAGATGGTTTCCTGGAGAACTCAAGTGAACCTCTTCCAGAGGTCTTTTTCAAAACTGCCAGGTCATTATCTAGTATGAGGAGTATGACATAAACTCTAAGGGAAATCTAGGACAAAGAGCACTAAATTAGAGGTGATTACATATATATATATATATATATATATATATATATATATATATATATATATATATATATATGCAGGATAAAGGACACTGGAGTTCTGAGTCACTTCTGCATACTATAATTTTTATTAGGCACTGAAGTAGCCCGGGGCTATAGACTTTAAACCCAAGAAAGTCTCACTTCGACAACTATCATAATTGCCTTACAAAACAATGTCAAATAACATTATACTGTCAATTTCTAATTATGCACATGAAGAGAGCCCAGGGATACAAGGATAATTGGCATTTGCAATTAATCCTGAAACTTCATTTTGACTAAGAGTTAGAGCCTCTCCCACGACTAACCCTCTTCCCTGAACACTGAATACAGCAAAATCGACTCCTTAAATGTTTGACTTTGCTCTCCCCTGGCTACCCTTTGGTTGAAACATGAAATAGTAATCAACCAACCATGAAGAGATGGAAGAAAAGCATAGACAGCAGATAATTAACGAACTTGGTAATAAAAGCTTGAAACATAGATTTACTTACATTTGCAACTGTGATTTAAATTATTTTGGTAAGATCTTTGTGTAACTTATGGACTCACAAAGAGTGAGGCCGATCTTAAGCCAGATGGGGATGTGGTCCCGCCCCTGGGGAGGGGCAGTAGACAGAGGGTCCCAATCCTAACTAAGAAGATACCTACATTGATGCCACTTGGCAAAAGCAAAGTCAGTTTTCTCCAGTTGTGTCATTGGGTGGCACCACATCTTACATCCCCGATCAGGTCTAATGCTCTTGAGTGACTGTAAGTCACAAGGTCAACTCAAAGGTATTTTCGTGAACATTTTGTTTCATCTTGTTTTTATTTTTGTTTAGCATTTCTGTCTTGTAGGTCTTTGACCAGTCTGTTTTTGAAGGACTCTAGCAAGCTGGAAGATGGCCAACAGGCTCTGGCAGCTCTTTCCCTTCTCCATTCTCTTGCTACAAACCATTAGATTGCATTCCTGAAGCTGCCCACTTCCACCTCCAAAGGCTGCCTACCAAGGCAGTATTTTAGTCCAGCAACCAACTGCCCCACTTGGGCTCACCTAGTTAACATGCCAAGTCAAAATTAAACACCTCATCCTAACACAGGATTTCCCCTTAAACCTTTCTAAACTGCCATCTGTTTAGAAAGATGACACATCTGTCTCTTCTCTATCCAGGGGCAGTCCTTTGTACCTCTTCTCTAGCTCCCTCGTCCTCTACCTATCTCTTGTCTTTATGTTTTATCCCCTGCCTTTTGTGCTGAGATCTTGGACTTCGAGTTGCCTTTTGCCAATACCAGTCCCTTCAGTTTTGACTTCAATTTTGTAGAGTTTTCTTTTTGTGGGGTTGCTGTGTTTTACTTTTTAGTGGATTCTCCTTTTTCTTTTTGTTTCTGTTTTGGGGGACCATAAAATTGGGTGGGGAGGGAGACAGGCAGGATCTGGGAGAAGTAGGGAGGAAGGGATAACATGATCAAAATATATTACATGAAAATATGTTAATTTTTAAAAAAAATGGATGTGTAAACTAAAATACATTGCAGTTTTAATTCAGTGCTCTTCCAGAAATTTCCATAAATCTGATTATCTTGTTTAAAGTTTTACTGTGTAAGAATCCTATATTTATTTTAAAAATACATCTTCAAAATGTTATCAGGCTCATGTTAATAACTAAACTATGTATAGAGAAATCATCTTCATGACAAAAAAATTACAAATGCTTTGTTGGAATTCACTAGGAAGGACACTGGAAACCCTTATATTTGGTGCAGATGAAATTAGACTAATAACATGAATCATTTTTTAACTTTAAAGTGAACATTCTGAAACAGATTATAAAGACTCATTTCACCCACATTTTTTTCAAATTGATTTCAAGACTTAACTCCTATAAAAATCACTTTTTATCCAATATAATACTACATATTTTCTGCTTAAATGAGCCTGCTAAAGCTCCTAAAATGGATCACTGCTGGATCTATGAGATCTTGAATTAAGAAACAAGGTTTTATAACTATTCCAATAATAATAAGAAGAAGAAGAAGGAGGAGGAGGAAGAGGAGGAGGAGGAGGAGGAGGAGGAAGAGGAGGAAGAGGAGGAGAAGAAGAAGAAGAAGAAGAAGAAGAAGAAGAAGAAGAAGAAGAAGAAGAAGAAGAAGGAGGAGGAGGAGGAGGAGGAGGAGGAGAAGAATAGTAAAAATAATGGGAGCTTTTTACTGTCTGACATCTTTATAGATAGCCATCTTTCTTTTATCTACTGGAAGTATGTGGCTTTCACTTACACACACTGAACATTAATCCAGAATAATTAGTTTACCTATCTAGAGAAGGCTAAGGCTTGACAAAAAAAAATTAGTGAACCTAATTATACAAAATTATATAAAATTATTCATTTTTTCTGGTACCTCCGTTCATAACTTCTCATCATGATCTGTTGCTTTTTTTTTCCAAGCATTTGCCAGCTCATTCCACAAACATTTATTACCTCAATGTTGGGGGCAGCAGGGTATTATCAGTGCTACCACTCACCAAAACGGAAAACCATTATTTAGGACAGCACAATTAGACCTGGTTCAAGACCATAGGGTGCAGCAGTCTGGACTTCCATTCTCTACAGCCCAAAGATTATCCCTTAATATGTCAACATCTGATGGAAGTTATTATGAAGGTAAGCTGAGGATGTGTGTGTGTGTGTGTGTCTGTGTGTGTGTCTGTGTGTGTGCGCGTGTGCGTGTGCCGTTCATCAGAGTTGGAAAATTCCTTGAGCCACCTTCATGTCAATAACCTCAATTCTACAGGTCAGAGTGTAAATTACATGGAAGGCTTCCCTACTCGGCTCATGACCAACCATGGATGAGCCTACAATCCTGAAATGGCTTCAGCGGACTGCTGGGACCGAGCTTGGCTGGCAAGGACTCCCCTGGAGGTCCCACCGACACTCCATCAGATGGGGTCCACAGACGCCCCATAGGAAGAAGCCTCTGCGCAGGCCCGCCCGGGGGTGGGGGCCACCAGAAGGATACGCTCCAGGTAGTAGGCGCCCTCAGCGGTCACCGCCTCTGTCATCTCGCCCGTGGGTGACAAGCCAATGCCCAGCGCCTCCAGCACCCGCAGCGGCGGGACCCCAGGCGGGGTAGCCATGCTTGCAACTGTGCCTCTCCGACTGTGCCCCTCGGACTGGCGTCGCGACTCTCGCGAGATCCGGGGACCCCTCACCCCGACTAGCCCGGCACCAGAAGGCCCGGTCAAGCCCTCTGCGCGTCCGCGGTTACTACAGCAACGCGTTGCCTAGTTACCCCAGACGCCCCACCAAGCTTGGAGAGCCGACTAGAAGCCCGGAACTGGGACTCCTATTACTTTTACACAAGCTACTCGTTTGGGTGTGTTTGCTTTCCTTTTGTTTGTTTGTTTTTGCTTGTTTGCTTTAACGCCATTCTTTCCGGCTTCCTTTTTCTTCATTGCTTTCCTTTACTCTTGTTTATCACATGCCAAACATCAGTCCTTAATTTTCAAATGTGCAGAGAACTACAAATGTTTCTGGGGGAGGAGCTTCCAAACGCTCCTTAGACCCTTATGAATGAACAACGGGGGGCTCACCCTTATCACACCTTTTCTAGCAATCTTTTAATTCGTTTGTGTGGACATCTGTTTTGACCGTGGCTTCCTACACGCGGACTTGGAATAGTCTCAGTTGTATCAAATTATAACATTTGATATTTTTTTCTGAGGTAAACTCACATCCATAAAAAATTATGAGCTACCTATGACCCTAACATAAAGTTTAATAGGTGATATTTGGGATAGGGAACATAGTTAGGAGCTAATGAGCTTCCTCTGAGGGAAGGGGGCAGGGCGGAGATAAAAGGAGGAAAGCTAAGGAGCAGAGAGGAGGGCAGGAAGGAGGGGGGAGGGAGAGAACTGACTAATTTGTCTAATCCTGTGTCTCCTTGCTGCTGTAGGGACTTCTGGTTGATACAGTGTACATACATAGGCATCATTAAGACCATCTTTCAGATTCTTTTTTTTTCTCTTCTACATTCCTTGATGAACTCTGGTTGATAACTATATAAAAGCTCCCATTTATTTAATTAAAAAAGACTGGTAACTTCTAGAGGGGCGACTAAGAATCTGAGTGTTGTAATCCATTTTCATCATTTCCTATCTACAGCCACACCACTAACCTAGGCCTGTCTCTGCATTTACAAACTGAGGATAACGTCACCTGCCTCAAGTGTTGTTATTAGCTATAAATCACCAGAGCATTAGCAACCTATTCAGAGCATACAGCGGTAAGAAATATGAGCTGTTTCTATTAAAATTGGTTTTGAGCCGTAGAATAAAGGTCACCATGATACCTAAGCAGTTCAAGAGTCGCTTTGCTTACATAAAGCATTCTGAGTGCTCACTAAATACAAAGAAGCAAAAATACAGAAGAGAAATTCTGAAAATGGGGATCCATTGACTTACATCTGACCTCATCTATCAGCTGTAAACTGAACCCTGAAAAGTGGCCTGGGTGAGGAGTGGTCAGGGCCAGGCGCTGCTGATGCCTCAAAGGACAAGCAGAAACATGAGATCAATGGAGGAGCTCCCTTGGAGCTTCTAATGTTTATTCTGTATGTTACAAAGTCTATTGTCTTTGAATGTAATGTCTCCTTTTCTATAGACAGGTTTATATTCAAGCTCTTCCTAATTGTCTTAGTTAAATTAAGCTCCTTGAACTACCGCTTTTGGTTCCCTTTATAAAGACTTATAAGAGCTGTCTATATATAAAGAGTAATGGGAAAAATGAAAAGTAAAATATGTAAAGATCCTTATCATTTCCAGTATACCAGATATTTCCAATAAGTAATGTAAATAAAATTTACTTAAAATATTGTGACTGTGACAAGCCCAAATGTAATATTTTGAAGAGCTTAATATATAGGAGTTGTTATTTGGTAAGGCATAATTCTCTTAGATGTGGCCAGTGCTTGAACATAAGAAATGGTTTAACAGATTTCAGCCAGTATTAACTGTGTGTGGTAGAGAAGTCGGAGAAGCATGTCCAAAGGTGTGAAAATGGAAAAGAGGTATTTTACACACACACCAAATATATACATATATAAGTTCATTATGTCAAGCTTCCAAATGATCAAGGTAGTAACTGATTGCTAATCCATTTACTTCCATGTAATAGATTTCAAATTTTAAGCTCACCCAAGACGTGTTATCCAATTACAACTGAAAGTATGTTCTATATATATATATACACCTGATCCTTAATGTTTAGAAAATTCAAATGAAAAAAAATTAAGCGCTAACAGTGTAAGCCCTTGGGTACCTACAGTGGATAAAAATGTTTTAAAGAACAATTTAATTTAAAAAATATCTTAACATGACAAAGAGTTTAGTAGAAGAAGGAAGTTTGCGATGATGGCTGGCTGCTCTCTTAGAAATGCTACATCCTGGCAGAGGTAAATAAATGTCACTTTTAAAAATTAGAAATGGGAAGAGAGAGAAAGAGAACACACACACTTTAGATCACAATAGTAGTTTGAGTTATGGTATATTTTTATCCTGTAGGGTTTTGGGGGGGGTGGTATATTTTTACATGCTTCCTTAAAGTAGGTTAAAAAAAAAGAAAGAAAGAAAGAAAGAAAGAAAGAAAGAGAGAGAGAAAGAAAGAAAAAGGAAAAGAAAAAAAAAGCCAAAATGCCTGAGCATTTTGATGAATGAGCAGGAAACTGCTTTTTGCTTTGCCTGTGTTCTTGAAAGAGGTAAACAAGGAAAACAGCGGAGACAGTCAAAATGAAGTAACAATTACAAGGGACAACAAACGTAATCTCCTCCCAGGCTAAATGTTCCATTTATGCAAAAGTGAAATCATTTTAAAAGCAAAACCAGAAAGCAGTCTGACAATGAACACATGCTGCACGTGTATAGTTTCAAAGCAAAAAAATGCTCACATGCAAATATGTTGCAAAGAACAGTTCAATTTTCAAAGATACCGGCATTCATTTGCTACCAATATAGACCAAGCCATTTATTGTTGCATATTTTTATGCAAGTAGCTTTTTTTCCCCTTTTCTTTTAAAACTTTACAGTAAGTGGTAGTCAGCTTTATGATTTCTGAATTCATAGAAATAGTAACAACTGTGCTGAAAATTTATCATTTTTCAGCCATACACTATATATATTTTTTCTTTTTGCACTAGCATCCATTTGAGAATCCATTCCTCCCATATCCCTTCACCATGTAATTCAAACACAGTCAGCCTGCTCTCTATGGTGAGAAACACATGACACAAGCTTAGCCCAGAAGAATGTCTCATTTCTTTTGGCTACAGGAAAAAAAAAAAACCTCTGATTTCAAATATAATTCTTGGTTTCTAGTACTTTAAATTAAAAGAAATGAGGGCTTCATGGGGGAAAATAGATCATTATAAGCCTTCCCCAGGAATGTACAAAAGGACTCTGAAGAATTTCTTAGTACCAGTAAGGGGGGAAAAAAGTCTCTCCTGCTAAAAAGAAAAAAAAAATAGAATAATCACAATAATTGTGCCACATCAAAAGAATACAGCCATCCATGAAAGAGCTGCAATGGGCAAAGTTAGACCAGCTGTTAAAATTCCTAAAACAGTGCTGTACTATAAGGTGAAGAAAAAAATGAATAAGTGCATGCTGTTATTAGTGAATGCTTGAATAAACAAAAAGTGAGGGAAGTGGGAAAAAAACCTCTGAAGAGCAATTAGAAAAACAAATAAATCCATAAAAACACAAAATTGGGAACCATAAATACAAGTAAAAGGTCAATAAGGCAATGGAAACAGCAATGAGACAAAGCAATAGGAGAGAGGAAGTCTAGAGAAATACTACTGAGTTTGTTTGGTGTTGGTCATCTACTGCTGAGCATGGCCCCTACAGTTAAGAGTGGTTAATACACATATAAAGACTTCATTGGTGAAAATTAATTGTTTCTTTGCAAGCTAATGCCAATTGGAGGCAGCTTCATGAATGCAGATGGGACTGTACAATTTTTAACTATGGGATACACATAGCAAGCCCTACAGAAAACAGTATAGAAATGTTGGAGTATTTGTGCCGGGCGGTGGTGGCACACGCCTTTAATCCCAACACTTGGGAGACAGAGGCAGGTGGATTTCTGAGTTCGAGGCCAGCCTGGTCTATAGAGTGAGTTCCAGGACAGCCAGGACTACACAGAGAAACCCTGTCTCGAAAAAACCAAAAAGAAAAAAGAAAAAAACCAAAAAAAAAAAAAAGAAAAGTTGGAGTATTTGTAACTTATCCTTAATTGAAGAAACCACTATAAATAAATGCATATATATGATATATATATCTATGTCACTATAAATAAATGCAAATACACATATATCACCTATATATGATAATGTTTGTGTGTTTCTCAATGTAGTCTTTTTAATTTCTTTTATATGTTCTTTCATATTTTTCTCCATGTTCATGTGCAGCACACATGGTCCTCCATATCCATTCAGATACATGCAGAATGAGCAAGATGGCAAGGCTTATCAGACATGTATGCAGTTTCTCTAATCACCTATGTAATAAGTAGGTGTCCCACGGCAGGTGGGAGAGTAAGTCGTGTGCCTTAGGTTTCTTTGCTGTGAAAAGACATCATGATGAAAGCAACTTTTCTAAGGGACAACATTTAATTGGGGCTGGCTTACAGGCCAGAGGTTCAGTTTATTATCATCAAGTCAGGAGCATGGCAGCTTCTAGGCCAGCATGGTGTTGGAGGAGCTGAGTTCTACTTCTTGTTCTGAAGGCAAATAGGAGAAGACTGATTGCCATGCAGCTAGGAGGAGGGTCTCTCAAAGCCCATCCCCACAGTGACACACTTCTTTCAGTAAGGTCACATCTCCTGATAGTGCCAGTCACCCACTGGGCCAAGCATACTCAAACCACCACACCAAAAGAAACTATCTACCATAGCTGCTTCATTGCATTTTATAACAGCAACAGAACAGTAAGACAGCAGCAGCAGTTCAAGGAGGTCACCTAGCCAGTAAGTTCGTGCTCTCTGGAGGAAAAGGACTATTTGATTTTCTGTGTCTTATAATGTTTCTTGCTCTGTCCAAAAGGGGAGGGCTCTTGACTGTCTCTTGTCTCCATCCAATAAACGTAAGCCCCTGCTTGTGCAGATGTCATGTGACCTTCCATATCACCCTTGTAGCGTGAAGGAGACTCACAAATATGTTCCTGCTTTTCCAGCTTTCTAAGTAATTTGGATTTTATGTTCTGGTCCATGAGACTCACATCTTTTTCTGTATCTTTGAAACTGAAGCAAACTGAATTTGTTTGCAAATAGAAGAAAATCTCAGAGCTGCAGGAGTCTAGCAGGTCAGGTACCGAAGAGGACATGTGGAGTCCGCAGATAATCACACAGCAGAGTTTTCTCTGGGGAAGCAAAATGTAATTCTATAGGACAGGTGCATCTTATCATTAAAGCAAGTTCAAATCCTCTTTTTAAAAAAATGTCTTATCCTTTTCATCCCACCTAAGACAAAATACTTTATGTAAAAAAAATGTACTTCATAGCCACAAGTTACACATTGTCCAAAAAACCACCACCACTAAAGCATATTCTTCAAAACAGATAAAAATCATTACATAAGAGTAATCACATGATTACTGAATATATATAAATATATAAATATATATTACTCACAGCTAACTGAACACTTTCCATCTATATCTATCCACAAATTTATCCTATGATTTTCACAAATCCTAAATTCAAAGCAGTAATTCTTCTGTCATTGATTAATAAAGTTTAAGCAATCCAAATCTATTATAGCTAGTATTTACCTATACTAGCTGAGGACAGTTTGTACTTACCAAGAAACAAAACATTTATATCTTATTGTTTGAAACTGTATGACTGTTCTTCATCCCATTCCTCCTCCCACATCACCATGAGGATGTCCCCACCTCCCCAACTGTACCTCACAGATCCCCTTACTCCCTAGGGCCTCAAGTCTCTCCAGGGTTAGGTGCATCTTCTCTCACTGAGGCCAGACCAGGTAGTCCTCTGCTATATATGTGTTGGGGGCCTCATATCAGCTAGTGCATGCTTCCAGGTTGGTGGCTCAGTATCTGAGAGATCTTGGAGGCCCAAATTAGTTAAGACTGCTGGTCTTCCTATGGAGACACCCTCATCCTCAGCTTCTTCCAGCTTTTTCCTTATTCAACCACAGGGCTCCCTCGCTTCTGTCCATTGGTTGGGTTTAAGTATCTGCGTCTGACTCTTTCAGCTGCTTGTAGAGCATCTTGGAGGACAGCCATGGTAGGTAGGTGTCCCGCGCTATCTCCCGCCGGCAGGAAAGACGCGGCACACACGGATCCTTCTGCAGTACAAA
>NW_022196896.1:95826748-95857431 GCF_008632895.1 Mastomys coucha | reverse complement strand
CAACGGCAAGCCAAATGTCATCGCCATTTTGTAATGGCGATGTGCTTATGAAGTGGCTTCCTACAGGTAGGCTCCTATCTGTAAGCATACCATAGCATCAGTAATAGTGTCAGACCTCAGAGCCCTCCCTTGAGATGGATACCAATTTGGGCCTGTCACTGAACCTCCTTTCCCTCAGGCTCTTCTCCATTTTTGTCCCTGCAGTTCTTTCAGACAGGAGCAATTCTGGGTCAGAGGTTTTGACTGTGGGATGTCAACCCCATTCCTTAACTTGATGCCCTGTCTTTCTACTGGGGGTGAACTCTACAAGCTCCCTCTCCCCACTGTAGGGTATTTCATCTAAGGTCAATCTTGAATGGTTGAGAAGCACTGAGAGAAATGTTCAGAGTCCTTAGTGATCAGGGAAATGAAAATCAAAATGAACCAGAGATTCCACCTTACACCAATCACAATGGCTAGGATCAAAAACTCAGGTGACCGCACATGTTGGAGAGGATGTGGAAAAAGAAGACTTATCCATTGCTGGTTGGATTGCAAACTGGTACAGTCTCTCGGGAAATCAACCTGAAGGATCCTCAGAAAAAATGGAAATAGATCTACCTGAATATCAACTGCACCATTCTTGGAAATATACTCAAAAGATGCCCCACTATGCCACAGAGGCGCATGTTTCCACTACGTTCACAGCAGCCTTATTTGTGATAGCCAGAAGCTGGAAACAATGTAGATGTCTGACAACAGAAGAATGGATACAGCAAATGTGGTTCATTCGCCCAATGGAATACTACTCATCTACTAAGAATGAGGGCTTCCTGAACAGGCAAATGGATGGAACTAGAAAACATCATCCTGAGTGAGGTAACTTGGACCCAAAAGGACATGCATGGTATGTACTCACTAGTAAGTGGATATTAGCCAAAAAAAAAAAAAAAAAAAAGTGCAGAATACCCAGGATACAGTTCACAGAACTCAAAAAGGTTAATAAGCCAAAGGACCAAGTAAGGACGCCTCAATCCCACTTGGGAAGAAGAAGAAAGCAATCACAGGACTAGAGAGAGAGGGAGGGTCCCGGATGGGAAAGGGAACAGGGAGGGGAAGAAGGGAACCTGATCAAGTATTGGGTCGGGAGAACAGGACTGAAGCCCTGAGGGCCAGCAGACAAAATGAAAACAGGCAACCTCGGGAGGTAAGGGGAGAGGGGATCCCACTGGAGTGAATGTTTTCTTTGGTTGTTAACCTGACTCAAACCTGTTTTCCTCTCCACAAGCACAACTGTGTGCC
Organism: Mastomys coucha; assembly: GCF_008632895.1. Lineage (NCBI taxonomy): Eukaryota > Metazoa > Chordata > Mammalia > Rodentia > Muridae > Mastomys > Mastomys coucha. Next base: position 95,856,150 of record NW_022196896.1, on the reverse strand, counting down.
TGTAATGCCTGAGAGCTCACTGTGCTTCATTCCTTAGCCTATGCAGCTTTCAGTACTCTACAAAGGGGGGCATAGTCTGCTCTTAGTTCTGCCTGTGATGTATCTCCCTGGCAAAACCACCTATACCATCTCCTTAACCTTCCTTATCAACTATCCTAACTTCCTATAACGATTTAAATCAAATCAGAAATTCTGTAAAATCATTCAATCATATAAACAGTATTATTCTATCAAAGTTCATCTTCATATTGATCTACAGGAAAATTGCCAATAGAGTGGACAACCACAGCAGACGACAGGCAATGAGGGTCTCCCCACACCCATTCACACCATACTAGATACAGGAGAAATACAGCAGAGACTAGCACAGGAAGACACAGCAGCAACAAGAAGCATTCCAAAGAACACTGCTACCCTGCCCACCTTGTGGCTGTGCCTCCCTGAGGTTCATCCATCGCACCTATGCCAAACTGTGGGCACGCTCCAAGAAGCTCACTTGCCTACCACAGTTCCTCCTGCATGGCATCTGCCACAGAGCCTTTGTATTTCATAGAATCCTATATATAAAAAGAAATATGTTTTACAATGATGGGGGGGGCATTTACCTTTTCACTTAGAAAACAAATAGTAAAGTAATTGTCATTATATGTTTGTTGATATTTAAATGTATATTATTTAAAGTTATCTTTTAACCTTTTGTTTTCATGTTTCTTAATTTTTTTAAGATTTATTTATTTATTTTATGTATGTGGGTACACACTGTTGCTATCATCAAACACACCAGAAGAGAGCATCAGATCCCATTACAGATGGTCAAGAGCGACCATGTGGTTGCTGGAAATTGAACTCAAGACATCTGGAAGAGCAGTCAGTGATCTATCTTTCCAGCCCATATTTCCTAAACTTATGACATTATCATAAGCCTACATCTATCAAGTCTATTACAAATATTTAAAAAATTGTTATTGATTTGGATATATTTTTCAATGGAAAGTTTCAGTCAGTTATATTTGTATTTTCTCGTAAATATTCAGGACTTATGGTCTTAATAATTTCTTGCCAAACCTCAGGCCATATAAACACCTTCCTTGATCTTCTTGCAAATTTCTTGGGTTTTATTTTTCATGTTAGCATTTTAATGCACCTTTTGGGTAAAAGATTATGTAGACCCCACATCCTCCAGGTAGTTAGCCTGTAATAGCAGAAACCTTTTTAAAAACAACTATATTTTCTCATTTAAAAAACATCATTACAATTTTTATTTAATCTGCAGACTTGTTTGTACAGAATTTAAGCATTCCTTCAATCTGTTTACTAGACTCTATATAAATGCCATACTAATTTGTGCTCAATAGTATTTGGCAATTTGTATATTCTGATATCTGGAAAGTCAAGTTCTTTTCCTTGTCCCTTTTGAATATTTTCCTAGATTTTTTTTCAAGTAATAAATATTAATGTTTTTCATAAAGGCTTCTCTCTACCCTTAGGATTCTGGCTGATACCAATGTAAATTTACATATTAATTTTGGATGAGCAAACTGCTTAGTGAAGTCACTATTAGTAGGCCTGTCCATTTGTTCAATATTATTTTATGTTTTTCCAATCAGATTTTGTGTTTATACTCTGAAATATTTCTATTTAAAGCAGCCAAAATACTATGAAAATACTTTACTGTGTCCCTTGTAAAGAGATTGAGCAAGGATCCCCTCACTTAAGGATCTTGCATGAAGCTGTCAGTCATTATGATGACTTCTATGATTAAAATCTTTAATCTGACCCTTGAAGCACTCTCTAGTCCTTAATTTCACATGACTTGTTTAATAGTGACTAAATTTAAGGAGTGTCCTCTGGAAATTAAATGCTATTTAATTTTTCAGTTGTATGTCATTTCTAATCAATATAGCTATGGTGACCATCACTTGTTATACTATAAATCCCATTCAAGTCAGGTTTTACTAAATGAAGATTTCAATTGCTCGTGTCATAGTACCTTTTCTTCCTACACAGCAAGAAACTATTAACTATTCTCAATTTTTTTTTTACCTTATTTATGTTTATTTTATTTTTATTTGTTCTTTAAGAATTTCAATGTCTTTGCTCACAAGGCTCTCCCTTCTTTTTCCGGATTCACAACTCCTCTTACCTACCTATCAAACTTAGTGCTCTCTTTTTTATTTCATTTTCTACACACATCAGGGAAAATGTGTGTGGTCTATACACTCTTGGATATGGGGTTTTCCACTAGTGCTACCAACTTATCACTCTGTTAAAAGAACACTGACTGTCCCTCTTCCAGCAGTGATCAATTACCAATAACTCCAGACTGGGATTGGGACTTCAGACCTATCTCCTCTCTCCATGTTTGGATTTGGTCTAGCTTGTGTTGCACAGGCCTTATGTATGTGGTCATCAACACTGAGAGTTCATAAATGCATCTGTCTGATCGTGACTGCAAGACCGTTGTATTCAGTCAACACCTATGTCTTGGACCATGTTTCTACCCTCTTGTTCACAATGACTCCTGAGCCATGGGAGGAAAGGGTATGATATAGATATTCCATTTGCGGCTGTATATTCTGCAGTCTTTTTCTCTGCACTTTGAAGAGTTGAGGGTCTTTGTACTAATCATCATCTTCTTCACAAAGAAGCTTCTTTGAAAAGAGTTGAGAAATGCACTAATAAGGAAATAGTGAAATACTCTTAAGAGACAATTTGATACTACGATCATCTAATAATATGACACTTCAACATGTGGTTCATAATCCCTTTGGGGGGTCAAATGATCCTTTCACTTGGGTCACCTAAAACTGTCAGAAAACATAGATATTTACATTAAATATTTACATTATAATTCATTACAGTAGCAAATTACAATTATAAAATAGCAATGAGCCAGGTGGTGGTGGCACACGCCTTTAATCCTAGCACTTGGGAAGCAGCGTCAGGCAGATTTCTGAGTTCGAGGCCAGCCTGGTCTACAGAGTGAATTCCAGGACAGCCAGGGCTACACAGAGAAACCCTGTCTCGAAAAAACCAAAACAAATAAATAAATAAATAAATAAATAAATAAAATAGCAATGAAAATAATTTTATAATTGGGATCACAATATGAGGATCTGTATTAAAGGGTTACAATATTAGTAAGATTGATAACCACAGATCTAGTGGAAGAATAATAATAGATTATCCTCTAGGGTCTATTACCCATCTAGAAATTGAAGTTTGGTACCCTGTATGAGTCTCACCTCGTTAGGCCGGATTTAAATCCAATCATACAGTGGCTGGCTACCCTACATTGTTCATGCCAATACTACACAGTGAGCATGCTTTATTATGTTAATCATTGTGGGTCACAGTGTCCGATCTTCTAGAAGCACTCAGAGCACCTTCCAACAGAAAGAAAACTAGCCAATGGGAACAAAGTTCCCAGGGCAGTACAAGCTTGATTGATACTTCCATGTTCTGTGATTTAAATAGGTGATGTCTTTCAACAATGGAATCCTACTGTCAAATTCCAGAGGATAACTAATAGCATTGGCCATGACCTGAGGGTCTATGAAACCTCATTAACCAGTGACTCCAACAGAAGAGACCCACTCTTGGCACTGGCTTTTTTATACTATTAGCTCGTGGTACCTAGAGGGGCATTGTCAGTCCATCCTAGGATAAATTCTACTTTATATATCACTTTTAAGAAGCTTTTACAGTAGTAGGTAGGTACACATGACTTGTTGAAAGGTCTTTAGTATTATCTCTCCTTGTGTAACTTCTTCTACATTACCCCCTCATTCCCTATCCCAATTTAACCGTTCCTATTTCATTATTCTCCTCCAAGCTCTTATACTTCCATTTCCTCCCTTAAAAGGCCCCCACGACTCCCTTTCAATTTTCTGAACTTACTAATTTCCAAATGAAACACACACACCTGAAGATTCAAAAGCTAATACTCACAAATTAGAGGGAAAAGCGTGCAGTTTTAAAATAAGCCCCATGCTAAATCTGGCTATTCACCAGCATCGGTGATCTCACCCACCCCCACAGCTAGCTCTATGCACCGTTTTGCCCCGGTTCCCTTGTCTTGCCCTGGTTCCCTTGGCTAGCTTGCTAAGCTAACCAAGCCAGTTTAACCTGAAATGCCTGGAGCTGCTGTTTGAATTTCTCAGGCCATCCACCCCTGTGGCTGGCCTGCAGAAAGACAGCTATGGCTCCCTCCGCTCCCCTTAGCCCTGTGAAACGAAAACACTAGAGACTTATACCAGCCAGATTTATAACAGTAAATCTCCAACCCCCAAATGCCTGTGCAAAGAACACACAGCTAGTTAATATAAATACAATCTGCACACCTAAGATTGGGCAAACATGCCCTACACTACTCTATTGCCCAGCTATGAAATCCCTAGCTACTTGCAGCTCCTCCAGGCCATATGTGTCTGTTCCATCTTCAACCCCCTTTTTCCTCCATTTTCTTCTCCCTCTGTCTCTTCTTCAGTCTTGTCCTCCTTCTCTCCCTTTTCTTAAACTCCCCTCCCTACCTTTTCCTTACACTGCCCAATCATAGGCTCTAGCCTTTACTTGACCAGTTAAGAGTTCACCTGAAATCACCTGAATACGTGATCTACTCCTCATTGTCACCCTTCTTGAGAGAGCAGAAAATACAAATGGCAATCCACAACAGAAGGGATGTTTGTCATTCTGGGAGTGAGCAATCAACTCAGAATGATTGATCTTGGCTCTATCAAGTTACCTGCAAATTTTATGATTTCATTTTTTTTTAATTTTCTTTTTTTAATTTTTACTTTTTACTATGACTTTATTTTTTAACAATTGAATAATATTCCAAATGTACTACATTTTCATTTGCTGATTAACATGCAGGCTATTTTTATTCCCTGGCTCTTGTAAGAGAGAGCATAAATGAGCATGAATATCTATAGAGTGGGGTATAATGTCCTTTGGAAGCTAGGCTTGTAGCATACCTAATTGCTGCTTTCTGAAAAGCTTCTACAATGATGTCCATAACTGTTACATAAGCTTGCATTCACCAGCCACAAATAACTGCCCAGTTCCCCTACGTTTGTATGTTAATCTTTCTCAATGGAGAGAGACATAATTTCAAAGTAGTTTTAATTTACACTAATGACTATAGAGAACATTTCCTTAAAGGTTACTCAAACATTTGCATTTTATATTTTGAGAATTTTCTTTTTAGTTTCATGGTCCATTTTTAATTTTTTTTAATTTATTCACTTTAAATCCCAATAAGTGTCCCCAACCCTGCCCCCACTTGCTCATGCATCATTTTTAATGGGGTTGTTTGTTTTTGTTATATTTAGATATTTATTTTTCTGATACTAACCCTCTCTCAGATATATAGATGATAATGATTTTTTTTCTATTCTGTGGAATTCCTTTTCACTTAAGCACCGATGGCCTTTGTTGGTTGTATAGAATATTTTTAGATTTCTGAGAACTTGTTGACTAATTGCCAGTCTTAATACCTATCTATGCTCTTGGGGTCTCATCAGGAAGTCTTTTCCTGTGCCAATAGCTTCAAGTATATTCCATACGTTCTCCACTGTCTGGTCTTGTGGAAATCCTTCATCCACTCGTAGTTGATCTTTGTTCATGGTTAGCAATATGTTCAGATTTTATTCTTCTATATGTGGTTATCCAGTTTGACCATCATCATTATTGAATATAGTGTTTTTTCTCAAATGTGTCTTATGATCTTTGCCAAACCAGGTGGTTGTAGAAGTTTGTATTTATACGTAAATCCTCAATTCAATTCCATTTTTTTTGGTGACTCTGTTTTAAATGTAAGCACCATGCTGGTTTTCTATTTAGAGCTTTGTATTATAATTTAGAATCTGTGATGATGATAACTCCAGAGGTTTTTCTATTATTCAGGATTGTTTTGGCTGTTCTGAGTATTTTGTGTTTCCATACAAAGTTTAAGATTTTTTTTTTGAAATTTTAATGTGGAGTTCATTGAAATGTAAGCTTCTTAGACTAGGGTGACAACTTTCACCACCTTAGTCCTACAAATCACGAGTATGTGAGGTCTTTCCCTCTTCTGGTATCTTCTTCAATATTTTTTTTTAATGTATCTTAAAGTTGTCATTGTGTAAATGTTTCATTTGCATGGTTAGATTTATTCCTGGTAGGATTGTTTTGGTTTTTGGTTTTGTTTTCTGTTTTGTTTGTTTGTTTGATTGGTTGGTTGGTTTTGGTTTGGTTTTTGCTATTGTAAATTACATTATATCCCTGTGTGTGTTTTGTATTTGAATATAGTAAATCTACTGATTTTTGTGTGCTAATTTTATACCTGCTACTTCATTGAATATATTTATCTGATGGACTCTAAGGTTTATTGGGTATAGATTCATACCATATCAATCATATTACAGAGACTTTGTTTTGAGAGAAGGGATAGGGTCAAAATATGATAGTATGCTACCAGAGTTCATGCACCAAAGCCTGGCTTTAGTGTGAACATTCACACGCATTAAGAATATATAATATAATATATATATATATATATATATATATATATATGTATATGTATACATATATATATATGTATACATATACATATATATAATGTATGTGTATATTTATATACACACATATATACACACATTTATGTATATGTATATATATGATTAACCTGGTTGTTAATTTGCTCAAAACAGGGAGAGAAAAGTTTTTCATCTTTTTCTGACTTTCCAGAAGAAGCATTACAACTTCAGGGGTGTGTATGAAAAAGAAATCTAAGGAAGATGTATACTGTGATTTTTTTTTTCTGATGTCAAAGCTCTGGATAAGTGTCCCATCTCTGTACATGGAATTTCTTGAAAAAAATCCTAATTCCTATGTTCCCATTACAATGTTTAGCTAAGTATATATTTATTGATGTCCTCTATGTTGAATGCTTAGTGTTTCACACTTATCATGGGAGGGGATGGCAATTTAAGAATAACAACCCTTGGTCCATCTGTTAGAGGTCTTAAAATTTAGTTGGTAACCTAATTTGAAATTTCATTCAACTAAGACTTGTGCTTCTGTTAATGTAGTCATTATTTAAAATTGACAGGATAAACAGTTCCAAACAAGGAGAGGAGATAAGGCATTAAATTGAGAATATGAGCTACAAGACTGTAGGTTAAAACAGTTTAGAATGCCTGAAATCACAAGAAATTTCCATTTACTTTTCTGTATGGAAAACTCTAAATAGTGCATTTTTTCAACTTAGTATCAATTTCATGTTTAAATAAATGTGTGAACATAGACAATTTGCTATGAGAAGGACAAAATATACTTAAAGAAAAAGGAATCGTAGCGTGCCACTCAAAAATGAGGGCTCATAGGTTGGTTTATAGAATTCATTATATTGTTTCATTGATCTCAGGATACATTTGCTATCAAATGAACCCTTGGTATATTATGAAGCCCTACTATAATGCCTTAGGGCACTACTGTTATTATTTAACTGTCAGAAAATATTTAATAATCATAATAAAATTTAAAAAATCAATCTTTTGCCTGAAAATGTTAACTGAAAGTCATGGGGAAGAAAATTAGTACTACATCAGAAATCTAGCCACATTTGCTTCTGATTGACACATTTCTCCTGGTTCCACAGTCAGCATTACTGCGCTAGCAAGTTTCCATTTGTAAATTTGGAAATGCAATTTCTTTCTTTCCTCATCTCTTTCACCTGCCATGTGTCTGAAGGTGCAGGGGTTTTTTCTTCACCTCTTCATCCGTTTCTATTTTCATCTTCATGGTGCTAAGTTAAGCAATGGAAAGTTTTAGATCTCACCATTTCAAAGGGTTTTAGAAGTTGTTCAAACACCCTAGTTATTTCCCAGATGGAAGATGCTACAGTTCAGCTGCCAGAAATATTGAAAGAAATCAACAACTTCCTTCTGCAAAGAGCCCAGAGTACATAATCCTTATGTGGGGGCACGAGATATAATCAATTATATCTTATTTATTAGTAATGAATAGTATTTGCGCAAACAAACCAACAAAAACAAAAAATCAAAACAAAACAAAACAACAACAACAAACCCTGTCAATTGAATTTATTTCCACACCAAAAATAGTAACATTGTCCTATTCAGAGCTGACCAACCTTTGCTCAGAGCACCACATGCAAAACCATACTGGTAGGTTTGCAGTGGTGGTTCCTAAGGAAAAGGTAGAAGGTAGGAATAACAGGGCCATAGGATTGAAAATGAGGCAAAGGTTTATCTTGCTGTGATGAAAATACTGTTATACTAGTACATTAAACATGTTGAAATTGGAATAAAGCAAGAATAAAGATAGAAGTAAATGAATCAGAATTATTCAGAGTCATTCTAAAAAAACCTAGTTTTATTTGTATGTTTTTAATCTCTCCTATGTAGCATGTTTTGAATAAGTTATTTTGGATAGGTTTTTTTTAAAAGTATGTGATATTTTACTTCTATGTATTAAAAAAAAAAAACTTAGGGTTGGAGATTTAGCTTGGTAATAGAGTACTTGCCTAACAAGCACAAGGCGCTGGGAAAATACATTAGAGGGCTGGAGAGACAGTTCAGTAATGAAGAGCGCTTGCTCCCTTTGCAGAGAGCCAGAGTTTGATTCTTAGTGCCCACATTGGGTGGCTCACAACTATTCTTTAACTACAGCAACTACAAGGGATCTGAAATCATTTTTCTTTTCCTCTACAGGCACAGACCCACACGCATACACATAATTTTAAAATCTATAATAAATTGTTAAAAACAATTGTGGTATATGTTTCTAATATATTATGCATTTCTCTTGAATTTGTAAAGAAGGCTGCTGAGCCGTATGCACACTCACATGGGTCACAGTTTCACAGTTAACAAGTCAGAGGCAGCAGACTCTGGTCATCTTTTTCAATGCATTATTTTGTATCATCCTTGCTGTTATTGTTTGGAGATGGTTGTGGTGGCGAAGACATGGGGGATTAGGGTTTGTACTTCCTGACCACAAGGCAGCTCTCAGAGATCCTGAGGCTGGGACTTGCAGACACCTGTTCTCTCTTCTTCTCACTCTATCAACGCACTTATATGTAGAGCCACTCCAACCCTGTTTTATTGTCTCTAATCTACACAGGACACATTAGGATCTTTTACTCAATAGTACTGTAGAGCTCCTGGGAAAATACCAAATGAAACAAGATGTCACTGAGTTAAGTACTTCCCCTTTCAGGGGCAGCCTTGTTAACTTCCCTCCAAAGGCCAGAACAACTTCTCTTCAGGGTAGGTAATACTGGTTGGTGATGAATTATTTTCCTAATTAATTAATTAATTAATTCACTTTACAGACTGATTGCAGCTCCCCTCTCTCCTCTAGTCCCAGTCCCACTTTTACGCTCCTCCTCTCTCAGTTCCCTCTCCCCTTCTCTAAGGAAGGTACCAACCCAACCTGGCCCATTAAGTCTCATCAGGACAAAGTCCATCCTTTCCCCTCCCAGCTAGGGGAAAGGGATCAAAAGACAACAGAGTTAGATACATTCTGCCACTCCAATTCTTAGGAGACTCACATGAAAAACAAGCTGCACATCTGCTGCATATGTGTAGTGGGATGATGAATTCTAAGTGAGCAAAAAGTTATCATTTCTTGTGAACAAAAATAATATACAATTCTTTTTTACTATAATATCACCTAAGTGAGCAAAAAAGAGTACAACTGACATAAAAATAATATTTTGAGGCTTTAGACTTGGGCTCTTAATATATAAATCAATTTATCTATCAGGAAAAAATATTTTTTAAAGATAACCAGCTATTGTGGTGGTACGCAGACAGAGTTCCAGCATTCAGGAGGCTGAGTTAGGATCACCAATATCAAGACTTTCTTGGGCTCCAGAATGAGAGCTTTTCCCAATAGTTAGTTACTTAGTTAGTTAGTTAGTTAGTTAGTTAGTTAGTTAGTTAAATGCGGGTAATTTAAATCGGTAGGACTGCCTACTGTTTCCCTCCTTTAGAATCTTGAGTGGTGCCCTCTGGTCCATCATAGCTATTCCTGAGGGAGAAACCTTTTAAGTCAGTTCCAAGTCAGGAACTTCTGGGCTCTGTTTCCAAAATACATGGTGTCCTCAGTAATAAGGACTTCAGCCTCTGAGGGCAATTAAGGGCAATAGGGATAGCCTGCCATGTTTTAAAGAATCTCTTGAACAACCCGGACTTGCAACTCAAAAGAAGGGTTCTCATGCTTTGTGTTGGAGTTTTGCTAGATGCTCTATAGCTCTTGGGCGGAACATTAGTAACTCAAATGGGAAATTTTCATTGAAATGGTGTGTATCTTTATACACAGACTTATATCTATTCTGGGTATTGTTTTAAATACTTAGTTAATAGTATGATTCCTTGTGAGTTTCAGAAATCTGTATTGTTATTTTATCATTTTCTCTCCTTTTCTGTACAGAGAAATCATGTCTGGAACTGGAAAACCAGCCAACTACCCAGGGCTATTGAAGTCATAGGTCCTGGTGGGGAGCCTCTAACGACCACTTCACTAAACTTCTGTAATTCCTAACTACATGCCAAATATTTATCCTTCTACTCACAGACCAGGGTACTCCTCATCCTTCATCAAGGAAACTTCTCTCTGCAACAGGGACTGTTAAAGACAAACTCAACCTATCAAAATTGTGGAAAGTTGTCAAGCCCAGCCCTAACTGATTCCTCTGCTGCACAACTCCTAAGGCTCCGGGATCATAGAAAATGAGGAGGAGGAAAGACTGTAAAAGCCAGAACAAGGAATTTGATGTGAGAGTGTGTCTCCTAAAAGTGTCAGAAGTGGAGGGACAGGGACACTAACCTACCTTCAAATTTTTTGACCCAGAATTGTTCCTGTCTAAAAAAAAAATGTAGGGACAAAAATGGAGCAGAGACTAAACACCAGCCCAACTTGGGATCCATCCCATGGGCAGATACTAAACCCTGACACTATTACTGATGCTATACTGCAGACATGATCTTAGCATGGCTGTCCTCTGAGAAGCTCTAGTAGCAGCTGACTGGGACAGATGTAGACACTTACAGCCAAGAGATAAACTGAGGTCAGGGACCCCTATGGAAGGGCTAGGGGAAGGATTAAAGGAACTGAAGGGGATTGCAACCCCATAGGAAAAACAACAGTCTCAACTAACTCGGACCCCTGGGAGTTTCCAGAAACTAAGCCACTAACTGAAGAGCATACATCCAGTGGCTGGTTCGAGGCCCCTGTCTCATATGCAGCAAAGGACTGCATTGTCTGGCCTCAGTGAGAGAGGATAGGAGCAATCCTGTAGAGACTTGATGCCCCAGGGAAGGAGGATTCCTGCTGAAGTAGGGACCACCCTCTCAGAGGCAAAGGGGAAGAATTATGGGAGGGGCGCTGGGAAAGGGGCAACATTTGGGATGTAAATAAACAAAATAATTAAAATTTTAAAATGTCAGAAGTACACTCAAAAGGTCTTACCAACATGGTTGCCTAGATAGGAGTCTGAATAAGGATGACCCCCATAAACATTCTAATGTAGACATGGGAAAGCTCAGGAGGCCTCAATTCTGCACAAAGAACTATAGAAATGAAAGAATGCAGAGAGCAGGACAGAGAAGTCTTGCCCTGTGAAAGCCTAGTGCTCTGTTACTCAATACTAAAATGACTAGCCTTGAAGCCATATCTACATACCAGTAACATCATAGACTGAGCAGGTTGTAGGTATGAATTTAGGAGTGTGTGTGTGTGTGTGTGTGTGTGTGTGTGTGTAAAACAACAGAGGGGTTAGAGGAAAAAAAATGAAAGATGAAGTGGTGTAATTCTATTAATTTCAAAGTTTTTTTAAAATTTATAAAAAAGTTATACTAGTGCTTTCAAAGGCAATATCATACAAAAATGGAAGTAATGATAAAATATTCTGATGTATAGTTTCAGTGTGAGTAGTCCTCGTAAGATGTACTGGCTGGTTTTATGTGTCAATTTGACACAGGCTGGAGTTATCACAGAGAAGGGAGCTTCAGTTGGGGAAGTTCCTCCATGAGGCCCAGCTGTGGGGCATTTTCTCAATTAGTGATCAAGCAGGTAGGGTCACTTTTGGGTGGTGCCATTCCTGGGCTGGAAGTCTTGGGTTCTATAAGAGAGCAGGCTGAGCAAGCCAGGGGAAGCAAGCCAGTAAGGAACATCCCTCCATGGCCTCTGCTTCAGCTCCTGCTTCCTGACCTGCTTGAGTTCCAGTCCTGACTTCCATTGTGAAAAACAGCAATGTGGAAGTAAGACAAATGAACCCTTTCCTCCCCAACATGCTTCTTGGTCATGATGTTTTGTGCAGGAATAGAAACCCTGACTAAGACAAATTGGTACCAGGAGTGGGGTATTCCTATGACAACCTGAACATGTTTTGGGGAGGTCTGTGGAAGGACTTTGGAACTTTGAGCTAGAAGAACCACTGGTTGTTAAGAACTCTGTGGGATGTTCTGTGGGAGCTTGGAAGATCATGTTGAGAACAGTGCAGAAATGGAAGCCTGGCTTGTGAAATTTCAGAGGGAATATTAAAGACTCTTATCAGGGCCATGTTGTTTTGATTGTGAAGATTCTGTGGTTCTGGTTAGCTGGGACTGAAGTATCAGCTGTGATTAACAAGATACCAGAACTACTAAAGAGAAAACTTTGCATTACTGGGACTATTGATGCTGGTTAGCTGGAGCTAAGAAATTAGCGGTGATTAAAAAGAGATCAGCATCACTGAGGTGACATCTTCTGGGAAGTGTTTTCTGAGACTGTGTTCCAGAGATAGGCAAGGTTGTACCTTGTGCTGCAGCAGGCCTTGGTAATGTGTAAGAGTCACCCAGGCGGTACTGGTTTTGAAGGCATGAAGGGGTCATGAAGAGCAGCTGAGGCTTGGCACAGTGAGAAGCCATGGAAGGCCATTGGTGAAGGTGCAGCCTCGGTTTGCAATTGATGACCCAGGATGGAAGGGATCATGCAAAGGAATTGAGACTTGGCACCATGAAGACAGTCTATGAGAGGCTATTGCTAGTTACAGCAAAAGACAGCAGTGTTTTTGGAATGCCAGTACCAATGCAATAACCACTAAGAACAGCAGCAGCAGTGGAGTACAGGCATCTGGAGCCTAGAAGACAAGATGTGTGCTACAAAGGGCAGAGCTGGAGAGGTGACTCAAGCCCTTGGTGGAGCCCAGAAGATTGTGAGTTGGATCCCAGACATTGGTTTTGCTGCTGATTGTGACTGTGCCCTGATATTTTTCCCTCTTGAAGAAAGAACATATTTTAGTGGAGCCCACAGTTAAGAGACTTTGAATTTTAAAAGATATTGAACATTTTAAATAGATTGAACTTCTAATTTGTAAAGACTGTGGGACTTTAGATCTTGGGGATGAATAAGAAAGTAAGGGTTGAGGCTATTAAGTGATGTGTTTGTGTGTCAAGTTGACAAGGGGTCAATTGTACTGGCTGGTTTTATGTGTCAACTTGACACAGGCTGGAGTTATCACAGAGAAGGGAGCTTCAGTTGGGGAAGTTCCTTCATGAGGCCCAGCTGTGGGGCATTTTCTCAATTAGTGATCAAGGGGTAGGGCCCCTTGTGGGTGGTGCCATCCCTGGGCTGGAGGTCTTGGGCTCTATAAGAGAGCAGGCTGAGCAAGCCAGGGGAAGCAAGCCAGTAAGGAACATCCCTGCATGGCCTCTGCATCAGCTCCTGCTTTCTGACCTGCTTGAGATCCAGTCCTGACTTCCATTGTGAAAAACAGCAATGTGGAAGTAAGCCAAATAAACCCTTTCCTCCCCAACTTACTTCTTGGTCATGATGTTTTGTGCAGGAATAGAAACCCTAACTAAGACACAAGAGATCAAAAACCAACAAAACACTGAGCTGTTTCAACAATCAGCGTTTTCTTAAAACTGCAAAATCTTAGATTCATAGACTTTTAGACTTAGAAAGTTTAAAAGTGATCTGTTTTTGTCCCTTTTCTAGATAGACATCAGCCTGATGTACAGATCAATGTGTGAGCCCCTGCTTGAACAAAGAGAACAGGCAGCCAATATACTCCCATCTAACATTTCCCCATCTTCTCATTAATATCCATATTCAGTGATTCTAATGTATGTCAACTGTCAAAGATTACACCAAGACCATTAAAAAAACCTGTTGGTCCAGCATTAAAGCTGAATGCATTAAATTCACTTCAGCAGGAGAAAGTCTGAGTTGGCAGTCCTAGTGATAAATCAAAGGTAGATGTTAGCAAAGAATGTCTGGAGACTTTCAGAATTTGTGCTCAATAGGTTGTAGGTAAGCCTTTGAAGAGGAACTAGTCAGAGCTGTCAATGTTAGCATCCTAGTTGCTTAGCATTAGGGAGAAGAACGTCTTAAAGAAAGTTCTGATAAACAAATTAATGCTGTGTCTAGTAAGATATTTGTTTAGGTGAATAAACTGATATTCGGATATTCTGACTAGATAGATATTTGCCCAGTTGAGCAAACTGTTTGCCTGGAAAAATTGCGTTACATAATTTTTGAAGCAAACAGCCAAGATGTTTGTGGGTTTGAAACCTGATATAAATGTTCTGGCTTCAGATAATGTTGACATAGGCTGTCTCTGATTGTTTTCTGAGGTCTCCTGCATCCCCAGGAAAATCACTTAGTCAATTGATGTCTGACTGCTTTGTTTATTAGCAAAATGAAGTGAACATTCTCACTAAACAATCAGAGGATCTTGCATGGTTTATTAGTCAGGACTTGTGTAAGGAGGAAAAGGTAGTCTTATCGACTACTCCAAGCCTTGGGGCAGACAACAACCATTTATCTGTGCTGTGTGCATTTGTGAGTCAGCTGAAATCAGCTGGTGGCTTGGCTCAGCTGGCCTTGATGCCAAAGTACCTGCCAAGAGGCCACAGGAAGAGTAAAGAACGAGGCCAAGCAATTCAATCTACCTTTGAAACGAAAATGTTCTCACATTTAGCTTTCAATCAGCCACAGAGTTATGAGAAAAGTGTCTAAGGGAAAGTGGTTTGAGAAATTAGAAACCCTGTGGGCAGGCATGGACAATTACTTAACTATGAATGACTAATAGGGACAGGGAGGGCCTCCCCCTCATCTTGATTGTATCATTTCCACAAAGGACTTTATGGCCTGTTTGAATTAGATTCTAATATAAACTTTGGCGTAAGACCAATCAAGTTAAAAAAAAGAAAGTGTTAAAAGTTCAGTGTCTCATGAGATTCTTTTTGGGTGTTAAATCAATGAAATTTACCCAATAAATCTATCAACTTTAAGTGAATCTTGCAGAATTTTACAACTCCTTCTCTGAAATAAAATGGCTCTAATGTCACTTGATTATTCTAGTCTTCCCCAAAGCACCATCACTCGTCGACTGTACCCTTCCTGCTTTATTTCCATGTTCTTGATTGTATTTCCAAAGCTAGAATGCTCCTTTTGCTCCCAAGAGAATACACTATGATTTTATTTGACAGCTATAACGAAATCCTTGAGTATAGAGTTACTTATAAACTTCAACATAGCTGTTTAAAACTTGAAATAAGGCAATTAGTCATTTGAGTCTAATTTTCAGTGTACAGCATTTAATCATTGTGTTTAGAGGAGATGATATTGAAACAATGTGCACCATAGAGTCAAAATGTCAGCTCCAAGAGAATGTGTGACAAAGGGTCACAGACTTATCAGTGATAACCCAGACCTAAGGCCAGGCTAATTCCTGTGCTATCATGACAGTTCTATTTATTTATTTATATTTTTAATTACTTTTTTTAATGTATGTCTTGCCTACATGCACATCTCATGTGCCCAGTGCCTCACATAAACAGAAGAGAGCATCTGATCCAGTTGGACTGGAGGTACAAGCAGTTGTGAGCCACTATGTGGGTGACAGGAGTTGAACCTGCGTCCTCTGACCAAGCAGCCCCTGCTCTCAACTATGACAGCATCTCTCCAGCTCCAGGACTTCTTTTTATTTACTTTTACAATGCCGGTGATTTTTATCCTGTGTCATGCATAGGAACAGATAGGAAAACTAGTAATATAACCGAGATTCAAAATTATATTGCCAATTTTAACTAGAAACATTTTAAAGCATCCTTAGTTCGAAAAATATAATAGTATATACTCATGCTATAAATTTCTTCTGTACACATCTAAAAATTGGCTATATTTAAATGTGATCATTAAAAAAGTGTCCCTGGCCATCTCCATACTAACTATTATTTTTAAATATTGTAAATATCCCTGTTGAAATTCAATAATAATAAAATATGGACTCATATCTGGGAGGATCAATATTACTGAAAATAAAATGTAGACATGGCTGTTGAGGGTTTCAACCTTGTATATTAGTGTCAGGAATATAAAATAGTACAACTTGAACCTAAAATAACATGGCAGTTCCTTAGAAATAGAAACTAGAATAACATGTGATTCAGAAATCTCACTTATTAGTATTTGTCAAAAGGAAGAAAAATGAAGTAACTCTGAGATAGAACTAATTTCCAATATCCCATGACATGTAATTCATAATAGCTAAGTATGGTGTTAAAACTAAGCGCCAACCAATGGATAAAAGGCTTGTAGATGTAATGTGCATATATGTGTACATACTGTATATATGTGTAAATACATATACTTGTGATGATATATAATTTAAGCTTATAAAGGAAAAATTCCTGACATTTGAGACAATATGTATATGTACAGTAAACATTAAGCTGCATATCAAAATATATATAGCATTAATTTGTCAATTATTCTTTTACAAAGCCTAGGGAAATAGATTTCTCCAAAGTTATTAGAGTATCATCAATAACTAGTTTTCTAAACTATATCTATATAATCTCTATGTATTTTATTCCACATATTAAGAACATAATGGATGTTAAATTTGCCTCTATTTAAATATCTGATTATGAGTATATGCTGTGGCAATGTTGGACCCAACATCTTCCTTTCCTACCTATGATTTTGAAAAAGAAAAGAAAAGAGAAGGCAGACATTCATTCTCCTTCTCAGGCCGGGAATATTTTTGCTATCTTCCTGCATCCTAGCAACCTCTTGGGACTAGTTTATGCAATGTCTCTATTCTCGCTAAGAGAAATGACTTTCTACAGATTCTTATATGAGTGAGGCTCGTTCCTTCTGTATCATAGTAACTCCTTGGTCTCCTTGTCAATCCAATCCCTTTCAATACCATAACAACTTCCATTCATGCAGTGCTATTACCAGGTAGGGCAGATCTAGAGCTCTGGGCATTATAAGTTCCATAGCAATTCAGCTATAAAAACTCAAGGTGCATCACAGCCCTTGGCCATTTCATGTCTGAATGTGCAGCTGCAGTTCCATTTCCTCCCCCAGCTGCCAGAGCTGTGCCACAAAGTCCTAAACCACATAAATCTCACAGAGCAGCTAAGAATAAAAAGATCATCAATTTGTTCCCATCAATACCAACTGGGTTGTGGGAAAAGGAATTCTTGACAGAGTGCTAAGACTGAGGCAGAATGAGGAAACTTTCTGTTCTGTATGGAAAGTATTACAGCAGCACATGCAGGCACATCACACTCACACACACACACACACACACACACACACACACAAGAAAAAAACACAGGAGGGAACAGAAGGAAGGCTGAAGGGAGTAAAAGAGGGAGAGAGAGAGACAGAGATAGAGAGGAGAGTGGGAGAGAGGATGTCTTTTACTATACTTTACTGTGTGCAGTTCACTCATTCTTCATTCCATTTTGTTCAATGATCAAGCTTCAGATAATGTTTGAACAATATGTCTCACCAACAGAACGTTTCCTTCAAAATACAAATATAGTAGGAATAGTAATGATAAAATTATTCATAACAACATATATTGTAAGATGCAGCGTTTTTCTCCACTTCTACAGAAGAAATATATTACAACTTGACTGTGATTTTTTTCCCCCTAAGGATGCCAAGGTACTCACTGATGATGCTGAATTTAAAGATCAGGTGCATTGGGGCAGCTGCTGTGGCTGGAGACCTTGGTCACTAGAAGCCCAAGAATAGGCTGGGGAAACAGAGCATTACCTTTCACATGGATGAGAAAACCATAAACACCAGTGGAGTGCTATTCCTCATCTCTTCTAGAAAATGTCCTTAGACTACAATAGCCATTACTTTCTAGACTGAATGTGACTATGTACCAGCATTGTGTTGTACTCATCACATGACTTAGACTAATTTTCTCATGTAGTCTCCATTCTACCAGCAAGGAAATGGAGATAGAGAAACGTTAATAGTGCTCCTGTTTTATTCACTTAAGCATATGGTTGCACTGACTTCAGTTAGTGATGCGGGTAAAATGGGAAGTTTGCCACATAAGTACTTACTCTGTTCACAGTGGGCTAGTTATAACACCCAAGAACAGAGAATGACCTCCAGCGCTCAAGAGATGAATGAAGAGATTGTCCTTCTGTATTCAATACCACACTACTCTGCTATGGAGGAAAGTAATTATGTATGTGATATAGGGAATTCTCAAAAAAAATATTCTGCTGTGAGGGAGGGGAGAAGCCAAAATGCTGTATGCTGAAATTCCAGAAGAAGTAAATGGGATAAAAATTGTCTTAATCCAGTACAATATATCCTGAGTGATATAAAATTTAGAAAATAACATTTTTTTGTTTTACTATAAGCCTTATTATCTTTAAGGTATAAATGCTGAATTTATGTACTGATGATAGAAATTTTCCTTTCCATTTTTTTTTTTAAAAAAGATGAACTCCTGATTTTTCTGCTTGCTTCCTTTGACTCAACAAACTCTACTATCTCATTCTTCCACATCCCTCCTCATCTTCCTCAGAAGCAGTTCCAATCCATGTGCTTATTTTACATTAATAAAATTAATGCTTTAGGGCCCCACATTTCAATTTCACAATCAAAGAACTGTGAGGACCTGTAGGAATGCTTTTATTGAATGTTTATTTATTTATGTATTATTTGTGCATACACACATGTGTGCCCATGCTCCTGAACAAGCATAGGTACACCATGAGTATAAGCAGTGTCTACATAGAACAGAAGGTGGTGTTGCATCTCCTGGAGCTGAAGTTGCAGGTGGCTGTGCACCATGTGGGTATTGGGACCATGTGGTGGTTTGAATATGCTTGGCCCAGGGAGTGGCACTATTAGGAGGTGTAGTCTTGTTGGAATAGGTATGGCCCTGATGGAGGAAGTGTGTTACCTCCTCCTAGCTGCCTGGAAGCCAGTCTTCTCCTAGAAGCCTCAGATGAAGATGTAGAACGCTCAGCTCCTCCTGCATCATGCCTGCCTAGACAGTGCCATGCTCCCACCTTGATGATAATGGACTGAACCTCTGTACCAGCCCCAATTAAATGTTGTCCTTGCAAGAGTTGCCTTGGTCATGGTGTCTCTTGGCTTGGTCATGGTATCTCTTCACAGCAGTAATACTTTAAGACAGACCCAAACTTGGTCCTCTGGAAACAAACAGTGTATTCTTACCTACTCTCTCTAGATCATCCTAGGGCTGTATTTTTAACTACTGTTGACCTGTGTTATCTGTCTACTCATTCCAAAAACCCTCCCTTTTGCTTTGTCAGCTTGCCACTAGTAGCTATGGTTTCTTACATACCTGGGTCCCCTTGCTGACTAAGGATTGTACTATCATGTAAGATGGTGTAAGCTTTCCATATGAAAACTACACTGTGGATAACTCTTGCACAAGAATATAGATCAAACCAATAAAATTGTGAGTGAATGATTCCATTCCCGTGTCTGATAATTCAAACTGGTAGTGTGAGCCAGCCAGAATCGCATGAGACTTTTGTTATAAATGTTCATTCCCTTTTTATGGGAATCATAGGAAGTAGAGATGATTGGAGTATCTGTTCAGGATGCTACGTTACCTACCAAGCACTCACTGTAGGATAGAAAGGTATCTGCATGTGAAGCCATGTCTGAGTCATTGTGAAATGTTAGATTTCTTCACAACCAGAATAATGTGGGGGTGGACTTGTCACAATTAATAGCAAATAAATACCAATTTTAACATGGTAAAGATAACCTAAAATACTTACTCTGCATATAAATGTAATTATAAGAGGTGTGAGAAATTGACCCACAAGTTAAGAGTACCTGCTGCTTTTTCAGAGGACCTAAGTTTGATTCCAAGCACCCGTGTTAGCAGGCTCACAACTGTCTGTAACTTCAGGTGCAGGATATCTGATACCCTCTTCCCTCTGCCCTGGGCGCTAGCACACTTCTCTCTCCAACACCAATAACATCTTCCTCTCACACTCTGTCACTCTCTCTCACTCTTTCTCTCTCTCTCTCTCTCTCTGAAGTAAAGGTAAGAATAAATCATTTTACAATTAAAGCCAAATTTAATATTTAGAGCTAGTAATGAAATGAGAGCATCAAAGAATGGCTAGAATGTTAGCAAAACCAAGTACTATAAGTAGTTGGTTTATAAAAATATTTTTATTTATCAGTTTGTCAAAATTTTAATTCATTTTCACATCTTTGGCATTCAAAATGTAATTGTTTACTGCTATGCTTAATTCTATTTCTGTAATTCTTCATGTTTTTTTTTCTTAAAGAAGCCTAAAATTCCTTTCTCAATGGATTGTAGATTGTCAAGTAAATAGAAATAAGTCCAGAAAAGTGAAGTGCCGTATTAAAATGTCGATGTAGCAGTTGTCAATGGAGGCTAGCAACTCTGCCCTCCCAGAAATATTTGGCCATTTCTGGATACATGTTTGGCTGACATGATTGGAGAAATTGTCCCTGGCATTTTGGTAGCAGATGTCAAGAATGCTGCTCCAATAACCAAGACAGCCCACAATGACTGAGAAAGATCCTTTCCAAGGCTTCAATAGTGCCAAGGTTGGGAGGTCATGTCCTAGATTAAGAGTGTCAGGCAGGAAATGACATCAATATTGTGTCAGCATTGACACAGGAAGGACCTGTTCTGTCAGGAATAGTGTGAATCAAATTAAAATGTGGATCATCCCAGGATTACAGAACTGGGGTGCTGATGAAAGCCACCCAGGCAAAAATCAGCTCATCTACATCCCAGTAGTTGTGTCTAAAAAGTTTCTCAATTGCTTGGTGAGAAAAGACAATAGACACTGAGTTAGCTCTGAACTTGCACTGCTCTGTGGTTTGGAAGTGCTACAACTGTGTCTTTTTAAGACCCCTGGCTTACCTGACTTGTTAAAAGAAAGGAAATATTCTTTCTAACACTATTACAAGGTTTTTAAAGAGAAACTCCTGCTCCTTCCTTGTAGACTCTATTGTATTTTGATAGAACTATGTTGGTACCTGGGCACAGACCAAACTCTTTTGAATCTCGCACTCCCATACAGACTTTGACCACTGAAAGCCAGCATTACCAGAAAGAGAGATATAGATGGAAAAGACAGAAAACCTTGCCAAGTTGTTAACTTCTTCATTTTTTAAATTTGTTTTCATCTTCTTTGTTGACTGGGAAAGAATTCTAAACAGGACTGGGAAAAAAAGTCAAAGGGTCAAAGTAAAAGAATGACAGACACCTTGTTGTGGGAAGTTCTAGTTCTTGTTCTTTTTCAAGTCCACTCGGTAATGATGGAATAAAGGGTTCTAGAGCAATAAAGACTTCTTTTTTTGATTGGTTGGTTTTTGGTTTTTGTTTTTGTTTTTGTTTCGAGACAGGGTTTCTCTCTATAGCCTTGGCTGTCCGGAACTCATTTTGTAGATCAGGCTGGCCTCGAACTCAGAAATCTGCTTGCCTTGCCTCCCAAGTGCTGGGATTAAAGGCGTGCACCACCACTGCCTGGCAGCAATAAAGACTTCTAAACAAGGCTGGTGATACAAATGGAGAAAAGAATGGAATTCCAGAGAACAGTAACCACCCCTGGTGCCTTGATGCCATGCAGTTGGGTAGTAGAAATGGCTGCATGAAGCATAGAATCCAGTCAGATAAGCTGAAGCAGGCCCAAAAACTTCCCCACAGTCTAGTGATTTAATGTAAAAGTAAATTTTATGCACCAGATGTAATTGTCTTCTAGGAGGCTTATTGCTGAATAAGCTCACCTTTTCTAATTTTTTTTTCTGACCTGTTGATTGGCTAATTGAATTTAACTGTTCTCGCTCAAACTTCCTTTCTAAGCTAACTGATTCAAACTGGTTTCTCTCAGCTTCTCACTGAATTGCTTTGATTTGGAACACTGCCTCTAAAATCCATGAATTGAGCTACACTGATTGCACAACCTAAACAGAACTGAACTGAACTGAATCGCACAAATGCAACTGAACTCAACGGCATTCAACTAAACTGCATCAAACCACACTGAGCTTAGCTGAACTGCACGCACTGACTTGCCCTCCTCTCCTGACTTAGTCTATGCTGCTCTTAAGTAGCCTCTTCCCTGTCTGTTCTCTTGAGAGTTGGGCGTATCCTATCTCTGACCGATTGTCATCTCTTTCTCTGATTCGTCACTTGGTCTGCCCCTCAATTAGACTTCACTTTCAAACACAGCTGCTTCCTTCTACAAACTAACTTTACCTTCATTTTCTGGGATTAAAAGTGTGTGCTAAGGGCAAGTCTATATTCCAGACAGAGGGAGTAAACATGTGTTATTCCAGCCAGATCACACAGACCTAAAAGGTGTTTGGATGAGATCCCTTGCCAGAGCAGCCATGTTACCGGATTTTTAAACTTCCCCTACAATTTCAAGTAAAACCCAGGAAGAAAATATGGAGAGATATAATTCTGAGATGAGGTGAATTCGTACTAGTTCATTTTAATTCACTATAATGAAGTAACAGTGCCAGACACCTTATAAGGAGAGATGTCTTCAGCTCAGTCAGTTTTGGAGATAAGACCATGGTTAGATGTTCCTGGTGGTTCTGCCTCTGGTATATAAGAAGAGATAACATGGTGAGGCAGGAGATGAGAGAAGGGAAGGACTCATCTTCCTAATTATCTTACACTAGATCTTAACTTTTAAAGGTCCTACCGTCTCTTGTGTTCATGCAACCACAAATAAATCTTCCAACAGATAAACCCTCAAAGTAAACACTTAAATTATAACACAATTTCAACCTCAAATGCCTGAAAGAACCCTCAGGAATGTCTGAAGTGGCCTGGAGGTAAATGGACCATACTTTCTACATTTAATTATGTAGTTGGCCAATATATTTTTTGATTTATACACTGCTAATTCACTTGTCCAATATATTGTGTCATTTATATACTGCTAATACACTTGTCTTTACTTCTCAACTAATTTTAGCATTGTCTTGATGAAATTTTTAGTTATAAAACAAATATCACTTTGTAACAGATATCTTTAGGTAGTAGATACTTTTAAAAGAAAGGCAAGACATGTAAACCAAAAAAAAAAAAAAAAGCAACAATAAATGAAAAACACAGACTAATGTTTTTAGTGAACTCCTTGGTCCTCAGAGAAGGTAGACGAGAGAATCAATATTTTGCTTTAAAGATAGATTGAGTGGGAAGTCCCTGAAAGATTAAACTTTGAAGAGCCAATTTTCAGGCTTATGATATAGCCATCTGTCCTGTTTAAAACTTTAAAAAATGATTTTTCTCAGCATCATGATGGCCTATGTAAGACACCATGGGGCAAAGAAAGGAAACAGGTAAGGACCATTCCTACTTGACTTACAGAACAACACCAACACAGCTACACATTCCAAGCACTGCTGTGTACTGAAGGCAGAAGTCAAGCCGGTCAGTCTTAAACCAAATTGAATTAGAAATTAGGAGATAATTTTGTCTCAATAGCTCTGATTATCATTAAGGCTGAGTCACTCAGCACCAACTGTAAATAAGGAGAATAACAGCCACTTGGTTCCCATGCAGCAAAACCTATCAGGTAGGACAGTAAGTAGTGACAGGCGTCTAATCAAAACTATAGGGCCTCTTCGAAACTCTCTACAAAGCACGTTCTACCTTATTTTATACCATTTCTGTTTGAATGTGCAATCGGGTATTTTAAACAATTAGTTTCATTCTGAGCTTACAAGTGTATAGGATACAGTGAATAGGGGAGATGTGGTCGGTCTACCCTTTGTCCCCACATTTCTAGAAATTAAAGACTACAAAGAAAGGAATCCCAGATACATGGAAGAACATCCCACCCATCTAAACAGGACGGAAAAGAATGACAGCTGTCAATTTTCTACGTTGAGAGAAAGCAACAGTGCAAATCCAGCAGAAGCAGACCATTTTCTGTAGGCGCTTCCCACGTGACCTTGTTATCTGAGCGTGGTTTCATCCTCTGCGGCCTAGAAAGGCAGACTAGATCCCCGTCACCAAGAAAGAATAAAAAATTCTAGCAAGGCAAACTTCGATCAGACCAAAACCAAAACCGCAAGAAGGGATTTTGATACTTCATTGTTCCTGTGAGAGAACATTAGAGAAACGCCTAGAAATCCATTTGTGCCTGTCAATATCATCCACCTTTTCAAGCTCCTAATCCATTAGTCACTAATGGATGAGTCGCATCAACACAGACAATAGAAACACTCATCATAGCTGAAAGTGGCCGACTAAGTTTTTGTTGTTGTTGCTCTCATTGTTGTGTTGTGTGTTTTAGGGTCAAACGTAGCCCGCAAATGGATTTGGGAGTGACAAAAGAGCTGGAGGGAGGTAATTTCAACAATTCATAATAAAATGTAAACGCAGGTAATCTTTCCAGTGAGAAGGGAGTTGCCTCCAGCATCCGTGGCTACCTACAGACGGCGACAGCAGACGTATAATACATATCAAAATCAAATAAAGAGGCTTATTATCCTAATCACGAAGAGATAGATTTTTCTCAGCGTTGTCTATGTAAGACTTTGTTCTCCTACGACGCCTGCAAAAGCTCTGAAATCATTCAAAAAGAAAGTCATTATACAGGAAAGGGCTTAGGCCGCAAGAAGGAGCATTTTATGGCAGAGGTGCGAAAGAAAAGAATGAAACCTAGACTTCATTTCGAATTCATAATGACTTTCAAGATTGATTCTCCGATGGCAGTCTTCTTGCTTTAATTGGGAAAAGAAAAAAGAAAAAAGGAAAAAGTCTGCATTCTGGAGCCAAGCCCTCTCTGACTCAGCACATTGTTGGAAAATGACAACAGCGCCATCTACTGCCCAAGTATAGCAACGATCATGTCAAACAGTCTGTTTTGACCCGTACTGATAGAAATCTTAAAATTATCGTTAACTCTTAAAAATTTTTAAAATGCATACTTTCCTCATAGATAAGGGCATCTTTTGCTTTTGCTACAAATTATGTTGTACTCGCTATTATTTGAAATCAGTCTATGAACATTACTTTTATATATACATTGAACACTTATCCTATTCAATAGCATCAGATTTCAGGGGTGGCTTGGAACTAATGGCACCCTCATCCTACATTTATGTTTCCATTAGTTTCCAGGCTGTTTTCTAAATCTAATTAGCAATGAAATTCTCCTTGTTAAATTTGGAGACAACGGCCCAGGATAAGATAGTAAATGGCAAACATGAATGTGTTTATAATGTGCTTCCTACATTGCTTCCAACCAATACCAATAACGAGTTTTAAATGATAATTGTTATTCCATTAATGTACTTTATATAGTAGCTGCCCCATAGAAGAACTGATGCCTGACATCCCCGAATAAATAGACTACATGGCAGCATTCTAATTAAAAGGCATACTGAAAAATTGCATTTGGTATATAGATCACAAAACCCTCATAGACATAACTTGGGCATAATTAAATAAAAATGGAAGGAAATGGACTTTAGGCAAAGAAGTATATGTTTCTAAAAACATATACTGTGCCACCAAGAGTTTTACACATGATTGTCAAGCTAGCGACACACACTCAAACACTGAGCAATTGATAACAAATTTAAAACATTTAACGTTCATTATACTCTGCATATCCCATCATAAATGCAAGACTCTGTTAAGGACCCAAAGCTCCTATGTGGTAGCTCCAGGAGGAGAAAGCCAGTCGTGTGCTTCCAACCACTTGTTTTCCCTTTCTTGTGGATGAGGTCACCAACTACCCTGATGCCTAGCACCCCGCACTTCACTCATCCTGGGGATGTCAGTATTGGCTAATTCTGTGTGTCAACTTGATACAAGCTAGAGTTATCACAGAGGAAGGAGCCTCCCTTGAGGAAATGCCTCCAGGAGACCCAGCTCTAAGGCATTTTCTCAATTAGTGATCAAGGGTAGGAGGGCCCGTTGTGGGTAGAGCCATCCCTGGACTGGTAGTCCTGGGTTCTATAAGAAAGCAAGCTGAGCAAACCAGGAGAAGCAAGCCAGTAAGCAGCACCCCTCCATGGCTTCTGCATCAGCTCCTGCCTCCAGGTTCCTACCCCATGTGAGTTCCTGTTCTGACTTCTTTGGTGATGGACAGTGAGGGAGAAATGTAAGCTGAATAAACCCTTGCCTCCCCAACTTGCTTCTTGGTCCTGATGTTTTATTCAGGAATAGAAACCCTGAGTAAGATCATGTCCTTCAGTAAATATTGCTCTGATCACCTTGCATACCAAATACTTACCCTTACAGGACAGCACACAAACCCCTTCACTTGGATTAAACTCATCCTACTATCTGTATTAGGTGCCTAGGTCTCCATTTTACAGATGGAAAAATTGAGGAATAAGAAAACAAACGGGGCAACTTACCTAGGATGTCCATTCAATATATGCTTGCTGTGTTACCCAGTTTGGGTACTGACCCCAGGGAAATGAACCACATAAACCACAAAACAATGGTTAAGCATTTTCTCTGGACCCTCTTTGTCAGTTACTTGACAACATTAACAGTCTAAGAAATCCTTAGAAGAAAAGGTGATTTTTTTTTTCCTAACTAGAAAAGGTGCAACTATCCAGTTGTCACATATAAGAACACTCCTGGCATCCAGCGGCCCTACCTCTTGCTTGCTGCCGGAGGCTAGCTACTTGGATGTCCTAGGAGTCATAAATCTTTTCATCATTCCAGACCAGGTCTTTCTTCCTCGGGAATCTCTAAAGTCAGCTATTTCTTTGATTTTTTTTTCCCCTAATGTCTCTAACCTCGGGCAAAAACACATTACTCAGGAATGCAAGGATATTAATAATAAAAATTTATTTTTTTTGTGTGTGTGAGTCCTTTCAGGACCCTCTCCTAAGCCTGCGGGTCCTAGAAGTCACGTAAACAAGTGAGCTACCAGCTCCGTTTCTTCTTCACCTCGGTTCTGTTTATATTTCTGCTCGCTGGCATCATCTCCCATGGTGATACATCTGTTCTACACTGCAGTAAAAAGTCCAAGAGTGTCACCGCTTTTGTTTCCTACCAATTAAATTATTTTTTCTACTACTAAAAAGACATTCTCAGCTAATGGCCTATGAGAATGCATTTAGATGTCAACCTTCTTTAGAGGAAAACCAACACTCCCATTTCCATAGAACAAAAAGGCAGACAGGAGACCTAATTCGGTTCCCGATCTGTAACTGGCTCCCACCCTATCAGTAACTTGCACCCTGGATTAAAACTAGTTGAAGACACCAGAAAACAACCCGGGTAAGTAAGGTCTGTCTTGAAACTAAGACCAAGTAGCCTCTTAGATGAATAAAGAGGACATATGCAGATGCTGGAGTAGAGAAAGCCCTTGTTTACAGGAGATGACCCGAGAGAAAGCGAGAACCGCACTTCTGAGCTTGGCTTTCTGAGCGTGGCTTTCTGAGCTTGGCTTTCTGAGCTTGGCTTTTGATGCTGGTCGTACTGGAGCGAGGAGAGAAGAGCCCTACTACAGGCGCTGCACGGGGCAGCCTTGCAAGGAACACCAGCACCCAGAAGGATGGTGCTTAAACAGGTGGGTGGGGAGGTGTGATTGTTGTGTAGACTGTCACATATTTTATTTCAGGAAGATTTGGAGATGAGTGATGGCCATGAGCAGGTGGTCTGGGAATTGTCTGCAGCCTCCGGAGTGGTTGAAATCAAAGCGAAGCGTTTAACTAAATCTCCCAGGTTGCAATGACCAGACAGTGACTCAGGGAAGTCAGAACCTCTCTCTCCAAAGAGCAAGGAGTAAGGTATGCAGGCCAGCAGTCTGTGACAGAGAGAGATGGTCCCGTGAGACCAGCCAGTTGGAACTCGTAGCCCAGGTTGAAAGTCTGGACAAAGTTCATACACCTAAATCAACGATACTCTCACAGTGTTTGTGGAGTCCCAACCCAGATGCCAGACTTGTAGCCTGAAGGCAGCCTCCAGATCCGCTGTGTGAGGTCCTTCTACTGTACCCGTGGTCACAGAGCCTGCAAGGTCAGCTTCTGTTCACACAACGAGATTGTTGCCACCAGCTGCCATAGAGAAGAAATCCTCACTTAAATCTTCCAAGTTCAAAGGAAACTTTTATTACCATAGACTGTTAGTCATGAGGACATTCTGATTAAACAGGGCTGATGGTAACAACTTTCCCAGTCTCGACTTGAAGATGCTTGGCTTCTTTAACCTTCCTGATATACAGACCCACCCGTTTCAGAGTGAGCGCCATCCAGGTGCCCACACATGCACATCCCCTCCCTCGGGTTGCCTATGATCATAGAAGAAGAAGAAGAACAAAAAAAGCACTGTATAAAGATAAGCTCCTGTAAGGTCACAGGCTCTGAGGGAAGGGCAGCTTTTCATCTCAGAAAGCTGTTGAAGGGTATCCACGGGGAAGCATAGAAGGAACTGTCTGAGGCAGGCACTCATGGCGGACAGGAGGGCAGCGGGGTTCTACCAGGGGCACCCACATTTGTTTGGGGAATGTTAGCTCCAAAGGCTTCTCTCTGTTTTGCTCACAGGATCTTCTCCAGATGAGTCAATATTGACAGAATACATGCTCAGTTTATGAGGACCTGGAGCCCTCTGGAATTCTACTCCGCAAAGAGATGGCACTTTGACCCCCTCCTGTGTGGCAGCATTGGGGCAGAGGGAGAGGAAATGAGCAAGTTCTTGTTCTGTATGTTAGTAATAGCCCTTGGGTTCCTTAAACTGCACATGTTTACGGCCTGGAGTGCAAGCCTTCCTTCGTAAGCTCTCTGTACTTTTCATCTGGAAATAAAAGATGCACTCGTGGTCTCTCTGGATTCTATTTCAGTAGTGGTTTCTGTATTTGTACATAAAGTCAACATTTAAAATAATTACCTATTTTATAATTCAAACCAAGTAAAATCTTTAATCTGCTCAAATTCTGAAAATTTTTACCATCTCAAAAATAGTCTATTAATTGTTATCTCTGAGCACACTGTCTCTGGGCTTCATATATTGAAGGAGGCAATGAAGAATCGTATGAGGCACTGGGACCCAGTTTGTGGGAGGCAAGACATTTTGAATCCTGATCAGCATGGGCTTTGGGCTACATATTGGGAAACCCTGT
>NW_022196896.1:95811503-95826738 GCF_008632895.1 Mastomys coucha | reverse complement strand
AGAATTAAGTTTATTCAGGGCCATTCATTGACATAAAAAGAATAACCATTACTTTCATCTCTGATAAAAATGTCATATTTTATAGAAAATTAATTAGGCATTAGCAGTGGTTTTATTTATGTTATCATTACTGTGTGGTGTGTGTGTGTGTGTGTGTGTGTGTGTGTGTGTGGTCAGCTTTGTGAAGTCAGGTTTCTCCTTCCATCTAGGAATTGAACAAATCTTCAGACATACATGACAAGTGTTTTACCTCCTTAGCTACTTTGCCAGCTCCACTGCATTTCTTAAATTGGACTTCAGACAATTATTATTTATTTCTTTAAAACATATGTATTGAATGCTTATAACAGTAGCAAGCATTTAAACTGGAGACATTAAAGGATTTCTCTGTAGAAAAATATTTTTTCTAAAGAAAGCACCATATTGCATTATGGGCATAGAAAGAAATTTATTTTATTCTTATTGTAAATTTTAGTATTTATTGCCGAGAAATATGTTGACAGCAGCAGTAGCAAATAATTCAACGTGTATTCATAATTGCCAAATTACTTTATATCAGTACTACGTTACTGGCATTTGCAGATCATTAGCGCCGCCTTGTGGTCATATATGAATATTTCTACTCCAAGGTATTAGTGAACATGAGAGGTTTGAAGTACTTTGTTTTGAATAGATTGAGATCTAACTCAATTAAAATATTTACTCCTGCATCAATATGAGCTATTTCAGGTATTCATATATGTTTACATATGTACAAATATGTAGAAGGCCCTTATGCATACCGATGTCAAAATGTTATGTACTTCATAGCAATGGTTCATAAAATCTAGAGTAGTCTTGGACATGTCTACCATGCATACGCCCTCTCTATTCTACTGTTTGCAAAATTATACATAGAATTTTTAGCTACCAATAATCAGGATCCATCAGAAATGAATGTAACTACAGTTATGTTAAGAACAATAACAACAATAATATCTTTTCCAAATATATGCAGGGATTTATCCACAGCCCCAGAGTACGTGTTTGGTAACTGAGAAGTCTGTAGCTGGTGTTTCAAAACTCTAATCCAAAAGCCATATATAAGAAGCCCTCAGTTGGAAAACAATGTCTATAATGGAAAGAAAGATGAGTCCTGGTTACAAGGGAGTGAGTGACAATATGTAGACTCTTGTCATTCAGCCTGATTTAGTTCTGAGACAGTGACTGTAGAGTTACAAAACTGAGGACAGGCAGTCCCCCTCCTGAAAGCTTCAAAAGTATTCTACAGACACTCTAGATGGGCTCATAAAAAATGCATGGAAAATAGAGGTATGTGTGGACTGGATTTTCTTGGGGAAACAAAGTCTTTCTTACATTTAAACCAGTTAGTCAGCTCCTCAACATATGGACAGGTGCTTATTTTGAAGGTTCTAGGAAAATTAGTTTCAAACACTTCAAAATAATCAGGATTTTTACCTTAGATGCTTAAATATACTATATGAAATTTTTTCATGTAGCAGAGGGAAGCTTTGTGAATGGAAAGACTGGTTTTATGGCGAGCAGACACCTGAAAACATTCCACAGTTCATATTAATAAGACTGAATGTAATTGAATGTCAGCGGATCCCATGATTTATAAAGTACTTCATGCCCTGTGTATAATGAAAACCCTTGGCAATGGGTCCTGAGAGTTGATGAAACATGATAGTGACTTTGTTTCCAATAACCAACTTGACCTAGAACCTTCTATCATTTTTATAGTGATCTGTTTAATCTTATTTCGTCCTCTGCCTTGAGTTTCCATCTTCAATTAAAGGGGAAAATTACACCATTTGAATTTTAGATTTTTCTACTTCCTTCAGTTATTTTTTCAAGACAATAAAGCAAGTATCTTAGCAAATATGCAAGAATTGCTTAAGCCTTAATGAATATAAAACTTTGATTATTTGTCTGATTTTTATACTTTGTTTTCTTGGCATATGTTTTCATATAGCCCAAATTGACTTAAAATTTGTTATTTAGTCAAAGATGGCCTTGAACCTCTGGTACTTTGCCAGAACTTCTGAAGCACTGGAATATAGGTGTGGGTCACCAGTCCTGGCAAATGGAAGCTGTAAGAACAATGCTTAAGGACAGCCTACATTCTTTAAAAAAAAAACATATATATATATATATTATATACATATATATGCATATCCTTTTTATCCAAAATCATTTTGGAACTCACTTTGAAAATTGCTTCCCAAGCTAATAGCTTGCCCTTTGAATATCCATGGGTATGATGTCATTCGTGGTTATGACATAGTTTTGCTCTCAGTGGTGGACTTTGGTTCTTTGGACAGTATTGAAAAGTGTCTGCAGCAAAAACAACTGGGTAAACTGTGCTAAACTGGGTAATGAGTAAAATAAAATAAAAATAAATTAAGTGGAAAGTTCTTGGATCTGTAATGTACCATGCATGGTAGATGGGTGTGCTGATTTAAGTGAACTCTAAACGCCATTTTAACCTCATCTTAAGCCATTTCAGAGACACTTCCCAAACATCTCTTTAATTCTGGCCATTTCGAGATATGGATAACATCTCTGAGACCCTTGCCTGTAGTGGATACACTGTTAAATTGGCATCGTTTTTATATAATAGAATCTTATATTAAAGTGTTATTAAGAACTCTTGTTCTTTGGCTTGAGAAACGACACTTGAAATTATTATACTTATAAAATTGATCACATGATCACAAGATTTGAATTCATTTGCAGAAACTGAACACATCTGTGGAACTAGTGCCTCGCTCAAGAAAGACTACCAATCTACATTAACTTTTAAAGGACAATGTGCAGGGTCACATTTGAAACCAAGGATGTGATTCTTAAAGTAACCTCCCCCCAAGCTATTCAACCCATTAAAAATGTTTTATACATTAATGTTATAGGTAACTGGGTGCTTTAATATTCTTTTTTTTTTTCAAGATAGAGTTTTTCTCTGTATCCCTGGCTGTCCTGGAACTCACTCTGTAGACTAGGCTGACCTCAAACTCAGAAATCCGCCTGACTCTGCCTCCCAAGTGCTGGGATTAAAGGCATGTGCCACCATTGCCCAGCTTTAATATTCTTTTATAAATAATTTGATAATCATATATCTTGTGAAAGAAAAAGCAAGGAATGAAATAAATATCGAGTCAAACTCCAAACATGTTTCCATTTATAAAATGTAGAGTTTAGACATGAGAGAAAATTTCCATAAGTAATTTTGAGAACATTTGAAGGTGTGTATTTTAATCTTGTTAATGTCAAAAGTAGGTTTCCTGGATTTTAATCTCGTTAGCGTGCTTGTAATCTACCTAAAGAATGTTATTAAAATGCAAGACCTGATTCTTTCTAGGTGAGAGGCTTGGAATCTGTATTTGCTTATTCTTGGTGCTGATGTTGCCAGTAGAACTATTCCTTCAAAGATAACAGCATAAACATTTCCTTGAATACAAGTTTTACCTCATGTTTACCCTTCTCTTTCTACATCTTTAAATAACTTCCTTGACATGCAATACATTCAATTCACTTTTCACCTTTCTTAGTCCCATGAGCTGTTAAAAAGTATGTATATATACATACATACACATACACACACACACACACACACACACACATATCATATGGTACTTTTATTGATGCCTGACAATTGGACAAGTCCCTTTCTAACAACATGCTGGAAGCCATACCATTCTTCCGTTGAACCCTGCAAGACAAGCTGCTCCAATTCACTTAAGGAGATGGATGGCAGTGCTGAAGGGGGGCAGGTTCTCACAGGATTTAAGCCACCGCTGCACATTGGTGGGCGCTGCCCCACTGCTGCCCCCAAGTCTGCTGGAGCACGGACCACAGCACCACATCTGCCACAGTGAACTCCTTCCCAACCAGCCACGGGCTTTTCCCCAAAGCGGAGTTCATAGAGTGGAACACAGCTGCTTTTTCCTTACTGCGCACTTCTTTCAGCTGAAACATGGCGATATCCACCCAGCTGTCAATGAGGGTCAGGCTGACAGCATTATGCTTCTGGCCGAATAGAGAGAACAGGAAACGTGCGATGTTCCCTTCTCCTTCAATGGGGCACATTGTTTGTACACTGAACTTCATCTGGGTCTTGGGCACGTTCTTCCAAATCAGAGTGAAGCCCAGCTGACATTCGTGGCGGGACTGTTTTCTAGCCTGCTCCCTGAAACACTTAAGATTCTCAGGTACATTTTTGACAGACGGATGTGTGTGCATAGTGGACATATATACATATATATACACACATATATATGTATATGTTTCTGTGAATTATCTGACTCCACTGTCAGTGGTAGGCATTTCATTAAAATCCTTTCCTGGCCCATTGTCTTCCTGGTAGTGGATGCATCAAATTGGCATTGTTTTGTTATATAATAACTCCCATCACCTGCCACTTCCTGTAGTCACTTCAGATGCCTTCTGAGAATGCCCACCCTACTTCTTCAGCTGAGGCCAGTGTACTAAAGTGAAACTGTAGCACTGATGTCATGAGCTGATGAATGTCCAAAAGTTCAACCTCATGCCTGAGCGTGTGTGCCTGCGCATGTGTATCTGTGTGTCTGTTACTTATCTCAGCTTAAAAACAAAGCCTAGCCCTACCTAGTGTAGGCACATTGTAACACTGGACCTGATCAAATGAGTTTTCTGATGAGTTTTGTGGAAACTTCAAATACACCCATTGTTATGCTTCCGTCAATTTGAAATCTGTTCATTTTGTGAAAGTCCTGCAAGACTGTGGTAAAAAAATCTCAAGAATAAAAAGATTTCATGTGTAGAACAAGAAGTCAATGTTCACATTAAAGGTTATAAAGCAATAATAGAACTATTACAGATGCAATTATTGCCAGAGAGAAGATCAATACTTTTGAATTAATGGCCAGATTTTGTAATAAAACATAAATTTATTTTATGTAAACTATTGATTCAAAGAACTTCATAATTAGGACAATTAATAACAACATTTAAAAGATGACCAAAAATCTTTAGCATTTTAATGTCAATTTTTGAGAATAAAAAAAGGAATTTTTATCTGTGTGATTTATATATAAAATATTTTGTATTAAATAATTTTCTTAAAATGGAATTTTCCTGATATGAATTTCCTGATCTATATAGTCAGAAGGACACACAGATATGTAGACAGCATTCAGAAAAATCAGTTAATTATGAGTCTTTCCAAAGACAAACACATGCATACTTTACTACCCGTGTCAAATTTGACATTGGTTGGTTACCCCACCTGGTTTGTGCCACCATTGCCCTAGCATATTTTGGAGGCAGGAGAGATTGTAGACCTACAGTTTTATGACTGGGTTGGTCTTTATGTTTCTCTTTTGATAATCTGATTTTTTTTTTGTCATCTGAAGACTACATTTCCATACTAAAGACGCTAGAACACAGAGGTGAAGATTCTAAATAGCCACCAGCTCACTTTCTCCTTCTTCAATGAGGTATATGGGTGTTATCTTCAGCAATGCAGCCTTGCTTCCAGTTTGTGGTGAGCAATCTATTTATTGCCTTGGCAGCAGCCTGGGTTGTTTAGAAGTTTAGCATGGGACCACGTTAGCCAATAACTCACTTGGATGTAGCCCAGGCTAGGTACTAGAAGTTTTGTTTGGTGACAAGAGATGGCCAGTTGTGATTCCATCTCCCTCATTATTTGGAATTTCACTAGGATAACCTTCATAACTGCTGGAGGGTTTCCCATTCTTTAGGAGAAACTTTCTGCCCCCTCCCCCCGTCCCCTTATCAGGTATCTAAGTTCTATGGTTATTTGGATTGTACACACATATGGAAAGTTTAAAAGTTGGGTTATCTGATTCAGGTTGACTGTTTCCAGCCCATGTATCTATCTGTAAATTTTATTTTTTTAACAGCTAAATAATAGTTTATTGTATAAATGGATTACATGTGCATTACCCATTCATCAGTTGATAGAATCAAAGGTGCTTTTAATTTATATCTATCATGAATATTAGAGCAAATGAACATGGATGAGCAAGTATCTTTGTGATAAGATACAGAGTCATTTGGGTATCTGTCTGGGATAAATAGCCTACTCTGTGAAATGGACTCTGATAAAGTAGCCAAGAATCTGAGACTAGATGGATCTCAGAAATAGGGGAAAACATGCTACTACTATTCTGTTAAAGAAATATATCAACAAAATGCCTCCTAATGACATACTTCTATGCCCATAGATCAGTACCTTGCCCAATCCTCATAAGAGAGATACTTTTTTTTTTTTTTGCAGTAGATAAGAATTAACATTAGACCCCTAACTGGCCAATATGCAGAGAGTCAGAGACTTCGGAGCACTCAATCCCAAATGGGAGGTCTTCATCAGACTCCTGTTCTCTAGGCTCAGGAATCCACAGAGAAGAGAAGTCTACAAGATTTTAAGAGACAGAAGTGGACAACTTTACTGTCTTAGTCAGGGTTTCTATTCCTGCACAAACATCATGACCAAAAAGCAAGTTGGGGAGGAAAGGGTTTATTCAGCTTATACTTCCACATTGCTGTTGGTCACCAAAGGAAGTCAGGACTGGAATTCAAGCAGGTCAGGAACCAAGAGATGATGCAGAGGCCATGGAAGGACGTTACTTACTGGCTTGCTTCCCCTGACTTGCTCAGCTTGCCTTCTTATAGAACCCAAGACTTCCAGCCCAGAGATGGCACCACCCACAAGGGGCCCTCCCCCATTGATCACTAGTTGAGAAAATGCCTTACAGCTGGATCTCATGGAGGCATTTCCTTACCTGAAGCTCCTTTCTCTGTGATAACTACAGCTTGTGTCAAGTTGACACAAAACCAACCAGTACAATTTACCCCTTGTCAATTTGACACACAACACATCACTATTAAGCCTCAACCCTTACTTTCATATTTATCCCCAAGATCTAAATAACTTTAAAAGTCCCTCAGTCTTTGCAAATTCTTAAAATTTCAATCCCTTTAAAAATAACCAATCTCTTTTAAAATTCAAAGTCTTTTTACAATTAAAAGTCTCTTAACTGTGGGCTCCACTAAAATACTTTCTTCTTTCAAGAGGGAAAAATATCAGGGTACAGTCACAATCAAAAGCAAAATTGAACTCCAACCATCCAATGTCTGGGCAACTCACAAACCTCTGGGCTCCACCAAGGGCTTGGCTCACTTCTCCTGCTCTGCCCTTTGTAGCATATGCCTTGTCTTTTAGGCTCCAGATGCCTGTATCCCACTGCCACTGCTGTTCTTGGTGGTCATTCATGGTACTGGCATCTCCAAAACACTGCTGTCTTCTGCTATAACTGGGCTTCACCAATAGTCTCTCACAGGGTCTCTTCATGGTGCCAAGCCTCAACTCCTTTGCATGACTCCTTCAGTCCTGGGTCACCAACTGCAACTGAGGCTGCACCTTCACTAATGGCCTTCATGGCCTCTCACTGTGCTGAGCCTCAGCTGCTCTTCATGACCCCTTCATGCTGTAAAAGCCAGTACCACCTGGGTGACTCTTACACATTACCAAGGCCTGCTGCAGCACAAGGTACAACCTTGGCTATCTCTGGAACACAGCCTCTTTGTGCTCTCAGAAAATACTTCCCAGAAAATGTCACCTCAATGATGCTGGTCTCTTCTTAATCACTGCTAATTTCTTAGATCCAGGCAACCAGCATCAATAGTCCCAGTAATGCAAAGTTTTTGCTTTAGTAGTTCTGGTATCTTGTTAATCACAGCTGATACTTCAGCCCCAGCTAACCAAAACCACAGAATCTTCACAATTAAAACAACATGGCCCTGATAAGTGTCTTTAATCTTCCCTTTGAAATTTCACAAGCCAGGCCTCCATCTTCTGCACTGTTCTCAACATTATCTTGCAAGCTCCTACATAACATCCCACAGAGCTCTTAACACTGATCTTCTAGCCCAAAGTTCCAAAGTCCTTCCACAGTCCTCCCAAATCATGGTCAGGTTGTCACAGGAAGTACCCCACTATGCTGGTACCAATTTGTCTTAGTCAGGGTTTCTATTCCTACACAAATATCATGACCAAAAAGCAAGTTGGGGAGGAAAGGGTTTATTCAACTTACACTTCCACATTGCTGTTGATCACCAAAGGAAGTCAGGACTGGAACTCAAGCAGGTCAGAAATCAAGAGCTGATGCAGAGGCCATGGAGGGATGTTCCTTACTGGCTTGCTTCCCCTGACTTGCTCAGCTTGCTTTCTTATAGAACCCAAGACTACCAGCCCAGAGATGGAACCACCTACAATATGCCCTCCTCTATTGATCACTAATTGAGAAAATGCCCCACAGCTGGATCTCATGAAGGCATTTCCTTACCTGAAGCTTCTTTCTCTGTGATAACTACAGCTTGTCAAGTTGACCCACAAAACCAGCCAGTACATCTACCAACAGTGTCTTCTAGACACAAAAGGACTGGGCATGTGTGAACTCACACACTGTAGCAACATGCACAAGTCCCTCACAGGTTCCAATCAGAGGAAATCCCAACATCAAAAGGGATAGGCAGAGTTCCACCCCTAACCAATGTAATGTCTCTAGGTCCCTCTGTCACACTCCAGAGCAGGCCCTATGCCTGGGAGTAGTTGGCCACCACCACCATCATCATCACTACCCACATATATTCAGACTCGCACACACATCACACACAAACACCACACACCACAACACACATGTATATACACAACACACACATACTCCACTCACATACACCACAACACACACACATACCACACACACACAAACACACACACTATGCACACATACACACCCCCCACACACAGATATGCACACATACTTACACAGACACAGACACACACACACACCACACACAAACCCTCCAAGTAGTTGTTTTTGGTTTGGTTTGGTTTCAGTAACTTTTGTCTTACTGGTTTTTTTTTTTTTTTTTTTTTTTTTTTTTTTTTTTTTTTTTTTGTAGTGCAGAGAATACAGATGGAGTTGGGTGGCTAGGCAGGAGGAGCTGGAGGAGGGGAAAAACACAGTCAAAATATATTATATGAATAAAACTGTCTTTAAAAAAAGAGAGCCGGGCAGTAGTGGTACATGCCTTTAATCCCAGCACTTGGGAGGCAGAGGCAGGTGGATTTCTGATTTTGAGGTCAGCCTGGTCTACAGAGTGAGTTCCAGGACAGCCAGAGCTACACAGAAACCCTGTCTCTGAATTAGAGAGAGAGAGAGAGAAAGAGAGAGAGAGAGAGAGAGAGAGAGAGAGAGAGAGAGAGAGAGAGAGAGAGAGAGAGAGAGAGAATAATGAAGTATTTAAAACAGCAATACCTGAAATGTCCAGGGCTGGGCATGGCAGCCTGAGGGTGACAAACAGCACACTATGGCTAAAAAGGTGGGGGAAAAGCAAGATTAATATGGTGCATTTTTCAAAACAAAGTTTTCTTATTGCTTCCCTCCTCAACCTTCCCAACCACCTCCTGCTCTTGGATGGTTTAATACTACATAGTGTAGACTGGCCACAACTCCCTATGTATCCCAGGCTATCCTCAAATTTGTAAGCTTCTTGCTTCTACTTCCCAAATGCTAAGCTTGCCAGCACACACTTGAAGGTGTAGGCCATCATGGCTCATAACTCACTTCAGTGGCCACCACCCAAAGTTTATTGGAAGTCACTTTCTCAAATCATCCCCTGACTTCCATCTGTCTTGTATACTGTGTGTGCCTGCATTTCGTAGGGGTGAAAGCCATTGTGCAACAAATGTGTGGGATGGTACACAATGGAACACACCACCTGCCTCGGCTGAGCCAAACCCACATATCTGAGTGTGATAGTTTCTGATTACTGATTATTAAAATATTTACCTGAGTTTGACCATTCACTCATTTTTTTAGCCAACTTGATAATGTGTCTAGATAGACAGACAGACAGACAGACAGACAGACAGACAGACAGACAGGCAGACAGGCAGACAGGCAGGCAGACAGACAGACTAATAGATACTATACTTCCTTTAGTATAGCTCAAGTTTCAAGTAAGATCTAGAATGGATCATGTCTGTTGCAGCTGCTTTTCTGAAGAAGCCATTGGAGAAAACCTGCCAGGGACTACCCACCTGTTAGCCTTTCTGCTTAAGCTGTTAGGTGGCAATGGCTGTGTTTGCTCACTGAGATGTGATCAAGCAGAGTCAGGTGACCTCACTCCCTAGGCTGTTTCAGAAACTTCTTAGGTGTCTGGCCCCTAACACACTGAAATTTACTGTTCTTACCTAAGTTATTTGAGAAGTTATTTAGAACCATTACCATTTACAAAACATCATCAGGCACATAAGGGACATGAGAATGTGAGAGGATTTATATCTTTAACTTCAACTAAACTTTCTTTATCTCACCATACTAGAAAAAACATTGGAAAGGCTAATAAATGTTACTTAAATCTAACGATAATGATGTTCTTTTATTTTTTTTAAAAGTGTTATCTAATGTGTATGTGATATGGAGAATTGCACACACGCAGAGACCAGAGGACAACTCTGTGACATCCGTTCCCTCTTCTCCTCTTTACATGGGTCCCA
Organism: Mastomys coucha; assembly: GCF_008632895.1. Classification (NCBI taxonomy): domain Eukaryota; kingdom Metazoa; phylum Chordata; class Mammalia; order Rodentia; family Muridae; genus Mastomys; species Mastomys coucha. Next base: position 95,816,171 of record NW_022196896.1, on the reverse strand, counting down.
GAAACTGAACCCACCAAGCTATCAGGCTTTCAAATGCTCTTACCTGCTGAGCCTCCTTCTGGTCTAGGATTATCAATTAAAGCATTTCATCATTGTGAATAGACATGCTGAATCCCATTGGCACAAAAAAATGTTATAATAAAGGCAAAATTAATTGTGTTATCTTGAAATAACTGAAAATACTCTCAAACACTGGGCATTATTTGTGCATATAACAACTATTTTGAAACTTCAAGTAATTTTTGAAAATCTACTATATTTCCTCATAGCCATTAGCTAATATAACAGTGGCTTCAAATTAAAATGAAAGACATAAGATTTCCAAAACCCCTTTAAAGAGTGCATATAAATATATTCTGTTTGCATGTGTACATTAATACATATTTATTAAAAAGCGAGACTCTCAGATTCATTCATATTCAACATCCACGAGCTGCAAGAAATTATACAAATAATTTGGTATTTTGAGTGCCTGAACTTCTGTGTCATGTGTGTGCCTTGTGTCTGTGTGGCCAGAAGAGGGCATCAGATCCCTTGGAATTGGAGTTACAGAGAATTTGTGAGTCATGTGATTCTGAGAATGGAACCTGAGTCCACTTTAATCCAGTGGCTTTTAACCTTCCCAGTGCTGCAGCTCTTTAATACAATTCCTCACGTGCGGTGACCCCAACCATAAAATTATCTTGTTACTACTGCAACATTACCACTGTTATGAATTGTAATATTACTCTCTGTGGTTTTCGATGGCCTTAAGTGACCCCTGTGAAAGAACCATTTGACCTTCTCCCTGTAAGGGGTTGAGACCTACAGGTTCAGAACCTCTTAACCACTGAGCCATCTCCCCAGTCACACTTAGCCACATTTTACACGATCACTGCTTTTCACTTAACAAAAAGTTCTCTAATTATAAATATTTTATGGTATCTTGACACTTCATATTTTATGCAGTATATGTGAGCTAAAGGGTTTTTTACTACTTGTTTGTTTGGTTTTGCTTCTTAATGTTTAATAGTAGAAATGTTGGGCTGACGACCTGATTCAGCTGCTTAAGACAATCACTGCTTAGTCTGAGGACTTGAGTTTAATCCCTGACACCAACAAGACTCTGCTGCATAAATAATTTTCTCCATGGTATCAGAAAGAGAAAAAATCAACTTGTCCCCTGACCTCCAGAAGCATGCACATGCATGAACACACATGCACAAGATGTTAAGTTGGAATGTTTATAACACAAATACGATGAATTTTAAGCAATGCTCCCTCAAAAGCAGGTCCCGGTGCTGAATATTCACTTATTTTTCAGGCTCATATTATTTAAAGCTAAACAGTAACAGTAGGCCCTACAAAATTGGTGCTGACGACAGAGCAATAGGCATCAATCTTTCTTATTTTTCTCTGAAATACGTACTTATTTTAAAATCAAAACTAAAGTGGCTATCATTAACACTGTTCTAAAGTAAGCTTTCCAACGAGTCCCTGTTTGTACACCCATTGTAAGAATCCCACCCTGCGTATGCAACTCTATGAGCAGTTGGTATTTATAATGTTCCGTTTCATTTCTCAGCCTCGTTTATCTTAGAAGCAAAAGCTTGTCTTCTTCACTGGATAATTCCTTATAATTTGAGGAATAAAGAGGAGTGAGCATTGTAGTCCATCACGTGACATCTTGGTTTTAGGGAAACTGTACTGCGCAGTTTAGAGTCCTCGTGAGAGAAAGAGTCATTTGCATGATGTCTTGCAGCTCATGGATGTTGGATGTGAATGAACCTCACAATCTGACTCTGTAATATTGTGTCACTCTTGAGCGACCAAGATGGCTTTGGCAATACCCGAGTTGCAGTACCCAGGGTGTCACAGGCTTATCCTCTAAATCATAAACTGAGCAACAGAGCTGCTTTTGTTCAAAGAATAACTGGGAGAGAGGTAAAGAAGCCACCTACTCAAAGCCAAATGCCATTGTCAAACAGACATTGGAACTATACAAATTAATTTCATCTAACAATTGTGTTGGAGTTTACCTGCTCTAGAAGAAGCCAGAAAGTGACTTCTCTTTCGTCTAGACACACTACCATCATCATCGCTGTCATCATCATCACCACCACCAACATCACCATCACCACTCACCACCACTGCCACCACCACCATCACCACCATCACCATCATCATCACCATCACCACCATCAGCACCACATCCCACCCACCTTTTCTGTGAAGAATGTGATCAGTCACCCATCCTGCATTTTTAAGTGTTTGGGGTTCTTTTTCACAGGGTATTTGCTATAAGCTGAAATAAATAGGTGCTCTCTGTGTTTACTAACCGGAGACAGTTGATGCTGTGAACAGAGTAGTGTGTGAAAGTTTGAGGGCTCCTGCATATGCATTTCCTTCTGCTTTGTTTAATCTACCCTTTCAAATGTAAAAGCTCTATGCTTATTGAAGTAAGGAGCCAGAGTTAATGAAGAAGGCAATTCTTTGAGAAAATTTGCCCAAACTTAAATTCCTGCAACTGTACTCAGCTGTATAAATAATTTTCCCCCACGGTATCAGAAATGGAGTTAGGACCCGAGCTCAATCAAGTTGCTGAAACTCCACCCCAATGGGAAATAAAGTTCATATTCATTGGATGCTATGGTACCCTTTCTATCCATCTATCTCCCTGTCTATCTGCCCATCTATCTTCTCCAGACTGATGCACCATGTTGGGTAAGTTCCTCCTCCTTCCTCAGATTCAGGTACTTATAGATAAAGGAATGAACTTTTATTTTAAAATAAAACAAAAATATACCTTTGCATCTCCAATGGAAATATTCACAAGGCTTCCCATAGAAAAGCTGGTTACAGACATATTTTTATATTAAATTTATGTGCCGTTGCCCAGGGGAATTAATAACGCCCCAAACACAAAATCACTTCCTTGGCTCGTCATCATGTATTTTTCGGTGTTGAATCACATCCATTTTGACATTAGTCAATGAGAAGTGAGAGAGCAATCTTGTCTTAAATACAAAAATAGTTCCCACACCAGTACAAGGGGACACTAATAACCTTTACAACAGTGGGTCAATGTATGTGCAAGGACATAGGCTTTTCTTATCTTTGTGATAACTTCTGTACCATTAATCTAAAAGTGCTTCACTATTCCTTTGAACCATCAGGTAATGACTAAAGCTAAGAACAGGATATTGAGAATCCAATTATCTGACTTGTTGTTATGTGCTGTATATGTTTATGTGTACACTATACGTTGTCTGTGTTTATGTATATAATATATGTATATTGCTTTGGCAGAAAACACAAACCTGAGAGCAACTGTAACAGAAAGCGTTCTGTAACATTCCTTACATTTTTGAGAAGCGAACAGGTGTTTTTCATGCCTAGCAATTAATGAAAGAGAGCCCCTGCATTTGTGTCTAACTTCTGAGTAATTGACTGAAGAGAAGACACCTGTGTTGCTAATCGCTCATGCTGTGATTAGGATAGAAATAAAGACATCCATCAAGCTGGATCACTTCTTCATTAAGGAGACTCCTCGGAAATTCGTTTAAACTGTATCGGAACCTCCCATTTCGTAGGTTTAAGTGAGACACCGCTCCCTTCCTCTTAAAGAAGCAACTGATAAAATATAAACAGCGCAGGAAAGGAGCTACAGCTCACTCGAAGGTTTCTTTACTAGTTAAATTAAACCAGCGAAAGAACTTGAAAGGACATTGTATGTTTGTGGGTGCCTTCTCACCTAAGCACACAAAAACAGAACTAGGAAGCCCAACGGGACCCTTGCTGCCGTTATAAAATGTGCTCACATGACTGCATCTGGTCCCTGGAACTTTTTTCTTTTTCTTTTTCTTTTTCCATTTTCTTTTTTTTTTTTTCTTTTAAGATACCTACTGCTTTTATTAGTAGCTTTTGCAGTGCTGTCCTGGGTTGGACATACTTTCCTTGAAATTTCTCTCTTATTTTCCATTTTGTAAAATTTTTTCTTGGTTATTTTACTTATTTGCATTTCAACTGTTATCCCCCCTCCTGGTTTCCCCTCCACAACCCCTCTATCCCATCCCTCTCCCCTCACTGCTTCTATGAGGGTGCTCACCTACCCACCCACCAACTCCTACTTCACCAAGCTAGCACCCCCGCTACACCAGGTCATCAAGCCTTTGCAGGACCAAGGGCCTCCACTCCCATTGATGCCAGAGAAGGGCATCCTCTGCTACATATGCAGCTGGAGCCATGGGTCCTTCCATGTGTACTCTTTGGTTGGTGGTTTAGTCCCTGGGAGCTCTCCGGGGGGGGTGTGGGAGGGGTCTGGTGGGCTATTATTGTTGTTCTTCCTATGGAGTTGCAAATCCTTTCAGCTCCTTCAGTCCTTCCCCTAACTTCTCCACTGGGGACCCTGAGCTCAGTGCAATAGTTGGCTGCGAGCATCCTCATCTATATTGGTAAGGCTCTGGCAGAGCCTCTCAGGAGACAGCTATATCAGGCTTCTGTCAGCAAGCACTTCTTGGCATTAGCAATAGTGTCTAGGTTTGGTGACTGCATATGTCCTCAGGTGGGGCAGTCTCTCAGTGGTCTTTCCTTCAGTCTCTGCTCCACTCTTTGTCCCTGTATTTCCTTTTCACAGGAGGAATCCTGAATTCAATATTTTGAGATGGGTGGATGGCCCCATTCCTCAAC
>NW_022196896.1:95776512-95811493 GCF_008632895.1 Mastomys coucha | reverse complement strand
GGGGGGGGGGGGGGCTGTGCCAAACCTCTGGCTATGGTCTCTACAGGTTCTCTCTCCCCTTGGGTGCATGGGTATGTCAGCTAATGTCACTTCCATTGGGGCCTAGGAGCCTAGGATTTCCCGGCATCTGGGACTTTCTTGTGGCTACCCCAGTTCCCCATACCTTGTTGCTACACACCTCTGTTCAAATTCCTTCCCCTCTGTACATCTCGCCTGTCTCCTCCCATACCTGATCCTGCCCTCCTTTCCCCCTCCTCCTCTTCTTTTCCTCCCAATTCCTTCTTTCCTCTACCTCCTGTGATTATTTTGTTCCTCCTAAGTAGGTCTGAAGCATCCACACTTTGCTCTTCCTTCTTACTGAGCTTCTTATGATCTGTGAGTTGTATCATGGGTATTCCGAGCTTTTTTTCCTAATATCCACTTAGAAAATAAAGTGGGAACAGTGTTACCATCTCAATGTGAAAATGAGCTGTTGTCCTAGCAAACAAACAAACAAACAAAAAGATACTTCCTGTCTTTCCCTTGAGTGTGCATTCCTCTTCCTCATGGGAACAGAGATCTCTAAAGCACCGAATTATTTCAAATAAAATGATCAAACAGAAAAGATTTAAATACTCTTACAATGTTTCCCTCTTAGTCACTTGGGATGACCCTAGTAATACAAACTTGGAGTTGAGTGAGTCAACAGGACTGGGGGAATACCAGAGTAATAGGAATGATTTGAAACAAAACTGTTTTTTAAAGCCAAAGTTATTATTATGGGAAATCCATTCCCTACTGGCTCAGTGATCTATGAGAGAAATGAAAGAAATTAGAATAAATCGAGCTTAGACATTTTAAGGGTATAAAGACCTTTCTTTTGGATATCTCAAAATGCTGCCATAAGCCAACAATTCACATGAATCTATTGAGTTTCCTCTAAAGAAATGACTCACTGAAAAACTGCCAACTTAGTGATTTAAAAACAGAAATACATGACCACAATCATAATAGATTCAACAAGCTAAAGTACCTTCCGGTTTGATTATAATTAGTTTCATAATTAGCTGTGCAAAAGAAAAATTCAATTTAATTAACATTTATGTTTCTTTTTCTTCCACTCTGTTTTATAGGTAAGGATTCATGCGATTTTGATTCATCTTGATAAATCTTCAAGTTGGGCTCTGAACAAATAGGCTCAGATGTCAGGACTCTAGGTGGCTCAGCTGAGCATGCAGAGCTTTGGTGACAAATGGTTGAATGCCATGCTTTACATAAATTGGACAGACAATTATTTACCACACAACACTGAGCAAAGTATTATGTCATTACATTGAAAGTGGCATGTCCGTATTGAACAGAATTTGGAAATTAATAAAGAATATTTGCATTAATTACAGTTGTTGAATTAAATGTCAGCATTGATCAAAACTCTGAAAGAATGGAAATTGAAATGTTCTGAAAAGTCTTTGCTTAAAATGAATTTATAAAAGTAGATACTGTGGCTATGCTAAATATTAAGGCAAGTTATAAATCAATTGTTGTGTATTCTCCTTCTCATAGTATCTAATATTTTATAAACATAAAACATATGTAGTAAATAATATTATCTGTTATTCTACCAGAAACTTGTATTTTAAAACAATGCACAATAAGATTTTACTGACAGCCATATGGAATGGTGAGAATGTATTTTTGACATCTAAATATATCTTCTAATTTTTTGACAATAAAGATACATTGATTGTGTTAAGAAAAGCTGTTGTTACTTAATACTAAGCATTTCATTCTGACCTTTAGTTAACCATAGAAGGCTCAGATTCCCCTATCTTTTGAATAATATATCTCCAAAGAAATAGCCACAGAAGTATCTAGGCATGGTGCTGCGCACTCTTATTTCCAGCAGTTGGGAGGAAGAGTCCATCGAATCTCTGTGAGTTCAAGGCTAGCCTGGTCTACATATGGAGACTGAGAATAGCTAAGACTATATGGAGAGACCCTGTCTCAAAAAAAAAAAAAAACTGAACAAAATTTCACAGAACAAAAAATAATATAATTTCCCAGAAGCATGAAAAATAAAGATGTTCCATTAGCTATGCGAGCTTCTCTTGAAGGAATGCATTATCAATAAAATCTATTGAGAAAGGGTGGGAAGTGGTCATTCATATGGAGGCTCTGTCCATGTGAACTCTGTTGCCAATGCTCTTTTTATTTTATTTTATTTTTTATTAGATATTTTCTTTACTTACATTTCAAATTTCATCCCCTTTCCTCATTTCCCCTCCAAAACCCCCCTATATCATACCCCCTCCCCCTGCTCACTAACCTACCTACTCTCGCTTCCCTGTCCTGGTATTCCCCTACACTGGGGCATCAAGCCTTCACAGGACCAAGGGCCTCTCATCTCATTAATGTCCCACAAGGCTATCCTCTGCTATGTATGCAACTGGAGCCATGAGTCCCACCATGTGTACTCTTTGGTTGGTGGTTTAGTCCCTGGGAGCTCTGGGGTCACTGGTTGGTTCATATTATTGTTCCTCCTATGGGGCTGCAAACCCCTTCAGCTCCTTGGGTCCTTCCTCTAGCTTCTCCACTGGGGACCCTGTGCTGAGTCCAATGGCTGTGAGTGTCCACTTCTGTATTTGTCAGGCACTTGCAGAGCCTCTCAATGAAACTCATTTACACAGAGATGAGTGACCCTGGGGACGTAAACCCTTGGTCATATACTGTTCGTTAATCTCCTGCAGAGAATGGCAAAACCATTCAATTCCTGCATTGTCTCTTCCTGTTTTGAGGCAACTTGGAAGAAGTTGCTCCCTGGTACCCAATAGGAGCTACAGTACACTAGGAAATATTGCAGGAAATAGGGAAGGTTAGAAGAATCAGGACTACCAGCACTGACTCTGAAGAAGAGAAACTCAAGCCAAGCAGAGCACAACAAAGGCGCTCCTGGACAGAAGCAAAAATGGACACTAAGGCTGCATTTCCTTGAAGAAAAGATAGAACAGAACATTCTTCTCTTGCCTGGAGTCTCAATTATTCTTAAAACAAAGCCAAAGTAAGAATAACTGCATCTCTTTCGGTGCAACAGCAAAGTTCAGCAACATATTTAGCCCCCCCCCCAAAAAAAATCACACTTACATGATGTCACAAAATTGGGAACCCTCATTATGAATAATGAAGCCCATAGTTCCAGTGACCAATTCCGAAGATAATATTAGTCAAATGGAAGCTTCATTCAGCAATATATTGAGAGAATATGCTTCAATTTAGAGTTTTCAAACTAAGGATGGTTTGTGGATTTAGTGATTCTAGAGACAGAATTGTCATTACCCTTTCTCTGCGTTCAATAGCTTTCCAAAGCTTATGGTTTATATTACAGTTTGTTAATAGGAAGGCAAACAATAAACAAGTAAAGCCAACAACCTATTAGAAGTACCCCAGTGAAATTTACCATTGCTTTAGCAGATATTGTTGGTAGATTTGACTTGTCTCATTTATTAGCTACTTGATAAGACTAATAATACCTACAACTACACTAATTTTTTAATATTGTATTTTGCACATAATTTGAAATTTAAGGAGTATTTTAATGGGAAATTAGTCCCTAGGTTGTTAAGGGTTTATGTTATAGTGCTACTTTGTATTATAAAACCTTTACTTGCTTTCCTCTTGAAATTTCTACTTTTAGTGGAATTTCCACTTAAATTCTCTTTGATAAAAAAAATCAATATTCTCAACCAAGAACAACATTCCTTACATTATTACGAGTGAGAGTACTCCTAAGTCCCCTGCCAGCTGCAGAGAAGGTAGGATCTACCCACAGAAGCCATTTATGTTGGAAACAAGGAAATCTTTTGTTGATAACCTAACAAGGCAAGCTTAGTCTGTAATTTATGCCATTATGTCATTAATAAGTATTTCATATCTCCTATAGAACACCGTGCGTGCCTCCCGTAGCAATCAGCCAGTTGTATAGACTGAAATGCTCTCTCCATAGGACAAGGAGAAAAGAGAACTAACCTGGTTTCTGCATCACCCAGCCTTTGACTTGATACTTGATATTAATTGTTTTAAACTGTGTGAATGTTATGTTATTTAGTGTGTCTAAACCACAAATGGCTCCTGGCAAGACCTCATACCATTAGAACAAGATTAACAGAGGAGAATTCAAAAACACTCATGGGGATTGTTTGTACTGTTTTGTTTTGTTTTGTTTTGTTTTGTTTTCTCTCATTTTTGGAGGAGGGTGTGCTCTGTGGGACAGAAGACAGTTTAAAGCTACATTACAGCCCTGGATGAACAAAGAAGCCACTGACCGCAGCTGATTGGTGAGCAGAGGTTTGTAAGGCTCCTCAGCAGAGGGGAGGTTTCTAACGGTCTCCTGCTGACTTCAAATGTGTTCACAGCCTACACGCAGCAGCCACAGTGGAAACTTACCAGTGTGATAATAATCACTTTGACTAGGACTGTGGTGTAGACCCTCTTCCCTCAACCAGAAATCCCCCAACTAAAGGCGTCACCCCCTGAGGAGACACGAAGATGTAAAGACACAAAAACAGGTGTGTTTTTCCTCTGACATTCAGAAAAACTGGGTATGTTAGGTGCTTTACTCTCATAAGCTCAGAGTGCAAAAATTAGCAGGAAGGAGCACGAGGCTCTGGAATCTTAATGCATCCACGTGGAAGCATCTTAAAACATGCATTGAGGTCATTTTGAAGTACAATCCTGGAAGAGTGAACAACTGTGAAATTCATGGTCATTACCGCAGAAACATGAAGTTTGGGATAGAGCTAGAATCCTTGTTTTGATCAACTGTTACCATCAACACACACACACACACACACACACACACACACACACACACAAATACTATGGAAACCTCCTTTTATAATTATTTTGGACAATTTCATCAGGTGAAGATGAACTGTGCTCTTGTAGAAATAAAGGCAGGTGACAAAACGTCCTCCGGGTTCAACATCTCAAGCATCGTCAGGTCACACAAGTAATCAAGTCGTTTTTAATTAAACTCAATGTTTTAACTTCTTTATAGAGTACAGAATGCCCAGCCCTTATCTTGGCCATGTTTTACACAATGGCCCTCTGGGAGAACACCAGAGGATATCCTTATATTACTTGAATTTACAAAGAATAATGAAACCAAATCAGAAAATACCCGAGTCATAAAAGATGCTGAATATCACAAGCATAGTTTTTCTGTATTTAACCAAGAGTCAAGTTCTTTGCAGTAAGGAAAGCTTACGGAGCATTTGGGAGGAAAGAACACAAGAGGAACTCTATTTTCCACACAGGCAGACAGGGAAGTTTCCCCTATGGAAGTATATGTTTTATTTATTCTTTTACATGTCCTTATTTTGTACACCAGTCAAACTCAGAAGATTGGCAAACAAATTTTTGAAAAAAAAAATCAATAGCATGTTCTTTCTACAACTGGGACTGCCGGTGCCAGAGAAAGGTTAAATTTCCCCTCATATTTAAAACTTCTGCCGATGCAAAGAAGGGCAGTTTAATGAGAAACACATTTACAATTGCCTGGAGATCATTTTTAGTATGTTTTCTTTTCCCCAGAGCAGGTTATATTTAACAGAGGACAGAGGATAAAGCCCTGGCACGTATAAGCATGATACATGTTTATATTTAATGTTTCACAAGTAACTAAAATATCCTGATTATGACATATGGGAATCAAGCATAATAGTAATAATAATAATAATAATAATAATAATAATAATAGTAATAATAGCTGATAGATACATAGATGATATATAAATAGATACATAGAGGAAGATAGACAATAGATGATAAATAAATGATAGATTAGATAGATCGATGATAGACAGACAGATGATAGATAAAACCCAGGAAGGTAGCTCAGCGTGCTTACCTGGGATGCCCAAGGCACTGGGCCTACTCTCTGGGTTGGAGAAGGTTATAAATAAAAGAGCTAGTAGTAAAATGATTTTAAAATCTCTACCTTATTTATAATTCCAAAATTAAGAATTCGGATTACTTGCCTCATTTTAATTCTCTTATGTGACAGTCAGTTTGTGCCCTTACATTATGTTGATTGAACTTGTGGCAGTCCCAGCCTTGTGCTACCAAGGCACAGCAAAGTGGCTGTTTTCTAGAGTGGGAATTTTCAATAATCTTTAATATTATTACATATAAGACATTGTATATAAGGAGCCAGAATCACTCATAGGAACGTCTACTCTAACTAAGCAAATGAATGCTATTTCTTGCTTATAGTCACAAAGAACCTTCCATTGTCTATCACTGAATACTTTTCTTATTAAAACCATGATAACATGAACTCTACTGCACTTATTCCTATTATTTATTCAATAGTACTCAGGAGCATACAGATGCCACACCCTCATCAAAATTCCTCCAAGCAGGAGGCAAAGAGTTAATTCTATATGTACATGGAAAAACTGAGGCATACACATATTAATAAGTTAGCAGGAGTCTGCAGCTAGGGCCAGGAATAGAATCCAGGTTACATATTTTTAGACAAGTGCTTCTTTAATTTTCACACACAATATGATACTTACCCATATGTTTTAAAAGGACACAGCTTTCAGCAACCAGAGTAGTAAGGAAGCAAATTTGAAAAACCCTAGAACAGAGTACAAGTCTTCATGCTACCAGTGTAAGGGGATTTGCCGTCTTCTCTTCAAACTACTCTGGCATTCCTGAATTTCCTCTTTCTCCCCTAAGTTCGCCTCTCCACTTCCTCCTATCCTAAGGAAACTTCTAGCTCTCCAGGACATAACAGCAATGATACCAGCTGCCATCATGCTCCAGAGACTATGGTAAGCACTTGACACAAACCTTGTGTCATGTGAGGCTTGTGACAGTTCTGTATGAGAAATGTTATGCCCAATTTATAGATAAAGAAACTGAGGCTCTTTGATTCTTTGAACATTTCCCTAGGGAGATTGAAAAGCTTATATTGCAGCTATTGTTGTTGTTGTTTGTGTTCAGGTTTACTCCAAGTTCCTCAACAAAAAAAAAAAAAAAGGGAAGAAGATAACTGAATGGTCAATGACCATTGGTTTCTCTTCTGATGCACAAGCTAGGGGGTCGGAGAGTCAGTTGTACTAAAAAGTCTTTACTCTGGGATTAAATGCAACCTCAGTTATTTATTACTTAAATCACTTGTTGCCACTCTCTCTTCTTTGAGGATGGTCTTCATTATCAACTATCTCACAGGCATTTCACAAGGATAAAAAGAGAAAACTATGCATAGACATATTTAGTTTTCCACGTGGCATATTATAACTGCATAACAAAGTCCAGCCATGGCCAATCCGAAAAGCTGTTTGAGATCCTGGACAGAACCAAGGGCCCAGGAAAAAAAAAAACTCAAGAGAGCAACCCTAGGTCACTCAAATCTCTTAAAATAGGATAAAGATACTTAAAAGATTTACTGCCCATATTATGGGGGGCCCAAATTGACTCTACCTCTGATTCATCAGTATCTACCATTATATTTTCTGGATTTAAAAATGTATTTATATTTTTACCTCTCAAAACTACCCTGAAAAAAAAAGATGTTATCAGTATAGATAGGAAATAGATGCATGAATCTGTTAACCACTCTGAGTCAATGACGATGCGAGAGCATGAAGCAAGCGCTAGAGACTAGGACCCTGGCTGCAGACTGCACACGTCCCCACCTTTAGGACAGTGTTTCTCAAGGCGCTTTGTGCTTTACTATTTGATTCTCATCACTCTACTGCCCAGAGAGCATCTATAAAATGTGTCTTACTGCTCCCCCCATTCTCAGTCTCTGAGAGCCTTGGAGGTCTTTGTAATATTAGATAGGTAGCATCCAGGCCATGTCTTTCATGAGCATAAAGGGGGCTCTGATGTCCTATTACCTGGCGGGACCTCTCAAAGCAGGGCGAGCTCCACAGCTGATCACTCCATTTACTATCCTGTGCTCCTTATGTCAAGTCAGCACATTACTGATGTCCTTTGAGGATTAAAACTTGAAAAACAGGGGCCATAAAATTTGATACCACTCATTAAATTAAATGTAAAAATGAAAATCTTACATAAATAAAATTTAGTGCTAGCTCTTTGTAATGTGAAGGGTAATATATTTAAAATAGTGTGTTTTAATACTAGGAAAAGATTTCAACACTAACAAGTCAGGCTTCTTGCACTTGCATCGTACAAACGTCACTGTACAAATTTTTCAGGAACAAGCTCCGCACATCTGCCAGTTAATCCAAGTTTTCGGTCTCTTATACTACTTAAAACAATGTGTGCAAGAACTCCAACTGTACCTTTGCTTGCTTATAAAGCCTACACACATGTGGAAACCTGCAGACAAAGAACCAGAAAACATTTCTTCTCCCTCTCTTTCTCTCTCTTTTTCTCTCTGTCTGTCTCTCTCTCTCCTCTCTCTCTCCTCTCTCTCTCTCTCTCTCTCTCTCTCTCTCTCTCTCTCTCTCTCTCTCTCTCTCTCTCTCTCTCCCTCTCTCTCTCTCTCTGTGTGTGTGTCTGTGTTGCTCATTCAGATTTGGTATTTGTTTGTTCCCTTGGTTGGTTGGTTTGGTTTGGTTTTTAGAAAGAGTCTTATTTTGCCTGGTGGTGGTGGCGCATGCCTTTAATCCCAGCACTTGGCAGGCAGAGGCAGGCGGATTTCTGAGTTTGAGGCCAGCCTGGTCTACAGAGTGAGTTCCAGGATAGCCAGAGCTATCCAGAGAAACCTTGTCTCGAAAAAAACCAAAAAACCAAAACCAAACAAACAAAAAGCCCCAAGCTGACTTTAGACTCCTTATCCTTCTGCCTTGCTTTCCTGGGTGTTGGAGGTATGGCCGTACACCAGCACATTAGGCTTTACCATATTCTAATGAGACACCCTAAGTTTAGGCACCCTCTTCTCCTTAAGTTAAGAAGTATGTCTCCACATACAGTGGCTTCTGTAATCTGTTTATTTTATGGAACTGGGTAAAGTATCATCACTTTCAATGTATAAAATGTCCTTTTTATCTGGCAAGACCTCCACTTTGAAATCAAGGCAGGATGAGCTCCACAGCTGATCATTCCATTTGCTACCCTGTGCTCCTTATGTAAAGTCAGATGTCCCAAGAACGGAAAGCATCATTAAGATTCAATTCCATGCTGCCGCTTAGTGGGGTTTATACCCTATATTGCAATCAACTGCACACACATTTTCAAGCGTATTTTGCAATTGGGGCTTTAGATGTGAAATGCATTTGGACTGGCTGCAATGTTTCAACTTCACTTTTCACTAATTCTTATTATCTTACAGAGTTATCTGTCTGTCCATGATGGGTCTAGAGGAAACATTGCTTCAGCACAAAGAATGGTACCCAATAGGTAGTATCATTGAGGTATTCTTCAATAAGAGGAATTTGAGTTTTTGATTCTCTTTCAGTGATGGATTCTTATACATACTTGCTTATGTCTAGAGGGTCAGATTTCATTTCATATTCTCAACACTCAAGCACAAACGTGTGACTGTCCCCTTAAGGTTGTAGTGATCATAATTGTTTCTTGATTTCAACTCACTGCACTGAAATCTACCGCCATGATCCTAAGAGTCACTAAAATCAACTACCTGATATTGTGTGTGAAATCTAACCCAACACGGAGACACTTCCACTCACTTCCACTTGCTCTCACATGGCTGATGTTGAAACATCTACCCACCCCCCACCCAACCCCACCCCTGTCTGTTGCTACTCTACTGGGCTGCTGCCTCTGACAAACTTTCACTTCTGGCCACCATGCTATTCTGAAGCTTTAATAGGCAAGACTTTTCACCTACTATTATATGAAATGTCAATGCATGCTTCATGTAGCTTGCCCCAGAGCTGATAGGAACAGCATGTGTTCCCCTAGGATTCCAAAACCTTATGGATTCACCATTCCTTGTCTGGAATATAGATCAGGCATCTCTGCAGCCCCATTTCCTCCTACTGCTATCATGGTTCACTCTTAGAAATGACCTTCATTTACTGACATACCAAGATCAAGACTATTCCAGCTTAGTTCTCAAAATTCCAATAACTTTGAGCCTCCCGAATCAGGAGTTCTAAGCCTTGGACCACTTCCTACTAAATAGCAGTTTGGCTTTATCACCTCCTTTCAGGAACAAGCTTCAAAAGTTCACTTATTAATAGCCTTGGCCAAAGAATGTGCATCTCAGAGAGTAACTCTGCCTCTGTAGAAACTCTGTTACTTATTTTAAATTTTGTGTTAATCTTAACATTTTTCTCTCATCACAGTTCATTTTCGATTTAGCAACTCTGGCACTACCCCGACAAGCAGGATCATCATAATATTTAAGCAAGTGACCTTTCTTCTTATGTCTTACCAATTTAAAAATCTAATTTTGTAAGTAAATTTTCCAGGAGGTTCAACCAGCTTCTCTTAGTACTTTTTGTTCTTTTCCTACGGTTGTAGTCACCTGACCAATATGTGAATGTGTGAGCCTGTAGCAACAATTTACCTGATCACTTCACTGTTTTTTTAACAGCCTGAGACCATCAGTGAGCAAAACCAGATTTATAAAACTCCCGTGCTTTCTAGAAAGATTTTCAGATGAATATGTCCTGGCTCAGCTTCCTCCTTTGCTCCAGATGAATGTACTCCATCTCTCTCTCTTGTCTAATACTTTCCTATGCTGAATAGTATTCTTGTTGAACACTCTGTGTATGCCAGGAAATTGTGTTTAAATGCACTCTGTCACCACAGCAATCCCATGAGGTTGGGTATTCTCATCATCCACATGCTCCAGATGAAGCACTCCAAACACAAAGATAGTAAACCTCCCCCAGAGCCCAAGCAAGTCAGCCTAGAGTTCAGCCGAGTGATTGCAGTCACCTCCTGCCTTACCTGGTTTCTAGTTCCCTTTAGTTTCATAAAAAGTAAAAAATTCCTGCAATTCTCAGATTGTTTTTTTTTTTTTGAGAGGAAATGCATCTTTTCAGCATATAACACTGTCTCATCCTTCCTAGTAAAAGATTGTTTTACCTTAAACTGGGGAGTCGCATACTTTTCCTCAGATATTCCATTAGTGGCTTCCGTCATTCAGAACCTCTCAGATCACACTTACTCCTTACGTCTCAAGTTCATTTCAGCTTGTTTATTCATCATTTTCCAACTACTGCAGCCACTAGGTAATGAGAGAGAGGGGGGAAAGGGGAAGAGGAGGGGAAAAGGGAGAGGGACTGGGAAAGGGAGAGAAAAAGAGGCCAGATTAACCTAATGTATGTCCCTCAAAAGTATATTACATTTTGACAAATATCAAGGGAAGCATGTCCCTTTATCCTTAATACTTTTCTAACTGAGAAACATTGAGAGGAGCGCTTCTAAGGTCAAAGTGGGAAATGACTTTGGAATTCATTGAATTCAGTGCCTCATAGGAGAAATGTCCTACATACACCGAACGGCCAGCTAGTTACGATTATTTTTAGTAATGCTTTTGTAGATTATCAGTAGTTTCAATCAAAACTCTTTAAGTTTATTTACATTAACTTTGGCACCATTATTTTTGTGAGTATAATATTTAGTAAATTTAAACATACCTGTTTTTAACAGTTTGTGCTTCTAGGGTATAGCTGTTTCAAGTACACACACATACGCACACATTTGCATCACACACACATCACATGTACATTCATATCATACCCGCATCACACATGGACATGGATATATCACACATGTGCAAACACACACAAGCACAGCGCACACACATACACTGACACACAAATACACTCATGCTCACATCACATACATACACACATATGCACATATACCCCATATACTACACACACACACACACACACACACACACACACACACACACACACACATGCATGCACACATTTAGGTACAGAATGGATAAAAGGCTAGACATGTGGCAAGAAAACATCTTTTAATTAGGCAACACATTCTGGCAAATGCATATGACAGGAGCATATACGAAATACAGAACTTCTAATGAATAAAACTTTCTTAAAAGGACAAAAATGGTCAGAAAGTCAATAAGATCACTAATGCACAGGTTCTAAAATTGCTCTCAACTGTACATGCATGTCTAATCATAAGGAGAGGCACATGGCTTCTTTTAGTTTCCCTTCCTTCCTCCTTGCAGTGGTGATACAGCCCTCTCATCCCGGTAACACTGTCTTTGATAAAGGCGTACAGCAGCCTTCCGTAGTCCCTTATTTTACTAATTTGCCTCGGTGCAATTTACTCTGGATAAAAAGTGCACTGTTTCAAGTGGAAGCATGGGCTTACTCAAAGCCCCAAGTACTATAAAGAAAAAGTTTTCAAAATGTAGAGTTTCTTGATTAAAAACCTGCATGCGTAGGGTAAACTGGAAACCCTGGAAGAGAGAGAAAATTTAAAATTCTGGAAAAATCTAAAGTACTTGAAATGAAATGTGTTATGACTGTAATTATAACCAAGCTCATATCCTCCTCTATATGTGCTCTTCGTATTAAAATCAAAACTCAAAGATAATGTGGAAAGAAATTTCTATTGTGCATTATATGCTTCAATTAGGAGATTATATACTTGCTGACAGGAGCTGGTGGAATGGAGGGACACTCATTTCATGAAAAGTCAATGATCTCAGACAGAAGAGTCAGTTTCTTTTCTGTTCTTCCACCTTTTAAAAATAATAAACCACCTTCCTAACAAGAGTTTATGCCACCTTCCTCATCTTCATATGGTGTGACCAACTGGGCGCTCCTACCTCATGAGGGGGCTTATCCTCCTGAAGAAGAGGTGGGTCCCACTAAAGTGAACCACGTACATGTAACATGTGTGTTTTAAAATATAGACACAGGTACATTTCAGAACATGAATATGTTAATTTTCAAACAAACTTACAAGAGGTGTCATTATAACCAGTCTGGCTGCCCACATACTGTCAGAAAGCAGGGGTGGAGGAGCCAGGAGTTTAAAAAGAAATCCTGGGTCACCAATCAGAGTGTGTAAGCTGTGTTAATGTGCATTTTAAATACCTGCCACATACATAGGCCTGTGAAACTGAGGTGGTATCCGTTGTTTCTTGTCTTTTATAATTTGTGCTCTGTTTTCATATTCATTCATACCTCACCTCCATTGCAGAAATAGATTTGAGACCATTTCTAAAGAAGGCTTTGGAGATGGATCAATGGGTCCTTGGTACACAAGAAAGGACTGGAGGTCAGTTCCCAACACACATGTACTAAAACGTTAATAGAGAAAGTGGAAAAATATGAAAGTGAACATATCATGAACACAAGATAAGGGCCAACAGTTCACACAACATAATATTTGTATTTCCGGCAGCCTGTGACTGTGTCTTCCATGAGTTGTGCCCATGGCATAAAGACAAGCCTTTAGTAACGGAAAGTAACGAAAGCATTTTTTAAAATGCCCAAATGTTTCAAGCACAGAGGATAAGTCCCCGTCCTAGAATTATCTTACAGTTTTTTGCCTCCGATGGCATAATTTCTAAAAGAAAGGACCAAATACCTCAGACAGAAGGCTGGTCAGCATTGTTTAGAGCTGGAATGCCTCCAACTCATCATCTAAATTTTAAATTGAAAATCGCACCCTTCCAGAAGTTCTATCTTTTTCCATCAGAAACAATATCGTTTTCCTAGCACCATCCTCATTAGCATGCGTAGGGTCTTCACACGTAACTGAGGCTTTCCGGTATTTGGTTTCATTTTCTTGTCCAGTTCCAGACCACACAGGCAGTCTCTGACGACTTTCAGATGCACTTCCTTCTAATCCAAAATGAGCAAGCCTTGGGAATGTCAGAGATTAGGGAGGAGCACCATAGCAACGGCAGCAGGAGCCTCTGCATAGACGGGCATTTCTACAGGAATGGTGCTTGCTACGGTAGGAGAAATGAGTAATTCAAAGAGCCTAAGGTTGTTCCTTAAGCTCCCCTTGGGCCAACTGAGTTGTATTATTTTGCAACCTTTGCTTCCTTCTTTTGAAAGCAGATTCGGAGCCTAAAGTGACACTAACCTCCCTTAGTAAAGTGATTTAAACGACTGTGGTTTTCAAAGTGAAAAAAAAAAAAGAGCTAGAATAATTTTGTCACTAAATTTTGTAATTTTCCTTTCCACACTTGAAGTGATTTTAGCCCTTTAAGAAAGCCCGCCGAGTTACTATGGGAGACGTTGCCACGACACGCACTGAAATATCAGTCACCCTTACAGTTCATAGAAAGAAAATCAAATTCTATTTTAGTGAAGTTTTCATAACAGCCCTTTGGTAATAATGTTGAAGAATCATGATATATTTAAGAGATATTAATTCCAGTGATAGTCATTTATCTTTGATGTCAAAGACAGGCAAAGGCTTGGGGAATAGAAGATTTACGATGACATATTATAGACTCACTTTCTAGATCTTAGAATTTTTTTTTATTCTTCCTCTCAAACGACAGATAATGAAGCTTTATCAACTTCCTTTTATTAAAGCTAAAAATATACCCCTTAATAGGATCATAAACATTTAATGAAACTCACAGCTGTACTGAATCTTAAAATTAGGTGAGAATGGCCAAGGAGTCCGTAGGAAAGTACATCAACATAATTCCTACAGTATAAGTTTACAATCCTGCTCACTTTAATTTAATACATCCCCAGGTCTAACCTCTCTGCTGACGTCCAGACTCACATTACAAACTTCCACAAGCAACCTGTTATCCAAAGGCGAGTCCATTTTCTTTCTAAGCACGTCCGAGACAGGTCAGCATCAGAAGCCCCAATTTAAGATGCTCGAAGAGGATGCTAGACCCTTTCTCCACTTCTGCCTACTGCTTTCAGAGGATGATATTGGAATTCTTGTTATCCCTCAGTCGTAAGTTGGAGTCCCCAGAAAGACTCCGAGATGAGGGATTCAAATGAGTGTGGCTTACAGAAGTCTTCTGCAGGAAGGGGGAAATGAGGAGGCTGCTCAACTGTGGTCTCTAGGAAGGTGACTTCGGCTCTATGTCAAAGGACAGATCTGACAGCAGGTTTATCCTGCTTCGCCAGTGTAGGGGACATATGTAAACCCTCGACTCCTCCGTCAGTGGTTTGGTAGAAGTTGACAATGGAAGTCGGGCAGTGGTGGAGCACGCCTTTAATCCCAGCACTTGGGAGACAAAGGCAGGTGGATTTCTGAGTTCGAGGCCAGCCTGGTCTACACAGTGACACAATGAAGGGTCTTAGTCCTCGTGGTCCTTCTAACATAGTGGGACCAGGTGGGTTCTAGAAGCTTCAGGACACCTTTCCAGTAAGGAGACAGTTAGAACACGTAGGGAGCGAGCATCTAGAAGGAGCCAAGGTATGCAGAGATGACAGAAAACGAAACAGGTGTAGGTGTGAACTGGGCTGCCGCTTAGTCCTCATTCAGGTCAGTTTTTAAAAGTAATGCTTGGGCCGGTAACAATTCTTATTATTTTTCTGTTTGATTACTCTTACATTATTCTTTGTTCCTTCTCCATGCATCTTGGGATCTGCAGAGATCGATTGCTGACAGTGAGGTGCAACCATATGTGTCACGGAGGCAGTTCCTTATTGGACTGTGTTTCATGCCTTAATAAAATGTGGTGTACTCTTCTTTATAGTTACAGTCTGATGTAGGTTCATATAACAAAGAACGCAAAATAACCGTGGTCCTCCAAACCAGCAGGGGCAGCAGAGTGTATAGTTCTTTTCAAGGGCCTGGTCTCCCACCAGTGTAAGAAGACTGCTCCCGCAGCAGCATCCATCACCCCTTCCTTCCAAGGCATTCAAGGTACAAAGATGAAAGAAGGGGGTTAAGCATGAGACAGCTGCTACCTTGTAGTTATAGTAGAAGATCCAGCTACTCCTATTTATGGTGGCTCTACCTGAAAATTCCCTCACAGACACGCTGGGAGTCCTAGGTGACTCTAAATTCAGCCAAGAGGATATGATTAGTCATTGTAAATCCATTCTTTGTCAGCTTGACATCCATCCAAATACAACACCTTTTAAATGTCTTTTATTTTTAATTAAAATTTAATTACATCCTTACCCTTTCCC
This sequence comes from Mastomys coucha, assembly GCF_008632895.1. Taxonomy (NCBI): domain Eukaryota; kingdom Metazoa; phylum Chordata; class Mammalia; order Rodentia; family Muridae; genus Mastomys; species Mastomys coucha. Next base: position 95,795,447 of record NW_022196896.1, on the reverse strand, counting down.
TTCGCTTCCTCCAAACCTTCTTACACACCTTCTCCTTGCTTTCTCAAAGTCATGGCATATGTGTGCATACACACACACACACACACCTATACACATACATATATATTACATATATATCATATATATTACACATGCATGTGGAGGAACAAGGCAGAGAAGACTGTGAGAGTGAGTGGTGATGGAGAACACCAAGCAAACAAGGCCTGCCAGATACAGCACTGATAAGCATATGAACTCCCAGAGCCTGTGGCAACCTGCACCCAGCCTGCAAGGTCTATCTATGCCAGATGGGGTCCCAGTGCTGAGAGCGAAGTAGACACAAGCCCCAGTCCATAAGCCAGAAGTTATCTCCAATTGATAACAGCCCCCAAAAGAAAATCAGTTTTCTCCAATAGAGTCTCATTAAGTATACAAACCACACTTAAGAGCAGGCCACCTACCCAACAGTAGATGGCAAACACAAAGTGAACTCAATGGTATTTTGGGAGGAGTTTTTTTGTTTTGTTTTTGTTGTCTTGGAGTTATTTTTTAGTTTGTTTTTGGTTTTGGACTTTTGTTTTCAGTTGTCTCATAATGCTATTTTTTGACCTTTTTTTTCTTTTGTTGATTATAAAAATTAAATTATGAAACAAAAGAAAACAATTATAAAACAATTACATTATAATATACAATTGCATTAATTATAAAACAAAAGAAATAAAACCTGTTCAGTCTGTAGGGAAAGAGGAGGTAGAAAGATTATAAGAGACATAGAAACAGGAAGTTTCTGTGCTATTTTATCTCCTAAAAAATCAGATGAAACCTCATCAACATGGCTGCTTAAATAAGACTGGAACATGGATAATATAAATAGACATGCTAACACGAAAGGGGGAAATTTCATAAGGGTCTGAACCCTAGGCGAAGAATGCTAGGCACCTAAGGAATGCCAAGAACAGGAAAGATACTCTTTCTCAGGAAGAACTTTAAACACATATCTTTGGCCATGACATTCCACTTGAGTCTTCAAAGAAGCAAAACTATACCAAAATGTGAATGCACTTAGTGCATCTGTAAAGTTGTCCAAAATCTGTACAGTTCGGAGATTGTTCAAAAGCTCAGCGTAGGGCTGGAAACATACTCCCGTGTTAGAGCGGTCAGTGAGCATGTTCAGAGCCCTAAATTCAATCCCAGCGTTGACAAAACAAAAACAATACAAATCAAAACAAAACAAAACATGCAAGCAGAAACCCAGAAAAGAAATAACTTTTCAGTCTGGAGAGATGGCCCTGCTGCTGAGAGAAAGTACTGCTCTTGCAGAGGACTGGAGTTTAGCTCCCAGCACCTTTTGGGGCAGCCTATTAGTGCAACACCCATTTCTGGACTCCGTGCACCAACATTCATGTAAACTTACACATAGACACATATATATGCCCATAATATATTTGTTTAAAGATCAATGTCCAAAGTGTCCTCTAAATCTCAATACAAGGTGCATGCATGTGTGTGTGTGTGTGTGTGTGTGTGTGTGTGTAGGGGCATAGGTTAGATGTATTTGTGTAGGGGTATATGTCCACCTATGCACATATAGAGGTCAGAAGTCATCATTAGGTGTCTTCCTCAATCAGTGTCCACATTATTTTTAAGACAGGCTCTGTTACACACCCTGAAGCTTCACTGATTTTTTTTTAAACTGGCTGAGAAAGCTTCTGCCTCTTTGTTCTGAGATCGCAAATGCGCACCTCTGCACCAGCTGTTTAGATACATGATGGTGACTCAAACTCAGGGCCTCCTGCTTGTGTTCACAGGCACTTCTGCCCCTGAACCATTTCCTCAGTCCTCAAGACAGACTCTTTGTTTGTTTGTTTGTTTGTTTGTTTTTTGTTTTTTTTTTTTGAGACAGACTCTTAATTGGCAATCTTCTATAAAACTCAAAATATAAATTACATACTCAAAAACATACCATGGCCAAAAATAAACATTTCCATCCCCAAAGAGATGTGTTGGGGGATGGCAAAGTAGACAGGGCCAAAGAAAGGCTGAAGCTTAGCAGGGACAGCACCAGACCCTATTGCTCCATGTCCAACACAGAGGGGTTGTGGTAACAGCACCTGTGCCCCATCCCTCTAGTTCTGGAACATGCAACACACGTGGCCAAGCTCTTGAGCTGCTTCCCTGTGTGTCTGAACTTTTCCTTGCCATTTATCTCAGGGCCCTGGCAGCTCTAACGTCTTCAGATTTTCATTAAAACTTAGGCATGACTTTTATAGCACTATGGAATAACATTTTAGGGTCTTGTAGGACTCTGACCTGCCACACATAGACTGGGGTTGGCAATTTTCTGGAACCTTAGTGCAAGCATATTTGATAACATAACTCTAAGATATTGTCTGTTTTAGAAACCAGCATCATGTGGATTTTGTTGCCAAGTTCTGTGGCCCACTTCTACCATATCTATTAAATCTCGCGACTTGGAGGCCAAGCATGGGCAATCACTTCCTTAGATAGCTGCCTTAGCTGGTTTTGAGGCAGGAACTCCTTTTATTTTTTTTTCTTTCTATATTCAAAATTTTTATTGTTGGAAAATACACATGATGAAGTTTGCCATTTTAACCATTTTTAGGTATGGTTTGAATCTGAAATGTACCCAGAAGCTCATGTGTTGAAGGTTTTTATTATTGTTATTATTATTATTTTAATCTTTAATCTTTTTTTTCACAGCCCAGTTATTATCCTCCTCCTGGTCTACCCTCCAACAGTTTCTCATCCCATTCTTCCTCCCTTGTCTCTAAGAGAATGTCCCCACCCCCACAACCCTACCCACACCCCACCCCACCACACCCCACTCCATCCCACCCCACCCTGCCAGGCTTCCCCACTCCCTGGAGCCTCAAGTCCCTGGAGGGTTAGGTGCATCTTCTCTCACTGAGGTCATATCAGGAAGTCCTCTGCTGTATATGTGTCGGGGCCTTGTATCTGCTAGTGTATGCTGCCTGATGGGTGGCTCAGAATCTGAGAGATCTCAGGGGTACAGGTTAGTTGAGACTGCAGGTCTTCCTATGGGGTCACCCTCCTCCTCAACTTCTTCCAGTCTTTCCCTAATTCAACCACAGGGTTCCCCTACTGTAGTCCCTTGGTTGGGTGTAGTATCTGCTTCTGTCTCAGTCAGCTCCTTTTTGAGCCTCTCAGAGGCAGTCATGCTAGGCTCCTGTCTGTAAGAACACAATAGCATCTATAATAATGTCAGGCCTTGGAGCCTCTCCCTTGAAATGAATCCCAGATTGGACTGGTCCTCCTTTCCCTCAGTCTCTTCTCCAATTTTGTCCCTGCCGTTCTTTTACACAGGAACAATTCTGGGTCAGAGTTTTTGACTGTGGGATGGCAACTCCATCCTTCCACTTGGTGCCCTGTCTTCCTGCTGTGGACTCTACAAATTCCCTCTCCCCACTGTTGGACATTTCATCTAAGGAACTCCTTTAACGATAGTTTCTCTTCGTACTTTCTCCTTTTTAGTAAATAAGTGGTCTTCTTCAAGAGCTGCAGCCTTTGATGGGTATGGCACTTTTTCTATTGTCCCAGTGAGTTGCACATGGTTTCTCTTGAGCAGCACTAATCTCTTTAAGAAATATAGCTGCTCTCCTTGTGTCAACCTTGACTGTCTCATTAGACTCACCACTCACAAATGTTTTTTTCTCCAAACTGTACATTTAGCCCTTTCTTCCATCTCTAGCTATAAAGGTAAGAAGAATCTGGAGTTCCTGTCCATTAGAGGGTCCAAGCCACGTTCAGACTAGGTCTTCTCTTACTTAACTTTCTAGAAACTTCCTCATAGAACCCAGAGGTATGCCTCCTGAGTGGTTCTAAATCCAGTCAGATTAACAATGCAGATTAATCACTACAGTTTCTTTGGCTGATTTCAGACTACGAAGTCAACTTCGCTATGCAAAGACAGGGGATATGTGCACACATGGTTTATCCAAGCTGGCCAGTTCAAGCATATTCCTGTTTAAAGCACTTCATCCAGTCGTTTATCACTAAAATGGATCAAAGGCTCATGAGCTCAGAGTAAACTTTATGGCTATTGTATTCATGATGGAAATAAGAATGGGTACTCCACAGGCTCCCTCTGAGTCCACATCAATGTCTTTTATCCAACACCACCCGAATATATACATATATACATATATACATACATATATGTGTATATATGTATGTATATATTCAACATATCCTGCTTGTATATGTAATATCTATACCTATACCTCTCTCTCTCTCTCTCTCTCTTTTTATATATATATATGTATATATATACATATATATATATATATATATATACATATATATATATATATATATATATATGGATACTGGAGAAATAATCTCACAGAAAGACTAAGCCATGTACTATAGGTATCAAAAATTACTCAGAATAATTACATTGATAGTATATGAAGAAAACATATATCTAATGATTAAATATCACTCTAACTTAAAAAATAATCATCTGTACAGTGGAAACACTGTAGCATATTATTTTGTCCACTTTTAGGTGTTGTGAGGAACTATCCATTGCATTGGCGGATCTGCTTTCTAATGGCAACTCTTTCCTGTAGCCTCTATAAAGGTTCCTACAAATTTTTGAGGACCATATCCTCATCTTTAAGTGTGTGTATGGGAGTTCGAATCTGAGTTCTTCAAGGGACTCAGTGCAGATTACTACACAAATGGACTTAATATGTGCTCTGATTCTTCACACTCAGAGCATACAAAATGACTGAATGTGGACTTGCCCTTCATGAGGAAACAGCTCTTTCAGGGGACACTACAGTTTTCTTCATGTGAAATGTAAATAGAAAAAACTTTGCAGGGTTCGCTGCAAGACATTCAGTGGTTAAAGGCACTTCCTTCCACATAGTGGAAAGAAAGAACTAACTCCCACAAACTGCCTTAGACCACACAAATATATACACATAATAAGCAAGTGTAATTCTTTAACAGGAAATAACCTGACTGACCAGGAAGTGCCCTTCCTGCTGGCTAGCTTTCAAAGTACCACAAGTTGCCTTGCAGGTTACTGGGAGAAGAAAGTCATCAGTAACAATAAGCCCTATGAACTCTAACTATGACTCGGGACAGTATGTTTTCTTGAGGGTTAATGGGAATATAAGGATATCACAAACTGGATTCAGTGGAATAAATATATACATATATACCTATATATGTATATATTTATATGTACATACACATATTCATATACATGTACATGTGGAGCAGAAAGTACAGAGGGGATGGAAAGATGGATGGGTGAACCTGGAAGGAGTTAGAAGGAGAAGAAACTAAATATGATCAAAATACATTATAGCAGATATGTAATTCTCCAACAATTAATTTTAAAATATTATAATTTTTTAAAAGGGAAAACTAACTTTGGATTAAGCTCCTCTTGGGAGGTAGCAATTACAGTAATAGGTGCACCAATATTTTTGATGGGAAGATAATATATTCTAGGAGAGGTGGTTCCATCTTGCTTCTTGGAATGTGGAAACTCTACTTGACCTCGGAACTAATCTTAGTGGGAAACAATCAGTTATTAAAAAAAGAAAAGATTAGCACTGTAGTTTCAGGTGACTCACTTAGCAGTTGGACTTGCCCAAACTGGTTCTGGCTGTTCTCTTCCCTGCATCGGACAGCAAAGTCAAAGCTGATCTTGATTTTTAATATGTCCTAAACCTGCTATTTTTCCAGTTACTGAGATAGATTTTAATTCTCTCCCTTTTTACCTTTGTCCGAGAACATCAACATATTCATAGTTCAGACACCCCCAGGTTAGGTATAAGCACTCTGTTGGCACTTTATACAATCAATTATGCAGGAGGAACCAAAAGAGAGAGAATCTTCACAAGGTTCCTGAAAGAAAAAAATCCATTAAAAAACATTCCATTTATTTCTTTATAATTTTGTTAAAAGTCTCACTTATCTTGCTTAAATTATTTATTCCCTGTCCAATGCAAATAACCTTTAAAAACACATGTTAAGCTAGGATAAGTTGTAAACAATTGAGTTTATTGTGTCATTTTTCATTGCACAGAGCACTAAGATACATATTAGGTCAGTAGAGAAAGAGATTAATTGAACAACAAACTGTCTGAGGATGAGTTCCATTCCACTGACCTTTTGCTACTGGAAGAACAGTGTCATGAAAAAGTTCACAGACCCAAAATAGTAATGTAGAGTCTTATCCACAAAAGAACAAAAGGAAAAAGAAAACACTAACCAACTGTCATTTTAGTCTACCATACCAGTGATGGGGTGACTTGATGAGATTGTATTTCTCATAGTCTGGAGTCTATGAGGTCTAAGATTATATGGTCATAGACCCAACATCTGGTGAGGGCTCTTTCTAACCTTCAGCTGACCGTTTTCTCATTGCCCTACACATGGAGAGAGGGAGAGCAAACATGTGTTCTCCTGTCTCTTCCTAAATGGCACTAGGGATCGACATCATGACCTGCTTCCAGTCAAAGCTGTAATGCTCATATCACACTGGAGTATAGGGTTGAGTACATGCATTTGGTGTGGAGTGAGCTATCATTCTGGCCTTACTGGCGTTTGTCCCTGGGTTAATCTAGAATCTCATCTAAGTCACATAAAAATTCAGAATTACGTAAAATACTGGAAAGTACATCAAAACTCAGCATTGATCTGCACGTTTAAAGTACCTGAGATGGTCTCTCAGAGGCCTAGCACAGGGTTCACTTGAACAGAACTTTGACTGTGCTTCAGAGCTTCAAAAAACTCCCAAGGCTGGTGTGAATAGTGGAGAACCTAGCCTAAAGCCTAGGTTCTTAAGCTTTTTATTTTATATATCATCACGAAGGAAACTTATCACTAACTCATTTTAGTTCTGCTTCCAACCCCTCATTATTTAAATCCTTTGTTTCATTTAAATAAATTTTACCAATCTCAACCCATTTCTAGAGATCTGTTGTTCTATTGTTGACCTTTTAAAAAAGATAGTTTATATCACTAATTCATTTATTTGTTCATCACTTTCTATTTTTGTTTTTGTTTTTTGTTGTTGCTTTTGTTTTTTGTTTCTTGGTTTGTTTATTTGAGACAGGGTTTCTCTGTGTAGCTCTGGCTGTCCTGGAACTCACTCTGTAGACCAGGCTGGCCTCGAACTCAGAAATCTACCTGTCTCTGCCTCTCGAGTGCTGGGATTAAAGGCATGAGCCATCACTGCCCGGCAGCTCATCACTTTCTATATAAACTAATTTTTCCCATCTCTTCTTGTTTTTTCTAGAATATATATAATACTTAAGAGTTAAGGGTGCTTCACTGAGAACATAGTCTAGTGTTATGAAAAAGTTAATAATTTTTAAAGCTATACGGCCACTGAAACTTCAGTTCTAATTATTACCATTTATGATATTATTTCTCCTCTGAACCACAGATCACATGAAATTTAGGATTTTAGTTGGCTAATGCAGAAATCTTTCCTCCTTAATTATTTTAAGTTAATTACATTATGGCCAGGAAGTTTATTCTACTTATCAATTTATCATTATAAGTAAATATTTCTTATAAACCTAGTAAGTAGATTATTTCATACAAAATAATCTATCTGAACTTGAAAGAGTGTATATTTTCTGTTTGTTTTGAGAGATTGCATTGACTAATAAATCAAGGTTTTAAGTGTTTTCTTCACATTCTCTTTACTATCACTTTTTAATTTGTTTGACATTATTCCCTTTCAAAAGAGGTCTTTAGTTGTTGAATTCTGATGTATTCTTGTAAGTCTGCCTATTTTAATTAGTTGATTTCATATTGGATCGTGTTAACAGACTGGAAAGTGTTCCCTATGTTTGGTAAGTTGCATTATAATTTTATATGCTACTAAACACAATATTTTAATATGATCCCTGTGCCACATTATCTTTGATAAATATGTGATATCTCATTTTCAATTCATATTTTGTGAACACTCTATTAAGTAGCTGGGCTTTAAAAAAATTATCAAATCTGTGAATCTTTTCCCTTTAAAATGGTATTGGCATATTTTATAAAAAGGATACATGGTGGATTTGGATGTTTTGCCAGCATATTATTCAAATTTTGTTTGCCACACCCTACCTTCACTTTTTTTTCATGTTTTTGTCTTCTAAATATCTGATTTTCCCCTTCTTTTTCCCTGTGAGTGGTTTAGAAATTTACTTATATTTTTAAAAATCACATTTGATTCTTTTACTAATGATTAAAGTATTATATAAATGTAGCTTAACATAATTTATATTATTCTAAATGATAGGTTATTAGGCAACTCTGTATGTACTAAATGTCAGCTCTCCCATCTGTATTGACACAGAGCAATCACTGATTATACATTTAATAGGCAAATCTAAGGATCATATGTGAAATGCATAATACACTACTATCTTCATAGGTAAATGAAGAGATATGTACAAAATATCTCTCCAAATAAGTCTCTGAAACTGGTAACAGTAGTTGTCATTGAAGGAAAGACATATATAGAGAGAAATAGATAGAAAATAGTTTTCTTTAAAGACCTTGCATACAATATGCACATATGTGTATAGTATGAACATGTATGTATAATGCTTTACAATAGGCACATATAAGTGTAATATGAACATGTGCATATGTTTTACACTAATCAGCACCTCTTATGCAAAAATAACCTTAAAATGTCTTAAGCCCACTTCTCTTGCTTTTACAGTTTGGATAGCTAATATACTAGTAACATTTTGCTACTAAATGGAGAAGAAAAAAAATAAAAAACAAAAAAAAAAAACCAACAACAACAACAAAAAAAAAGGAGCAGTCAACAAGAAAGGATCATTTCTTAGTTGTGTGCTCTGCTACAGGTGAATTTATAATTGACCTGGACCCTGGACCCACACTGCCTTAGTCTTTGGATAACTCTGAGCTTCCTCTAAGCAGTGCCCATCAGAAACATATTCTTCTCATAGCAGAAAGCTGGAGAGCAACAGCTAATGCGAAAGGTCTGTCTGCCTCAAGCTTTTTGTCTCAGTGAGTACATCTGTCAACATCCCTTTTATCTCTCAGCCCATCTGTCAGCATTCCATTGACCAGAGACTGTTACTAATCCAAGTGCAACCTCAGAGAAGTAAGACACTTTCCCCCGTGGATGACAAGGGTGGAGACTGAATGAATATTTACTAAATAATAATCAAACCAATTACACCTAGTGGTCTTTTTTTTCTATCTCTGTTTCTTTGAAATGTTCCCTAAACTAGTTTCCTTTTAAGTGAGTGTTTACTTTGATTTGCTAAGTCCTCACTGATCTCTTTGCCAATCACTGCTCCTTACTTTCCATTCACTTTACTTAGTTCACTTTTCCCCTTAGTAAATATTTTAGTACCTAATTCTTCCTGTGAGAGCCCTGGAGTAGTAAACTCTCACTGTCCATACCTTGAAATGTGCTGTGAAGGTCAACTTGGCCAGTTATACAGAAGATGTGGCTGGAAATTAGATGTAATAATTGATTGAGTAGTTAAACATATCAAAATATGAATTCACATCCTTGCCAAGCCTTTTACACAACAGTTAGAATTATGGAAGAGATAGACTCTTATAACAAAGAAAGAGCCAATCTGGCTGCCCTTGGACAAATCTGAGAATTGAAACTGCGATACGGGTTATCAGAATCACTTGTCAGCTTCCCAATCTAAGTAGACAGCAGTATACCTGCTTGATGACCTCACAGCATCATCATTGAGCCAGTTGCCTGGCAAAGTAAACCCTATGTGCCACGCTTAACCTACAGTAAACGTTATTGACTCTACATTCAAAACAAGTATCAAATCAAGTATGCATCAAGAGAAAGCATAAAATGCCCACACACCTAATATGCTATAAGACTTTCCTTATGTATAAAGACAACTTTCTGAAGAATAGTCATTCTAATGATGCTAAATAATAGATTGGAAAGTTACAGTGAGCCAGGACAAAGTGACCAATATGATGTGCCTGTCATAAAGTCTCAATGAGTGAATCAAAAGCTTAGGGATTAGGGTCCACTGCAATATATCCTCACTGACAAAAAAAAAAAAAAAAAAAAAAAAAAAAAAAAAAAAAAAAAAAAAAAAACAAAAAAAACAAAAAAAAGTTGAGGGTGAGAGTCCAGGAATTCTCTTGGTAATATAAAAGAGAAAAAGTTTAGGGAGATAAGAATGTCAAAGTAAATACATGGAATGTATGCTTTTCCATCTACCTTCCTATTGTGTCTCATGTAAGACCTTCAAGCACATTTCTTTAACACACTGAGGGGCCACTGACACCTTTGAATGGCCAGCTCTGCAAAATCTGACCTCTGCAATCTGGGGAGTGGGATGAAAAATGTCATCATTGGAATAGACTTGCAATAGGCCTTAAGTGGCAGTCTCTCTGTCAGTTACCCAGAATGGGTAACTGAGCCCAAACATTCAGAGAAAAAGAGTCTCAAGTGATCTTACTCTCTATATATAGTAGCAAGTAATTGAGTAAATCATAGAATCTCAAGATAAAAAGGCAGCTGGGCTGGTAAGCCTCTCCCACAAACTGCCATCAGCTGTACTTTCCTTCACTGTCTCTATAAACAGAGAGCCAGGCAGAGTGAGGTAATGTGGTTTCTCTCCACCCTCCTTCCCAGAGCTAGGTGAAGACAGGGAGGTGGGCTGGACACTTCCTTTTCCAAGGACCGGTAAGTAATAGCGCTATCACGTATAAAAACGTGGAAGCACCTGTCAGAGTAGAAGGTTACATTTTCTCTAATCATTGGACTCGTGGGTTTTCCCTGAACCAACTACAGAGAACAAAAATGTAGCTGAAAAGTGATGAATGGACGAAGCCAAGACGAAATGTCTTCATCAGCTCTGTCATCATTTGTCATGAGTAGGGTTTGTCTAAATATCCAGTGAGGCAAGAAATACAAGTAGAAGGTAGCCAGGTCTGGAAGATCTTACTGGTCTTTACAAAATCCCATGGAGGAAAAACCTCAGCAAAGAGTCACCCTGGAGGACAGCAGTGGAAGCTGAAGGGCACATTCTTACTACAGAGAGGTCCACAGAAACAAAATCTCTCTCAAATGCTGTTACAGAATGGTAAAGCGTTGGCTGTGAGCTGAAAAAAGTTGCTAAAAAAATAAATGAAATGCATTTATTTATTATGTCTCTCTCTCTCTCTCTCTCTCTCTCTCTCTCTCTCTCTCTCTCTCTCTCTCTCTGTGTGTGTGTGTGTGTGTGTGTGTGTGTGTGTGTGTATAGGGTCTGGCGTGCTCACATATGTATGAGGGCATGTCTTTGTGAGTGTGCATCCACATATGTATATGTGTGCATGTGGAGGCCTGGGCCTGACATTAGGAACCTTCTTATATCACCCTCACTGTGTATACTGAAGTAGGTTCTCTGAACTCAGAACATGTGGTTTGGACTGATCGTACTGGCCAGCCTGTTCTGGAAAGTTCTTGTGTTTAACTCCAGATCTCTGGGATGACAGCCACCCCAAATACCTATTTTTACAAGTTTATTGGATATCCAAACTCAGGTTCTCATGCTTGGGAGGCAAGGGCTTCACTGGCTGATCAACCTCCCAAAGCCCCAAGATAAAGCTTTTTAAACGGTTGTTTCATATTCAGTTCAAAACAGTGGATGAGTTAATTCAGTAACTAATTCATAAACACCGTAGTGCTGAAAGTAGGTGAGAGAAAGCAAGCCACCAACCGCCCATCAGCTTCCCACAGCTTTGAAAACATTAGTCTGGTCAAGGGAAAGGGACTGCTCAAGAGGGGAGAAGCTGATAATAAGATGGTGGATCGGACTTTAGACTTTCAACTTTTGTGGGAAACTGGAATTTCCACGTGAGAATGTTCCGGAGGTCACTTGGAAGTTCATGAAACCAAGTAAGAAGGAGCCAGGGGTGGCTGCTATGGTAGGCTGGTAGGCTGCCTGTTGAAACTATCATCATCACCATCAACTACTCTACATAAACAACCATGCATTCTCATGGCAGAGCATGCACTCAGATATCTCACTGAGTAATAAAAGCTGCCCTTTGTCTTCCTTGGACACAACAGAAATTTTACATTCATATATTTGCCTAAATTTAATTTTACTATGTCGTTAATGAGTCAAACTCATACATTTGATCATCATTTCTACTTTTTTTTTTTATAGTAAAAAGGGCATGCCTCTCTTTTCAGGAAAGCCAAACTCTGTTGAAAGTTTCTGTCACTTAGGAACTCTGACTTTGCTATTTAACCAGCCTGACTTTGTCCTTAACAGCCAGATGGGTCTCTGTCACTGTAAAACGAGGCAAGTTAAATCTCTACACTTGAGTCGTGAGGAGTGTGCTTTACAAGAATGGGGGGAGAGATGAATAAGAGCCTAATTCCCGAAGTATGCAGTCTTTTTCAACCACATATGCACACACAAAGTTACATTTATCTTCTGCAAATTTATCTTATCAGTTGAACAATTTGAGTCATATAAACCAAAATGATTAGGCTGCTCATCCAACGGAGTGAATGCATATATATGGCTGCTCATGGTGTTTAATAAAGCACAACTTGATGTGAATAAAGAGTAAAATCCACCTTTAATCTGAGAGCAAGGGTGCCCCCCCGGCCCCCTCCCCATAACACTATATGACATTTGGCAGCTCATTATCACACTTCACAGAATCTCATGTCAGCATGTCAGATTTCTCTAAATTTTGACAGAGTTAAAGTAGTGCCATTTGATATAATTGATATTGTACAGTTAATCAGCCGGTGGCTCCATCACACACAGTCACATTCTCAAAAGGCTTAATTACTGAACTGTGAAGATTTTCTGCCATCTGGAAGTTCCTTCCCAAAGTTCTGTTCCTGAATTTTATGTAGGGTTCACAAAAATAACTTGGTCCATTTAGAAATCATGCCCTCGATTTGGAAATTAAAACTGTTATTTTTGGAGTCTCGCTTGGCCTAGAGATCACAGAAACCTTATGGAAAATAAACGTGCAATGGCAGAGGAGACAAAAAGGAATTAAATGAATAGATTTCAAACTTTAGTTCTGCCTCTTGCTAACCTTGTGACCTTGGTTAGGATGCTACAACGCTCCCTGCCTCGGTTTCTTCTTCCATAAGAAGAGGATGTGAACATCACCACCACTCTTTGGGATGAGAATAATGATTAAATGTTTAAACTATTGAGAGCCACTTAGACCTCGGACAGACACATCACATACCTAGTGCACGTACTTGTTATAATTACTGTTAAGATTTGAAGGTTAGTTTAACCTCAAAACTAGTCTCATATAGAGAGAAATGTTATGTTTAAAAGCTTATTTGGGGAAACAACTCTGTAATATGATGGGAAAATTGTAGATGCATGCCCTGAAGTTGAGTCTCCTACAAAGCACTAAAGGTACTTATATAATATTGGGTAACTTCAATATCACTCCCAAGGTCATCCAACTGAAAAATCATTAAGAAACCTGAGACCAAAGAACCTGATGGTTATCTACAGAATATTCAATCCAGTGAATACAGAATATAGATTCTTCTTAGCAGAGTGAAGTCCTTTGTCTGAAATAAATCACAGTGCATACAACGAGGCAAGTCTTAGCAAATACAATAAAAGAAAGAATTTATTGTGTATTATGAGTTAGTGTTAGAATAAAACTAGAAATGAATAGCAAAAAAAAAAAAAAAACTCCCAAAGAAAGTACACAAATATTTGAAGATCTGAACAATACATTCATAAGTGAATGATAGGCCATTGAATTAAACATGGAAAACATTAAGATTACTCTAAATACAAATGGTAGCACAATTTTTCAAACTTTTGGAACACCAGTAAGACAGCTGGAAGAGGATATTTTGTAACTATAAATCTTTATACTTTTTCACACACACAAAAAAATCTTAATCCACAGTTATTCCCAAAGTTCAGGAGGCAAAGGCAGGTAGACTTCTGTGATTTTTGAGGCCTCTCTGGTCTATGTAGCAAGTTCTAAACCAACTGAGGGTTCGTAGTGAGATCCAGTCTCAAATGAAAAAAATCTTAGAGATTTAAAATAAAGTAGCAAGAGCTCAGAAAAGCAAGGACAAACCAAACCCAAAAGCAATAGGTGTCAATAAATATGCGCGTTCTGGGCAGGTGCTGATGGGACATGCACTTATAGAACAATAGATAAAATCAAAGGGTTGATTCCTTGGAAAAATAAACTAGATCGAAAAGCTCCTAGTCAAACTAACCAAAAGAAATAAGAGAAAAATCTTAAATTAATAAAATCAGAGATGAAAAGGTTTAATAAATTATAAATCAGTCTGGAAATTCATTAAGGAATGCTCTGAAGATATATTCAAAAGTATTAGAAATGATACAAGAAATGGGTATATTTGGGAGACATTTGACCTACCAGAATTAAATCAAGATGATCTAAAAAAATTTGTTTTCTAAAATAAACATTAAGATTTAAGGAGTAACCAAAAGTCTCCACATAAAGAAAAGCCCAGGGCCAGAGAGAATGACTGCTATCATTCTAATGAATGATTGATTTTAACCAATCTTTTAAAAACAGAACCTTGACCAGTACTCCTAGAGCTATTCCACAAAATATAAAGGGAAGACACACTATCAACCTTATTCTACAAATCAGTAGTAAATTGATATCAAAACCATCTACAGAAGAGGAAAACAGAACTATAGTCCAATTTCCTTTTTGAACATAGATTCAAAAGTTTCAATAAAACGTTTAAGAAATGAATTGGAGAGTGCATTAAAATGTTATGAAATGCCTAAGTGTCACCACTGAGTTGCAAAATCAACTCAACATATGCAAATCAATAAATGCAATTCAGCATGTAAACAGATGTAAGAACAGAAATCACATAAGAGAGATGCAAAAAAAAAAAAAAAAAAAAAAAAAAAAAAAAAAAAAAAAAAGAAAAAAAAAGAAAAAGAAAAAGAAAAAAAGAAAGAAAAGAAAAAAGAGCCAGTGGTGAAGTTTAAGATACATTAGTGGCAAAATTCCTTAGGGAAGTAGGAATGGAAGAAATGTTACCTCAACATAGTAAGGACATAGAACATATGGCAAGTGCACAGCTAACCTCACACTGACGAAAAGCTGAAGTATTTCCTCTACAAACAGGAATGAGACATGAGGCCACTGTGCTCTTATTCAACCCAGTGTCTAAAGACTTAACTAGAGCAATAAGAAAAAGGATGCAGCTAGGAAGGGAAACTATCAAAGTACCCCTATTTGTAGACAACGCGAGTCTGTTCTTGAAAGACCTTAAAAGCTTCACCAATAAACCCTCAGACCTCATGAGTATTTGCAGCAAAGTACCGGGATACAAAAGTCAACATATCAAAGTAAAGATTTTTCTGTATCCCAGTAATGCACTTGACAAGAGAGAAGTCAGATGGGGCAGAGTTCCATTCATAATATCTGTAAATAAAGCAAAATCCCTATAAACAACCCCAGCCAAGGAAGGCCTTAAAACACCTCTGCAAGGAAAAATTCAAAACACCAAGGAAAGAGTTTTAGGAAGACATGTCGGCCACCTTACCCATCCAGTGGAAATAAGGAGACAAACACGAGCCCTTCTCCATGCAGTTTAATCAGGAACCTTCATATTTACTTCTTCTTACTAGCTGGCTTCTTTCTTTTATATTCTTCTATATCTTCTTACATCTTACTTATTACTACTTACATCTTATTAGTTACATCTTATTAGTTACATACTTATTCCTAATTCTATATCTTACATCTATCCTTACATCTTACTTCTATATCTACATCTTCTCTCCTATCCCATTACCACCCCCAATTCTAAATACTTACTCCTAAATCTTACATAACCCATCACCAGCCCCTAATTCTACATACTTACTCACTACTTCTTATATTCTCCCCTAATCTATTACATCTTACTTACTCTCACTACATACTTACTATTCTACTCTTATATTCTCTATATCTTACTTACTATCTATACATACTTACTCCTATCTATACATACTTACTCACTACTCTCCTCTACTCAGCCCCCAGCCCTTGTGGGCTAAATACTTTCCCTGGTCCCAATCAGCATCAGCTACGTGGCAAAGCACAATAGGCTGTGGGAAAACATGCCATCTTGCATCATAAACTAGAGGCACACAGCTTTTCCAACTAAGGCCTGTTTATCTCAATGCTCTCTGCTCTGGCCGGAGACCAGGTATTCAATATATATGTATAGGGTGGCAGCTGCGGCTCCCCACAATAAGATGATGAAAAGACCTGACATGCTTGGAGTTGTGTAGAACTATTGTTTAAAAAAAAAAAAGTAATGTTGCTAATAGTCATCTACAGATTCGATACAGTCTTCGTAAAAATTTAAATAATATCCCTCACAGAGTTAGAGAAAATAATCTCAAAATTCATTTGGAAGCACAAGAGGCTATAAATAGCCAAATGTTACAAAACATAAAGAAAAATGCTGAGGGTTTCACAAAGCCTCTTCTCAAATTATAATACAGAGCCATAGTGACAAAGTGGTATAGTACTAACACACACCAGACGTGCAGACCAGTGGAAAAGAGGACCTGGATGTCAACCCACACAGCTAGAGAAGCATAGTTTTTAATCAGAGGTGTCAAAATGTGGGAAAATAATAATGTAACCAACAAATGGTGTGGGAAAAACTGAATATCCACATGTAGAAGAATGAAACTAGATCTGTATCTCTCTCAAATTCTACAAAAAAGTCAGTTCAGAATGTACTAATAATCTTAATGTAAGATATGAAGTTTTGAAGTGGCTTAAGGAAAACATAACTGAGACATGCATAGGCATGGGGAGGGAGGTTTTAAAGAAGGAATCCAATGGCATAGAAAATAACTTTAAAAATTCAGGAAGGGGGAGGGGCTGGAGGGTTGGCTCAGTGGTTAAGAGCACTGACTGCTCTTCCAAAGGTCCTGAGTTCAATTCCCAGTAACCACATGGTGGCTCACAACCACCTGCAATGTGATCTGATGACTTCTGTTGGTGTGTCTAAAGACAACTACAGTGTACTCATATACATAAAATAAATAAATAGATCTTTAAAAAATTTCAGAAAGGGGATATATGAAATCAAAGAGCTTCGACAGCAAAAGGAACAATCATCGGAGCAAAGAGATAGCCTCAAGATTAGAATAGAATAGAAGGTCGGCTATCATCAGGATGGAATAAATTCCTACCATATTTTTTAAAAAACTTTTCAAATTAGTTTCAGTAGTCACCAATTCAACAAGTGGGTCACTGAAGTGAGCAGGCAGCTCTCAAAAGAAGAGAAATAATATGTGAAAAGTGTTCAATATTAGGAGTCATCCTAGAATTGCAAATTAAACTGTTTTCAGATTCCATGCCTCCCTGTCAGAATGGCTGTCACCAAGAACACAAATGACAACTAATCCTGTTGGGGATGTAAGGAAAGAGGAAACCTTATCCATTGCAACTGAGGTTGTGTACAAATCCAGTCATTATGGAATGAATATGAATGTTGTTCTAGAAACGAACACAGGGACTGGAGAGAGAGCTTGCAGAGACCCAAGTTCATTTCCCAGCACCCAGGACAGGCCACACAAAACAGTCTGCTACTCCAGCTGCAGGGGATCCAGCACCCTGTCCTGGCCATCAAGAGTACTTTCACTGGCACGAACAGTTATTTAAGTGATGAATTCCAAGTCAGCACAGCACAGAAATTCTTATGTAGCCCTGCTCTGTACTGTGCACAAAAACTAATAACTGTTCTAGCATAAATGTCCAAACACACCTTAATAAGTTAAATAAAACATGGTGAATGTACCCAAAGGAATTTTATGCAGTTATGAAGAGTTATGAAATCAGAACCATCACTTAATATAACATTTTCCAGTTCCACCCATTTTTCCTGCAAACTTCATGACTTCATTTTACTTTTTACAGGTGAATAAATATAATTCATCTGTGCATCTTTCTACATTTTCATTGTTCTTTCATTGGTTTATGAACATCTAGGGTAACAGCAATTCTCTTTTGCTATATATTTTATTTGATTTCTCAGGTGATATTTTCCATGGAACTTATCAACCAGATACTATCCATAGTTGTTTTGTTTCTCTAATTCTCTCTGTCTCTCTCTGTCTCTGTCTCTGTCTCTGTCTCTGTCTCTGTCTCTGTCTCTGTCTCTCTCTCTCTCTCTCTCTCTCTCTCTCTCTCTCTCTCTCTCTCTCTCTCTCTCTCCCTCATCTTAGTTTCTCTTGGGCTTCTACTTCACCAGACACAGTGCATACATATGAGCCTTCATTTTAAAAATCACTTTATTATTTTGTGTATGTGTGCATGCATGTGTACACAGTTTGTCTTGCCTGTTTATCTATGCACGGCTTGTGTGTCTGGTGTCCACAGAGACTAGAAGAAGCATCAGATTCCTTAGAACTGAAGTTACAGATGGTTGTGAGCTGCCATGTGCCTATTGGGAATTGAGCCCTAGTAGAGCAGACAGTGCTCTTAACCTCTAAGCTATCTCTCCAGTCCCCTGAGAGCACTTCTTTAAAACCACTTGAGGTCTGCCTTGGTATATTTTGTCTTTCAGATTTCTCTGTGGTAATCAGTTTTGCACATGCTATGATAGATCTTGGCTCACAAACCTATGATAAGCATCTGTCTTCCGTTTCAGGAATTCTCTACTGGATTTAAGGCATTGTCAGGGAACCACTTGGTGATCACAAGTAGGTGAATTATTAACCAGTGAGGATTAAAATTGATATATACCTATTACCTTCTCTTCCTCTGTGGACAGACCTGCTATATATTTTATCTAATATCTCAGGTGATATTTTCCATGGGACGATCAAGCAGATATCATCCATGTTTGTTTTGTTTCTCTAATTCTCTCTCTCTTTCTCTCTCTTTCCTTCCCCCCTCCCTCCCTCCCTCTCTTT
>NW_022196896.1:95767906-95776502 GCF_008632895.1 Mastomys coucha | reverse complement strand
CTCTCTCTCTCTCTCTCTCTCTCTCTCTCTCTCTCTCTCTCTCTCTCTCTCTTTCTCTCATCATAGTTTCTCTTGGGCTTCTACTTCACCAGACACAGTGCATATATATGAGCCTTCATTTTAGTCTTTTCACTCTGAGGAAACAAAAGATGGTAGATGATTCCAGGTACAACAGGGAAGTCAGCTCTGCCAACAACTAGAACTGGATTATTCAGTAGTTAGACATTAGTAGGGACCATGCCCAGCCCCACACTAGTGGTAAACTTTCTTCATCTTAAATCATATCATAATTCTCAAGGCTTACTCTTTGGGTTGATTGAGATGAGGTAGATGGAAAAGGTGAGAGACATTGGAGTGTCATAGGAATAACTTAATTATTAGAATTGTATGTATTTGTCTGTACACTTGGCTTCTGTTAATATGGGGATGGGAATTTTGAATGGGAAAAATGATGTCTCATCATAGTTAGGGCTTGGGACTGTCGAGTACTTTATGAAGCTGCAAGTTCATGTGTGTGTAATACAAGCATTCAGGAGGTAGGATGAGGAAGAACAGTAATTCAAGATCATGGTTGGCTAAGTATAAGTTCAAGGTCAGCTGAGGAGGTACTGCATGAGATCCTGCATCTAGAACAATAAAAGTTAGGGAAAATATTAACTAATTTTTAAGGCAGGAAAATAGGAAACTCTGAAGACCTTCTGGTGAAACAGAATCTGATCACAACAAGTTAAATGGGCACATTTAACTGAAAGTTAGTCTTAATAGTGTATGTACAATTGTCAAATGGGCGAGCATTTAGGAGTCAATGAAGAACATGGCAGATCTTTTGGCTCAGCCAAGGCCTAAAGACAGAAATTTGTGCTTGAGGGTTGAAATAAAAGCATTTGGATCTTCAGAGGAACTCTGTTTTATGAAATTGGGCTATTTTGGCAGAAGGGTACTCACTTTCTCTGCATGAAGACTGTGCAAAGGCCTCCCCTGTGACTGGTATCTTACAAAATGCACAAGAAGCCTTTGAAACAGTTCAATGCCTCTGGGCCAACAATAGGTCTAGATCTCTGAAGAATTACAGTCCTTGAAAGAAATAAGCACAAACGTGTTAACAGGGCTAAAATCTTATTCACAGTGTCCTGGAAAACTTGTAAAAATGGATCATAATGGTAGGCATGAGCTGGTTGGTAGAAATACCGTTTAGTGTGTAAAGTTTTTGATGTAAGATTTTTTTTATCTGCAACTCAAGATACCACCTCCAGTCAAAAAGTATAGTATTTAGTACTCTACAGGGATGGTTCCTTGAGACTTGGCTTAGAACAAATATGAAGACTTCAAAAGCCAGAACATCCTTGGAACAATGTTGAGAAAATAGTCTGAAGAGTTATGTAGGTGGGAATGGAATATCTTGAGTGCAGAGACTTCATGGAGTGATTCTATTTTCTAGAGATAATCACAGCATCATTTTCATACCATGAGTTATTCTAGACTTAGTATGCTCCTCTCAAAAGGGAGAGTCTGGCTGCTCTTTCTACTGAACCCAGGCTGTATTGGTAGGTGTTTGTATGAAAGGAATGTGGTAGAGCTAACAGCACAGGAATTGTGAGGTGAAGTTACCAGTTAATCTACTGAAAAAAGAAAAAAAAAAACACAGTATGGTAATTAGACCCAGTGAGTGGCAGTTGCTAAATGCCCTGAATCTTTAAAAAAAATGACAGGAGTCAAAGGTTGGATGAAAAACTTCACAAAAATAAATGGGCTGACTACATTCCATCCTCTAGACACAATAAGGAAACTTAAAAGTAAAGCCATGCCACATGACCCAAGGCACTTCGCCTTACAGTGTTCCCCCTTTACATGCACAGGTGCCTTAACATGGTAGGAGAAATGGCTTTTTCTGTAGTTCCACTAGTAAAGAGGGAAAGTGCTGAAGTCTGCTCCAATTAGTGGGATAAAAATGGACTTTGCAACACAACTGGGGTCAGAGGTGATGTAAATGAGGATGATAGAGGAAAATCCTTCCAAAGAGAAGACTATGAGCTGGACATTTGGTGTTCAGTTCATTTAAAAGGAAAGGGTATCTAGGGTGAGAACTTGGAGCAATGGGCAACAGTGAGGTTTATTTTTAAGTGAACTAAAAATAATAGTGAGAAGAAAATAGCTGGACAAGCAACTACAAGACCAACTGTAAAGGAGGTATTTAATTGTATGTATCATCGATCACACTGGTCATAAATCAAGAGGGTCTGTGATTCGCACAAGAACAGTGTGACATCCTGCAGACCCCCAACCAACTTCCCTTTTAGCCACTGGTGAAAGAATACAGTGGTTGTATGAGAACTGTATAGACTATGCTTGAACTCCATGATATGGTCTCTCTCTCATCTAGATTGACCTAATCACTGGTACAGCTGAGCTGCTAAGTAACCAATAGTTAGCTGCAGAGATCAGCACAGCACAGCATGGAGGGACAGGACAGCCAGCTTGGGTCTAGTTTACAGCATTAGATTCCTATTCTTTCTGGGGAGTATGTGATGGCCTCGAAGGAGGGGAAGCATGAGTTGGTAGCTGGTAGCAAAGGCCGAAAACGTCGAGGTTTAATTTTAACCTAAGGATCTGTGTGCATGGATGTTGCTGAGATTTTCTTTGGTTTTATGATGTTCCACATTGCTTTGTCTTGCACTCGTTTTGTTTTCCTTTGGAGAAACTGTCCTTTGTCATACTTGTCTTTTACATTTTTCTATTTCAAAGGAGAAGGGACCACAACTTGTTCTTAGGGTGGGAAAAACAAGATGCGGAGAGATATGCCTGAGAGAAGAAAACAGCAAATCTAAATGTCGAAAAAGGTGGGTGTTATTGAATGTAATCCAGGCAGCTCTTCAGATCCTCTCAGCTTCGTATCCAGGCACTTGAAGGCCATCGATCAACCATCAGACAAGTGCAAATAGACAACACTTTATGCCACATCCACACAGATGGCCCTTATACACATACTTGAGACACCGGGCAGGGGAATGGGGAGAGTTACAAGTACCCTTGTAGATGGGTGTACTTTTGCCCAATGGAAGACAATCCCAGGTACATAAATGCTTCATCTGGCTTCCCAAAAGGTTCTATAGTAACTAGCAACCACAATACTCATCAAACTGATAATACCTCCCTTTCTGACCTCCTTACCTTCCTCCCATGTCCCCCTCTCTCCATTCTTACTTCCTAGGATAACACTCCAATTGAGAGCTTACCCATAAACCTAGGTTTCAAGGTCTGTTAGAGGGTGACACCAGCTAATGCACTAGGCATAGTCACAGATTTATAATTTCTTGGGAGATCTGGAAATGGTTAATCAAAACAGAGGGTCTCAACATGTAGCCCAGCCTCTCCTAGATCTTGGAACTCTCTGGCATCAGACATTAAGATTACAGTTCTGTACCTTCTTTCATGGATGACTCAGGTACATTTTTAAACAAGGTGCAGATTGTTGGACGTATTTTCCAAGGCCAGGTGGTGGTGGCACACACCTTTAATCCCAGCATTCAGGGTCAATGTAGGAGGGCAGAGGCTGAGACATTTGGACCTCTGAGTTCACGGTCAGCCTGGTCTACAAAGTGGTTTCCAGGGCTAAATACACACACACACACACACACACACACTCACACACACACACACTGCCTCAACAAAGCAAAAAAAATAAAGAGCAAGGAGGAGGAAGAGGCCTATGAACAAGAACAAGAAGGAAAGGAAGGAAGGAAGGAAGGAAGGAAGGAGAGGGAAAGGGAAGGGGAAGAGAGGGGAGGGAGGGGAGGAGAGGGGAAGGGAAGAAATGATTTTCTAGGAAGATTTTCCAATTCACCATTATAGGCTCACTCTCATTAGAAATTATAAATTACCCATTTTCTCTCAGCCCATTACTGTTCAGCATCATTCTCTTATTGATTTTTACTTGAAATGTATTTTTTCAGGTTTTAGATTTTCCATGTTTTAAGTTTAATACATAAAAACAAGCATAAAAGTTAAACACGAATGCTACTTAGCATATACTAATTACTCATATTTACAGAAATTTGTATATTTTTGTCATTGTTATAACCATTTCATGTAATTTCATGTACAGTTTTTTCAAAACCTCATTCTCTCTTCCATATTGAATGCCTCTTTCCAGGGTTCTATTTTCCTTTTAATTTTACTCATATTTTTAACTTACTAAAAGCTTTTAAATTTTTAAAATTTTTATCTGTTGTGCTCTTTGAAATGTTCCTACATGTGCACAACATATTTAGTCTACATCCATGACCCTAATCTCTCTCCTCCTTCTCCAAACTCTCGTCATATTCCCTCCCCCTACTGAATATAGTTAGTGTTATCTATATGTATGTGCATGTGCACATGGCCATTCACTGGAGCACGGACCACCTAGAGCAGGCCACACCCTTTCAGAAAGGGGACTCTCCATTTGTGGTTCTCTTTCAGAGCCCATTTGGCTGACACAAGACTGACATTGTTTTTAGAGGTTTAGATAAAATTTAAAGTTTCTAGTAGCCCACTCCTTTGCTCCTCTTTGCTGTCTATCCCTTCATTCAAGACATCCGTCAATCCTTGCACAGAAGCACGCAGGAATGATGTGTACTTAATTTTCTTTGCTGTGTGATCTGAGTATCTTCACAAAGCTCTAATGTCTTCATAGCCTATGCCTGGTCAATGTTAGCCAACTCTCTAGATAAGGAGAATGGTTGGGGAGTAGTGTAGAACACTTTTAATCCCAGCACCCGGAGGCAGAGGCAGGCAGATCTCTGTGAGCTGGAGGCCAGCCTGGTCTACAGAGCAAGTTCCAGGACAGCCAGGGCCATGCAAAGAAACCCTGTTTAGAAAAAAATTAAAAATTTAAATAAATGAATGAGTAGATAGATAGATAACACCCAGTTACCAGAATCTAGCCTGATAAAGGCCATTTAATATATGTTCGTAGCTAGAAGTAACTCTTAGTTTCCCACTTTAAAAATAGGAATAATTTTTTTAATCAAGTAATCTTCTATAATAATGAAAGCAGATAAATATCTGAGAGGGCTTGGAACACTGTAAATTTACACAGAACAAAAAGTTTTCTGTGAAACAGTAGTGATCTAAACAGATATTCCCAAATAATCAATATAATTACCCAGTGAATTTGAATTAACCCTATGATCCTTAAGAAAAACCTCAAGTTTTTAAGTTTTTAAGATTTTTTTTCCATCAGGACTTAGAAACATGCTTATGATAGATAATCATAGTGATTTTTCTTTAACCTTTATATTTGTGACTTTCTGGAATTCAGAAAACCTTCCTTTGGTAAAAGGTTATATGTGCTCAAATTTTTACAAAGTAGTTTCATTCAATTATCTCAGAGGAAAAATTATGATTTTTGGAGCCTACAAATTCTGTGGTTATTAATATGCACTTGAGAATCCTTTTAAAGGGCAAACCCAAGCTAGGAATAGTGCTTCAAGGCTTTAATCCTAGTATTCAGGAGGTAGAGGCAGTCAGATCTCTTTGAGTTCGAAACCAGCCTAGGCTATAGCAAGTTCTAGGCCAGAGAAAAACGTAGTTAGACTCTGTCTCAAAAGGGCAGAGAACTGAGAATGCAACCTATATTTAAAAAATTATATTTAGAATAGTAAAAGTGTGGGACACTAACATTAAATCTGTAAAAGTTACTGACACCATATATATACACATATATACATACATATATATGTGTGTGTGTATATATATATATATATATATATATATATTTAACAAATTACCACAGTGATCTATAAAAGCCACTCCATGTCTCTGGAAGATATTAAGTGTTTTTTCTTTAAAAATGTATACTTACTTCTGTGTGTTTTAGCATAATACACACTTTACCATATGATTGTTTTTCAGTTATTCAAAGGCACCATGGCTGTAATGAATCGACTGGGATCAGAGGCCAGGTTAAGCACGCTAACAGGTAACTTAGGAGAGAGGAGTAATCCAGGGCTGGGAGCATGGCTCAGTGAATGAAGTCCTTAGTGCTTCAGACAGCTCTAGCTTGCTTTCTCCAGCTGTGATGACCAAAAGAACCAGAGGCTGAAATGGTTTCTCTCACCTGACAGATGACAGTCCCACATCAAAGGAAGGAAAGGCAGGAACTGGGCTGCAGGAACTGAAGAAAGACAATACTGATGCTCAGATGTAGCTTTACTGCCTCACTCCCAGGTTCAAGCTCAGCTCCCTTTCCTCTATAGCCCAGACCCACCTGACTAAGAACTGCACCACTCCCAGTGAACTGGTCCCTTCTGCATCAACTAAGAACTGAGAAAAATGTCCGCAAGGCATGTTCAGGGCTAATCTGGTACAGTCAGTTCCTCAGTTGAGATTCCTTCTTCCCAAGTGACACTTGGTTGTGTGTAACATGCATATACACAAAAGAAAAGGAAAAGAAAAAAGAAAAAGAAAAGAGAAAAAGAAAGGAAAGGAGGAAGGGAGGAAGGAAAAGAAGGAGGGACAGAAGGAGTAAGGGATGCAGGAAGAAAGGAGAAATTTTACCTTTAAAGCGCTTCTATATTCTTGTTTCATTTTTCACTTTCGAATATCAAGAATAATAAGTATTAAGGGATTTCCATTCTGATCACCTCTGCTAGTTTTAGATCTCTATAAAGTATTTCTAAAGAACTTGGACATAATGCTGCATGTCTTGAATCCCAACCCTCAGGAGGGAGAGGCAGGTAAATCTCTGTTAGTTTGAAGACCAGTTTGGTCTACGTAGAGTTCCAAGATCACTAAGGTGACATAGAGAGACCCTGTCTCAAAAACAAACAATAAAGAACCCTAATAAAATTCATCTAAAGGAGCAACTTTTATCTTACATAACATATGCATAAGGGGAAGTTTGTGTTAGGTTTGGCTCACAGCACCATGGACTAAGACAACACCTTCCTCCTGTAGAAGTTCTGTTGGGTGTTCGGTAAAGGAATGGCTAGTCAGAGGTTGCCTCTAGAAATTTCCAAGTACTAAACATTCTTGGCACTTACCAGTTCTCAGCTGAAACCCTTTCTCAATTACTGTTTTCATCTCTCAGAGTCTGACACTCAACTCTCCTGGTACCTGTATCCTTTCCCACAGTTACCCGCCCAGCCCTATCTTGTTGCACTCTTACTGCCAGACGCTTCATCCAACAGATCCAAAGTCAAACTTGAAGATGTGGCTACATCTTGGCATATACCTATTATGTCAAGAAAAACAAGTGAGGCAGGATCATAGCCATCTAATTCGTAGTTAAAACCCACTAATCCTTCCTGTCTTGTTGACAGACCTTTTCAACACCAAAGGAAGAAGTCATACGTGTTGATGTTTAAATAGACACGTAATCGATGAATAAAAATTATATTTATTTGTAGCAGTGGGTTTATATTGGGAAAATCAACAAAACAGACCAACTATTGAATCCATAAGGGTAACCTTTGTACTTGCACCGTGTTAGAAAGCAGAAAGGTAAAAAGTAAGATTGCCAAGAATGAGATTTAACATCAAGTATTGCAGATTGTCAATGAGAAATTTCTTACACACACACACACAAGTTAGGGACTTATTTCATCTTTTAAAACACATCCATAAAAACCACATGTGTGTTTGCAATGTACTGAACAAACAAATCAAGGTAGCATTTTATGGGGCAAGAAAACACTCCAAATGTTTTAGAAAAAAGTTACATCTTTAAAAACTCATAACAGATATGCTATTGATACTGAAAATCTGCTACAACCTTTTTCACATTAGGGACACTCCTTTAAAGACATACTTTAAAAACAGTTTCTAGGTTGGTAGTTTCTAGTTGGTTCTGTTTATCATGAAGCCATGCTTCTGAAAGATGCTCAGGGAAGGCCAAGGACTTTCCTAGATGCAAGATTTCATTTCGTCAATAGTTCTACAAGCAAACTTCTAAATCGGTCTTCAGTCTTTAAACTCACGGACATCTTAAGGACCTTTTTTTTTCTCTGTTTTGGGGGCCTTTTGATTAAGCAAAAATATTTTATCTATTTACATTTCCTGGGTTTCGGCTGTTTTTAGATATAGTTTCCCGTATATAGAATGTGTTTTTGCATTTCTGTAAATGGCCATTTTTGAAACAAAACAGCTTGCTTTTTTAATTAGCAAAATATTGTATGTTCAGTGTAAATAAATCAACCATATCTAACATATAACATATGTCCTATTTTTGTTTTGTATATAAGTGAGAACCTGTTTGGCTCACTTCACATTCATCTCAAAGATTCTATGTCCACACCAAGAAAGCTTATCTGCTTACTGTATTTTCTTTAAAATAATAATAATAAAAAATGTACCCCCATGTATAACTGAACTCTTAATTGACTTCTTTCATTATCTAAATCTATCCTAGAAAAAAACAGTCAGAAAACAGAAAACAAATTTGATGTTAGTAAATAAGGATTGAATAAATCAATTAAAATGCTATTCTTAAAAATGGAATGTTCTCTGGCCATTAAGAACTTATTGAAAATGTTTTCACATGCATTTTGCTCTCTCTGTCTCTGTCTCCTGGCCTACCAGTCTCCTGGTCTCTCTCTCTCTCTCTTCCTCCCTCCCT
>NW_022196896.1:95736100-95767896 GCF_008632895.1 Mastomys coucha | reverse complement strand
TGTTCCTCTGTGATGAGGTAGGGGTATATATGTGCATGTGTATGCTTGTATGCTTAGGTATGGGAGCCAGAGGACAAACTTGGCTGCTTGAAGGTTGTTCCTTGGTCACTGTCTGTTGAGTTAAGGGGTGTCCCAAGTCTGCTCTGTCCCAAGGCTTGGGACACTGGTGGAGGTGGGATGTGGGAGTTTTGACTGCGCTTACTCCATGCCTGTACTGGGTGGGTGTTGGGCTATGTGAAACGGCTAGACACTGCTCTGGGGGTGGGGGAGCATAGTCTGAGATCCCCAGGGGCTGCTGGAGTTGGCTTGGGGGTCCCCAGGCCTGCACAAAGGCCAGAACAGCCTGTTTCTCAGGCTCTGGTGATGCCAAGGAAGAGCTGGGTCTAGCCCAAGGCAAAGGGGAAAAGAAGGGAGAACTCAGGCTGGGCGCTTTAGGAAGGAGAGCCCTTGACTTGCTGGGTGGAGACCGTGGCTGGCAGCGCTGAGAGGACTCCTGGGCAGCCAGCTCTTTAGGCGAACACTTGCTCCATTGCTCCCTACGGTGGATCCCGATGAAGGATCCAGATGAAAAGAGACAATCCATAGTTTTAAGGTATTTATTGTCATGGTCGAGAGTGATGATGAGTAAAACCGTAACCCCACCCCCCACCCCCTTTCTCTGGGCGGGCCTTTTGCAGGGAGGAGTGTCTGGGAAGGGGAGTTTATTGGCTAAGCCTCGAGGCCTTTAAGTGCCTCATTAAAATGGAGATCTGTCTTGAGGCTACATGACCTGTGGTCACATCCTCTACCTGTGGAGGGGCTTGGGTCATTACCCTTATGTGAATGATGGCCACAAAGCCTTGGACAGTGTGGCCTCGTGCCAGGAGCCTGGTATCCAGGAGCGTGGCAAAACAACTACCTTTCCTTGCAGGGTTATCCCCTGCAGGGTCACCAGGGTTTCAAACCTTAGCTCAACCAGAAACCAAGGTTCCTTTCACGGTCCTACAACCGTCTATTTTGATTTTCCAGGCAGGGTTTTCACTGGCCTAGAGATCACCAGCAAGTCTAGACTATCTGCACATAAGCCCCAGATGCGCCTTTCTTGCCTCCCAAGACAGGGATTACAAGTACACCCAACACACCCCACCAATTTTATAGGTTCTGGGATGGACTGCTGGTCCTTATGTTTGTAAAGCAAGCATTTCACTGACTCAACTATCACCCCAACCCTGGACTATGATATAAAATGATATATATGATAAAAATATATTAATATGTTTATGAATAACCTGGGTTGCCTTGTCCATTGTTCTTACATGTGAGCTCTCCATCACCCATGCAGAAATTTATCAAGAATTTTTAAGGACTCAGGTAAAAGGTGCTGTACTTATCGCTTTATTTGAATATATTTTGTTTCTAATGAATTTAATGACATTTCCATCTTTCAAATAATACATAAAAAGTACTTCTTGTTATGGATTAAATTTATCCCCCAATATTATTTTGAGTACCTGGTCCTATTGTAGCTAAATTTGAGGATAGAACCTTCAAAGGGAAACTTAAGGTTAAATGAGGCTATCTGGTTTAGGCCCTAATCAAATATGGCTGACATCTTTAGATGAAGAGTAAGAGTCATCAAGGATGCCATCCTATGGGGAAAAGGCGGCATGAAGACATGGCACGAAGCAGGGTCCTGTGATCGGCTGGACCTTCACCTTCTACTTCCAGACCTAGGAAGTGAGAATGTCGATTTCTGCTCACTGAATATTCAAATTTTGTGGCATCAGTCCTAACAGAATGATACCCTCTTCACCTCAGGATTATGATGCTATTCACCTAAATTGTCCTACTTCTTTATAATTGCATTTTTTTTCTACTCAAATCTTTTATTTTGTTTCAAATAATAATAATAATAATAATAATAGTTAAAATTATTATTATTATTATTATTATTATTATTATTATTATTATTATTATTTGCAAATTTGCCCTTCGTGGTTAAAACAAGTCAAAAAAATCCAACCCACCTATTTGAAATGTCATTTGAAAATTTCTCACAGATTTTACACTTGGGTTTATTTCTGGGGTCTAGGCTCTTCTAATGCCCGGTCTGTTTATGCTGAGGTCGGAAGCACAGAGACCAGGAAAATTTCTACAGTTTCACCTCAATCCTACAATCTCCCGCATGGTAGGTAAATTGAATTACTCATGACTTGTTACTCAGAAAGTTTCTGGAAATTTCTAAACATCGAGGCCTCCAAATAGATTTTAAAAAGCAAAAAACAAAAACAGAAAAAACTTAAGTTCTTATGACAAAGCCAACTGAATCTGTGTGCTCTGGTTGCCAGTGGTCTTGTAGAGAACTCATGTCCTTACAGGATTCGTTGTCACGCAAGAACATGCAATCTCTCCCCACTCTGTCTCGTACGTACTCCTCTGCCTGTCCTTCACGTCATCAGTCGGCTTCGTGTTTTATCCTCACACAGATTCTATATACGTTTTTTGTTAAATGTATTATTCTCAGCACCCTTTGTAGAGGGCCTGGGCTCTTCCATGGGGGAAAGGGACCGGGGAGGCAAGGTGCCCTGCTCTATTGGTTTGAGTCTGAAACATAACCTTTCTCCTCAGATCGGTCTTATTATATTTTTTTTTTTCTAAAAACGTCATCCTTGAAGAACTTCGATGGGTTTCCGGGCTATTTTATACCTGAGAATTCTATGGCTTAAATGCAGAAGCAGAAATCTTGAAATGAGAGGTTTCTCCCTGCTTCCCAACATCCACCTTGTCACAGTTTCTCAATAGCAGCAAACGTGACCTGGGTAAGCTTTGGTCGCTTAGCAACAAATGGGACTAGCTCCTCCCCTCCCCATTCTTCGAGAAATAAAGACTTAAGCCTCAGGGCCCTGGAGGGAAACATCATTTTGAACTCCCAGTAAAGAACCCTTTCTCCTTAATCTGCCTTTGCTTATTTTTCAAAAGCCCCTTCCCCTGTACTGCATTCCAAAGGTAGGTAACTGGGCGGATTTATAAAGGGATCTCTCATCACACATAGCAGCGGGTGTGGAGGGGCTTGTAGTGGAGGTGTCCCAGAGAAGGCAAGGGTACCAAGAATCCCTAGCTGATTTAGACTTCAGAATATATCCATAAGAAGACTATGTTGGCCAGTGCTCTCAGAGAAGGGCCTAGGAGCCCTTCTGCTTCCTGCATTAACGACTCATTTCCCTATCTATTTCCCATCTGGCACTCTGCTGAGAGCATGGATTCCTGTGTCCCTTTTCTTGTTGTCCTCTATTAAGGTTACAAGAAGCTACCCAATTTACGCAAGTATCGCTCTCCTCTTCAGGCTCCTCTGTTTCATTGTCCAAATACAAAAAAAAAAAAAATTGCATCTGACCCTCCTCCACAGCCTTTTCACCCACGACACTGGGCAGAGGCCACCCTGTCGATTTTGGTCAGTGTTTTATGTTTGAAAGGGTCAACTGCAGCCAAGGATGAGCTAGGCAGATGATGAAGTGACTTAGACCTGGACACTGCTGCAAACAGCGAGTGTGACTGGACAACAGCAAGTAGTTCTTCTAGCACTGTTGTCCTCTGCGGTGAGTTTCCTTGGCGTTTATTTCCAGGTGTCTTTCCCTCACCTTACAGACTGCTTTGTGACCCAATTTAAGGGTTTGTCTGTTAGATAAATGAGTTTAGTCCTATTTTCATTTAGATTTAATAATAGAAATGCGTAATTTAATAATTTAAGCTAAATACATTAAATTACATTAATAAATGCCTTCGGCACTTACAGAATAGGGTCTGTTCGATGTTGTCATAAGTCTTTTGCACGTAAACGACATGTTATCCATTGATGCTCCTGGGTTGACTGTCATCCCTATTTTGGAGATGAGGAACCTGAGGCATGAACAGATTAAGAAATTTGCCCAGCATTACACATGTAAAGACCAGGGTAGTAGGCTAACTGACTTCAGAGGGCGAACCTATCACCCCTCTTCTTAGCTTCCTTGTCTCTGCTCTCCGTTGTTAAGGCCATTTCTACTTACTCTTTGTCCTGTGGTAAAAACTCTCTTTACTACCTTCTCTGGCCTACACACTCTGACAGTGTTAAGGGCTCCCCTAGGAAGATCCCTTCCTTCACCTGGTTCACAGAAACAGCATGAGTCTGGGCGCCACATTCCAGAGATGCCGGCATAGCCTTGGAATGCAGCAGAACTGCTTGGAAAAGAGGCCTAAAGGCACCATTTCTCAGGGCCTGTCTGCCGCACCGCTCTTCTCTCTCCTGCGCTAACAGCCCCTCCCCCGACTTCTTCTATTTCCTAGAGACTAATACTTACTCTAAAGATAACATTAGCCTTTATTTGGCTACTAAGCACTACTACATTTGGAAGAAAACTCTATGACGTTTGTGATCTGCGTTTATAATCATTCCCCAACGACAGCACGACTTTTCCCTGTGTGCCACCCGACCCACCCCTACACTTTGTCACACTACTCTTGCCTTAGTCCTTGCATTAATTTGATCTGAGTTCCTCTTTTGTTTGAATGGAAGAACACCTGTCCTATACCATCTTAATTCTGTAATAATTCCTCTTGACTCATTTACATAAGGAAAATATTTCATCTCTCCATTATCACCTTTAAACTATGAAGAATAAGTAACCAGGGAAATTGTTGTTTCAGGACATAGGCTCCACTTAACCAGGAAGCTTAAAATGTAACCCTGAAGAGAAATAATAGTAATATTAATATTTTATACAATAAAATCATTAAGTATATTTATATATTGTAAATTAATATTTATCTACCAGGAACCTAAATGTCTTTACAAATGGCATGTCTTTATCAAAAAGTCCCATTGAGGCCAGGAAAAACATTAAAAGAACATTACCATGCTATATAGCACAAAGCTCTCCAGTTTCTCGTTTGTCGTTTATATTCTGGGATGTAGCAATGAATTAGATTCTGGATGTCTGACAGAATTTCACTGACTCCAGTAAAAGTCAATGGAAGTCCTACATGCGTCAGATTGTGTTCCTGAAGTTACTTAAACTTGAGTATGAATTTGGACTAATAGAAGAGAATTGACTAAGCTCAGGTACTTTATAATTAATGTTTAAGCCA
Organism: Mastomys coucha; assembly: GCF_008632895.1. Taxonomy (NCBI): domain Eukaryota; kingdom Metazoa; phylum Chordata; class Mammalia; order Rodentia; family Muridae; genus Mastomys; species Mastomys coucha. Next base: position 95,762,793 of record NW_022196896.1, on the reverse strand, counting down.
AAATGCATTCCAGAAAATTTAATTACAGAAGTTATGCCAAAGTAAAACAAAATAATTTAAAAATTAACACATATACAATAAAATCACTCAAGGCATTGTATAATTTAAGGAAAATGGTATACATAAAATGGAATAGTGTTTTCTTATGAAGGTAATTTAAGCATGGGCTGAAAGATGCTTATTCTGCAGGTAGAATTACCAATTACACCATTCTTAGAGTTTGACTAAGAAAAGTATAAATAGTGTGCTGGCTACTTTTCTGTTAATGTGGTAAAACAGGATGACCGAGGATTCTTGTGGGAGAGGCTTATTTGGGTTAACAGCTTCAGCGGGTTAGAGTCCATGATGGTGGAACAGGTGAAGCAGGGATGGTGGTTGGCGCAGGAAGCTGAGAGTTTACATCTTTTACTTCAAGCCCAAGGCAAAGACTATAAATGGTATCAGTCTTTAAACTATCAAAGCCCACCCAGAGTGCCATACTTCCTTCAGCTAAGCAACATTTTCTAAGCCTCCCAAAACACCAGTGTCAACTGGGCAAGAGTTATTCAAATGTACAAGACTACAGGAGATAGTTCTCACTCAAACCACATATATTTATACGTGTGTGTATGCATACATATATATCTATATGAAAGAAACTAATACACGTGTGTGCCTGTGTGCATGTGTGTTTCGTTAATACTTCCAAAACTAACATAAGGAAACTATCTTCATGACAGAAATATAACAGCAAAACACAACTAAACGTCACATCCACCAAAGCTCATAAAATAGAGTCTTTTCTCATTACTAAAGGCCTCTTAAGAGTTATACTTCTGGTTTTGCAAAGATCAATTATGAAAACCATTAGGATTACACTTTTTTGCAGCAACCTCTCATCACATGCCTGGGAATTTGATGTTTTTCATGAATAGGGCATCTAATGTGGTTTTATTCTATGTACCCACCCCCAATTGAGACCCTGTCTCTCAAGAAAGATCCTAGACCTTGAACAATAAATGCTATATAGGACAGGAGGCCTCTTCTCCACAGGAAAAGAGGAGGGTCACAAGGTTTGTCAATTCGTGAAAATGAGAGGATTTGGGCCAGAAAGAACACAGAGAGCAGAGAAAGACATTTTATTTTTAAAAGGGGGAAATTATGACTGACATAGGGCTATAAAGGAACTGTTCTGGTTGTAATGTAAAATATATATTTCATTGCTTTTTAGTTATACTTCATACATCCTCCAGAGAAGAAAAAAAATTACTTAAAAATGATAGCATATGGCTGAAAGCTGACCTTGGGCCCTCAGTAAGAGGACAATTAACTCTCTGCTCAGTATGGAGTTGTGACCCCAGGATTCTTACATTCACTGCCTTACAAATCTAATGTAGGGCTATTTAGGATATAATGTTTCTACAGTGAATTATTTCTATAATAAATTATTTTTGTGGTTCTTTTATTATAACTGAGATGACTTTTCTACTTACCAAAAATTAAGGTGGAGGTATAATTGGTAGTAGAATGAGACTATTTTTTTTTTACAGTATCTTGGAGAAGATTTAAAAAGTATTTTTGTTCTATTTGCCTCAACCATGAGGAGTGATCATAGTCAATCTGTTGATTTTTCTTATTTAATTATATCTCCATGAAAATATTTTAAAATGTGTCTTTTTTTTTTTTTAGTGGAACATAGTAAATTCCCCTGAAAATATAACTCCTGGTACATTCCCATCTAGACAGCTATGTACAGTGTACCAGCTCCCCAATTCAATAATAAGAAATTAAAGAATTTCAAGTTAATTGAGAATAATCTTTATATGCACCAAAAAACATAGGTAGGAAGAGACTCTCTAACACAGTCCTTTCAAGCCTGTGACTGACATTGGCCATGATCTAAGGAAGCAGGTACTAATGGCACATGATTTTACCTTTGAGACAAATACCATGTAACACAGCAAACTAAATGTAAATGACCCAGGGGATAAAAAAGACCACTTCTGGTTAAGAAGCTGCAATGTCAAAAGGGCCAAGAGGTAGTACAGAAGAAAGATAGGGACGCTGTAGCACAGATGTGTAGCTGGCTGAGCAGAGGGAATATTAACAAAGGAATACATTCTGTATCCAAAGGTGGTGGGATGGCTAACAGCACTTCCTCAAATATACTCCTTTATAGAAAGAGCCACATGTTCAAAATTTTTTAGCATGGTCGCATCTCTACTCAGGCTCAAGTATCCTCATTTCTTCTCTAAATGTAAAACAATTTTACACAAGTAATGCAAAATGTTATACAAACACTCGCAAGCACTCATTTGAATTCCACCCTGTCATATCTAGCTTCCCGTTTTGTGACAGAGCAAGACAGGGCAGAGGCTCCTCTATCTTGTATTCTTGCTGAGGACATTTCAGGTTTAACTTAAATTTGATCTTCTTGATGGAGAATCCCATAGGGAATTACCCAACTCTAGTCTTGGAACCCAAGGTCAAGATGCCCCAGCTAACTTACCTTAGCTCCTGTTAAACTTCCTCCTTGTGCAAACCTCCCCTCCAGCTAACTGCTTATCTTAGCTTCTGTTTAACTACTTGTCTGTGTTAAGTCCACCTCTGCAGCTGCCGAGCTAGAAGCCAGCTTTGGTCTCCAAAATCCCTTGTGCTAGACACTCTGGGCTACACTTAAGCCCAGAATACCTAAATATAGTCCTGGCCAGGCTGGAATAAGGACTCTCACTTGGCTTGAACTATAGGTGTGGTTGCCTCTCATGGGCTTCCCATAATAATTAGGCAGTTCCGCATGGGTATTTCCAAACAGTGGATTCTTGATGCTCCCCCTTTGAAGTTCAGTCTCATTGTTTGTGTTGCCCAGTTAATGGCTCCAGCCCTGGTGGTTCCTTAAGTGAAAACTATGATGTCATTCTTGAAACTAAATTTGCCTGCTCTTGAATTCAAGAGGAAGATCAGTGTACCTTGTATTCAAATCCACTCAGAGCAACATGACTCCTCAGCATATCCAGCTGTATAATTCTAGTGCTGCCTCTGCTCCAGATGAGTTCTAATACCTTTGAACTGTCTCCAGGCTTCTGCTCTGGTTTTCTTTTCTACTATTTTTTTAAATTATTTTTTCTATTATTTTTATACATTTTTTTATGCATGGAAATGCAGCAATTCTTTTAGATAATAAAATCTGTTAAGTACAAAATAGCCCAGAAACTTTCAGAACCAAGATGATTATAGTAAAATAGAGAGAACTCTTCAGTGCTCTGCTACCCTGGCTTTGCACTGTTTTCTTCTATTTTTGGAATACAGAGCACATCAACTTCATCACAGGCTCCAGACTTCTTCATTGTCATCGAATCCAACATGGTGGATTTATTCTCTTTTTAATTGTTCATCTCATATCTCTACAACAAATGCCCAGTAGGGCAGCTGTTGTTCTTCTCTGCTACTGTTACTGCTACTATTCCTACCAGACACACAGTTGTTGTTAAAGAGGGGGGAAACAACTGAGAAAAATAGCCGTGTGCACCATTCTGCCATCCATGTGTACACACAAACACACACACAGACACACACACACACACACACACACACACACACAGAGAGAGAGAGAGAGAGAGAGAGAGAGAGAGAGAGAGAGAGAGAGAGAGAGAGAACAACAGTTAGTTAAAAGAGTGAGAGAGACCATGAACTTGAAAGAAGTGAGGGTTTGGAGGGAGCAATAGGAAGAAGAACATATAAATACAAATTGTTTTTCAAAAAAGATAAAATAGAGGTTGGTGGGCATGTAAATAGTGCAACCAATATGTAATTGATAAGGTTTCCTATGAAAAATAAAAATAGAACTGCCATATGGTGTAGCTTACTACTTCTGAGCATATACCCACTGGACTCCACAGAGATACCCGCTCTTGTCACAGTAGCGTGGAAATGGTATGTTTATATGTTGATTAAATGATACTGAAAATGTGTTCCATATAAACAGTAGAACTTCATTCAAGCACAAAATAATCTTTTTTTTTTTTCAGGAAAATAGATGGAACTGGAAAGCATATTAAATGTGCTGTTGTAGAAAGGCAGGTACCAGAGGTCCTGAGTTCAATTCCCAGGAACCATGTGGTGGCTCACAACCATCTGTAATGCCCTCTTCTGTGTCTGAAGACAGCAGTAGTGTACTCATATACTAGAGAGATACAGAGATCGATCTAGATAGGTACATGATAGATAGATAGATAGATAGATAGATAGATAGATAGATAGATAGATAGATAGATAGGTAGGTAGGTAGGTAGGTAGGTAGGTAGGTAGGTAGGTAGATAGATAGATAGATAGATAGATAGATAGATAGATAGATAGATAGATAGATTGATAGATTGATAGATTGATAGATAGATAAAAGAAAGGCAGACACCACAAGTTCTCTCTCATGAGAAGATATGTATGTACATCTGAAGTTGCAGGGGTAAATATGGGCAAAGGCTAGGAAGTTAGAAAAGTGCCATGGGAGGAGAAAAAAGAAGCTTCAGGGACAAGGGTTAAAGTGGAGGGGGGACTTTCTGGGTGGAGATGGTGGAAGGTCCAGCTGGAAAAGAGAAGAGATGAGAGTAGTGGAGGGACCTTGAAGGAGGTGGGATTAAAATGGAATGTTATGAAATGCCGTGAGGTTTTACCATCGTTTTGTAAGCTTATTTTTAAACATTGTATTTTAAAAAGTGGATGAACAAGCAGGCAGCTAAATTTAACTATATAACCTCAGAACTTTGACTTTTGCCACTAACTTGATTGACTTGTAGAATTCAGGCAGCTCATGAAATGGCCCAGAAATCAGAACAAGGAGCTTCAGTTCTGCTGTTGGAGTGAGTAGTTGAAATGTTTTACGTAGAAGAATGATACAACTAGATTCATATTTAAGAAAGATGCTTTTGACAGCAAACTGAAGACTGCTTTTAAAGATGGGAAACCCTAGGGAGATCTATAGTATCCCACTGATAGATGCTGAGGGTTGAAATTAGACATGGATACAGGATAGATTCTTTAGGACTATTAACTTGAGTGGAGGATAAGTGGAATAAGACATTAAGGATGAGTCACAGGTACCTATGTACAGTGGGTACAAGCAGGTTTAGAGAAAGGAACACTTCAGTGAATTTAGATATTAGTGTGATTTGTCACAAAGCCAGTTAGATATACTCAATGTAGAGATGTAGACTTGGGGGTTAGATTCTGGAGTTTCTTAGTAGATAGATTAGCATTGGAGCTGTTGAAGAAAAGATTATTCAAGCAAACCACAAAGATTAGTGATCAAACAGAACCCAGAATAGAATCATGAAGTATGCCAGAAGCAGGCAGAGAGACAAGTGCTCATAAAGGAAAGTAAGAGGGAATAGTTAGTAGGTATAAGGAGAATTTATTGTCAGTTGCCTAGAAAGAACTGAAGCAGCCTACCGAAGTGCCTAATATATTCTCAAGAAGTAGTAGGCACCGAGAGATGCTGAATCAAATTACATCATCATTCAAGAGAGCTAATGTGTAAAGCCATCAGAGCAGTAGATAGACAAGCTGGAAAGACATAATGGGTTGATCAATACCATGTCATGTTGGTATTAAATATGGTATATGATAAATTAGCAATATGGGATAGCAAGGTGCTGGGAAATGTCAAGGAGAGGAATGATGACAGATGAAATAAAGGGAAATGAAATATCTCGTGAGGCTAATAGCTTAGACACCCATTTCCCCTCAACATCCCCAGTTTATTCAAAACATACCTCTATAGTTTTACAACATACTGACATCTCTAGATACTGTCTAGATAGGGGACAACATAGGCAAAAAGAGCTCCATTTTTGTAGCTAACCTGGTTTTCCATCACAATTCAGTCCTGTTTTGGTTAGGTATCATGATGTAAATGAGGAAAAAGTAATTTTAAGGCCAAAGTCAGTTTTTCTCTTGCTGGTTCTGAGAAGGCATGCAAGATCTTTTAGAGTGATGTTTGGATCATTGCGAATGGTGTTTGTTTTCAATATAATTTACACCATAGGGTACTTGTGATTAAAACAGACAGGAAAATATTTAGTAGCGCATGCTTGTGCAGATCATTGTGCACTGTTATGTGTGACACATGTTATCAATAGCTTGACCCTATAGTGTGTGTAGGAGTAGATTACCGCTCCCTTTTGTTATGGTTTCACAAATTCAGAAGCTGAGACCCAGTGTTTGCATGTTTCCTCCTTCAGTAGAAGGTCCTGAAATTCTCTCGTCCCGATTCAAACCCAACTCACATTCCTTTCAGCCATTCCTCCTCCAATATTTCATTATGCTAGCCAATCACTTACTGATGCTCATTTTGTGGTTAAAACTAAATCTTATACCAAGAGGACTCTCCACCGTTTTATGTGATGCTGTATTAATGTTTTTATATTTAACGTTGGAGTGAATCTGTATTATGCTGTTTTCTGAACTGAACAATCACACAGAAACTAAACTCAATAATGAAGCACTTATGTATAGATTTTAATATGAAATAAATATAAAAATGTGATCAATATTTAATCTCTTACAAATAATGGGCTTATTTCCATTTCCTGGTGAGAAAAACCTCTGGAGACCAGGCCAGCGGACAGAGCCTATGACTGGGAAGGGAACACAGTTCAGTCAAGTATCCCCAGAGCACACCCTGAAGGTCCTCTCTGGCTTTTTAAGCAAGATCATTTAAAGCACATGAAGCATGCTTGTGTTCTCTACAATCTTCTGCAATTTCTTAGACTTCGCTGGGTGTTTTTATTGACCAATAGGCATTGTTGATAGGAGTTTTTAGAAATTTTTTTATTTACTTTATTTTAACATGTTATATTAAACATCATAGTTAAATATCTTTGACATCTTAATTTCAAATAAAGTACAACGCTTTTACATGTTAACAGTTCGTCAGACAGACATTAATGTGATACACAGCTGATAAAAATCAAGCAATGTGCCGGATATAAAGAGTTAACTAGAGTCTTTCATGTCTAAGCCAAGTAACTAGGTTCAGGTTTGACTTTTTTCTTTAAATCTCTGTAATTCAAATGAAGGATAACTGAGTGTACAGCAAGCATACAACTAAGAGCTTCAGCTTTCAGGTCTGTTCTCCACAGAGGAAAGAGTGTTGAAGTGGCAGAGTCTTGGATGCTCATTCAGAAAACAGTCAGGTCAGGTTTGAGTGTTTCTCAGAAACTGACAGAAGTCTTTGACCAGATCCAACCTTTGGGTGCTAGTGGAAGCAGAGCTTGCTTGATGCATGGAGTGAGTTTAGTGGCTTTTCAACTCTCTGAACTAAGTTTTGGTTCAAAGCTTAAGTAGTCGGAGGTCAGGAGGGGGATGAATGTGATGGTGGAACTCTACCATATTCAGACCGTAGCAACAAACACGGGAATGAAAGCATGCTATAAATTGCAAGATGGTCGCACATGCTCAAAGACACACTATGCTTTCTTCCAACAAGCAAAAGTAAAATTGAAGTGTGTGAATAAAATCTTGAAAATAATTCAAATAAAACAGAAAGCTCTGCTTGGGTATATCAATCCCATCACTGGATTACAATATTATATTCTAGTATTGCAAAATGTTATTTGGAGAAATAAAACAAAGTACACCCCCCGTAGATCTTTCTGTTACATCTGTCACAATAGTATGGGAGTATACAATTACTGCAATGAAAATTTCAATTAAAATGTGTCATATACTTTAAAATTAATTTTGTTAAATGGTAAGTTAAAATAAAAATCATATGAATTTTTAAAAAAAAGCTATTTCCAAGGTGGTAAACCCATACTCATCCCTAGCCTCCAATCATATGGCCATGTATCATTTTGTTTAAGCTATAATGCTTATTGAGAGACAAATGGAAGCACTATGTTAAAAAAAAAAAAAAGACCTAGTTAATTTTACCAATATTTGTAAGACTGTGTTTTGTGGTCACACATTCAGGATTTGGGATCAACAAAATATAGCTTTAAACCCAATCTTACTAGATATACAAGGATGAGACACTTCTTAACGTTTCTCTAAGACTCTGATTCTCAGCTTTAAATGGAGACTGTAGCACTATACTATAGAGTAGGTGTTTGTGGTTATATGCCTCAGTTTGTTTTGTACTTAGGCTCTCATGTGTCTCTGTAGCTGACATTAAACTTGAAATCCTCATCTCCCTGCCTCTGCCTCCCAAGTGATGAGATTATAGGCATGGACCTTACCGTTGTTTTTCTGTTTCCCCATCTGAGTTAGGACTGAACCCAGAGCCTTGTGCCTTCTAGGCAAGTGCTCTACCACTGAACTAAGTTCAAACCCCTTCACTGTGTGTTTGTTTTTGCTTTTGTTATTACTGTGTTAGATGTCTCCAAACATTTATTAATTCCCAACAGATATTATATGTTAGTAATATTCAATTCATAATATAAAAGTCTCCTACTTTAATGGAATGCTATAAGAATAGGTACCTACCTAGAGACTGAAAAGGGCTCTCTCAAGTGGTGCACAGTAACCCCTTCATAGTTTAGTCATTGTTATGTGAAATATCACCTTATGGAAATTACAACAAATAGCTTGCACAGACCCAAGTCCTGTGATATTAACAGTGTCTTCCAGTGAGAACAAATTTTTTTCTTGTGTGTGTGTATGTGTGTGTGTGTGTGTACACATGTGTGTGTGTATGTTTGTATGTGTGGGGTGGCATGCACATATGTCCATGAATTGACATGCATATGTGTTCATGTATATGTGGAGGACCAAAATTGACATCAGCTGTCTTCCTGGGTCTTTTTCCACTTCTATTTGTTGAAGTAGAGTCTTTCATTTGAAAGCCAAGCCTACCAATTGACTGTCTACCTAGCCAATTTGTTTGAGGATATCCCATTCCTGCCTCTTGAGTACTTGGGATTGCAGGTGGCAGCCATACCTGCCAAGGTATTACATGAATTCTGGGAACCTAAACCCTGGCCCTCACAATTATATAGCAACCACATTTATACACTGAGCAGTCCTTCAGCCTGAGAAGCATTTGAAGCCAAAGTCTGCTTCCCATTATAAATTGCTGCCAGAATATGCCAAGTAATGAAAATCCTTCATGGAGATAATTGCTCACTACTGTCCAAAAGAATGAGCATCACCATTACCTCTGCCAATAAGCTTTTCTACCTTGAATTTGTTCTCGGTCTTCAATCTCAATGCCACAGTATACACCATCGTTTAGATGCTGTAGAATCCAATTAGAAGTGCTTTCCCATGCGCTATGGAAAACCTAGTGTTTGCTTCTTTGATCACTGGGTAGGACACAGATGTTTAAAAATAGGGCACTTAGGGTGGTGAGTTTGCATGTCAGTCTGAATGAGATGGGAGATGCCCCATACCAGGAAAGTCGTTTCTGAGTTTATGTGAATGGGTGTTTCTAGAAGAGCTTAACAATTAAATAAGGAAGCAAAGTCACTCTCAGTAGTCCCTTCTGGTCCTTAATAGAGTGAGGAGCACAAATGACTGGATTCTCTCTTCTTGGGATGTGCGAAGATTTGAATGAGACGTGCCCCCAAGGCCCCCTGTGTTTCAATACTCGGTAGATAGTGGAGATGATTGGGAAGAATTATTTAGGTGTGGCCTTATTGGAGCAGGTGTGGCCTTGTGTATCACTGGCAGTGGAATTTAGGTTTCAAAAGCCCACGCCTGCTCTCAGCTTCTTCTCCAGCTCCACACTTGTCTGCCATGCTAGTTTCCAGAAGGACTGAAGGAGTGAGGGATTGAAGACTAAGCAAGCCAGCACCCTGTTACACGCTTTCTTTTTATAAGACTTGCCTTGGTCACAGTGTCTACGCATTAATCATAGAATAATTACTAGGATGGACTGGGATATCTATCCTCTTCTAGTACGGAATATCTGAGCTTTGGTACACCAGACCTCCAATGACTTGGTCCTCTGACTCTGCAATTTAAATTATACCTTTTGGCAACCCACTTCTCAGCCTTAAGAGATTGGTCCCCACCTTTTGTTTTCTGCTTTTCCACACAGACAGATGCTGGATGATGGAGTGTGTCCTCTGTTTTGTGGTTTCTTGTGCAACCTAATGTTGTGACTCTTTAGTGCAGTCCTTCATGCTGTGGTGAGCCCCACCAATAAAATTATTTTCGCTGCTACTTCATAACTGTAATTTTACTATTGTTATGAATCATAATGTGAATATCCGATATACAGAATATCTGATGTGACCCTTGTGAAAAGGTTGTTTGACCCCAATGGGGTCTTGACTTATAGGTTGAGAACCACTACCTTCTAGTGTGGTTATTTCTTTGACCTACTGAAGTAATACTAAATAAATGCTGTTTCAAGTATTAAAAGATAAAAATACTCAACTGTTTTAAAAATTATTTCAAAGCTGTTTCAATTATACAAACTACATTTTAAAACTATCTATCATCATTCATTTTTTCCAATAGATATAAAATGTTTATAAAATTAAAATAAAAATTATTTTATTTAATTAAAGTTTATTTTTTAAAATAATTTCTGGCCAGAAAAAAAAGCACAAAAATAAATCACAGATACATTTTGCCTTGCATTTCAATTCTTCTCCTCCCTGTGAAGATATTGGCTAGGAAGATGAAATACTATATTATAGACAGAATTTAAGAGATGTCTCCTTTTCTTTTAAAGATCTCTTGCTTGATTTGTCAAGAATCAATCAGATTAAAAAGCAAAAATCACTCTAACCTTGTCTCAGATCAAGGAAAGACTTAAGTGGACTGACATGATGCATTGTCTGTCATTTATACCCATCAGGCTGACATCCTGTCAATACCATTCAGCATGAAGCTGAACGTGGATGGCGGTTTGATGGTGAGCCATGAATAAAGAGCCAGGGAACACGTGGTGTGGGAGAGGGATCTGAAGCAGAGCTTCAAGTAGGACTGGGACTAAGCGGATGTCAGTACACATGGTGGGAGTTAAAGTTGGGGCAAACTTTACTCTAGGTGTGAGATTCCAGCTGCCTTTGTCTGGGATGATCACTGCGAACTAGCATGACCTCCTCACTATGCTGGTCAATAGTGGTACAAGGCTGTAAAGATGCTATGTGCATACACACAAAGGTCTGCAGAGAAAACTCTTAGGGCTAGTGGCAGAAAACTTTAGAACCTGTGCGCTTACTTATGTTAATCTAAAAATAAATACATTAAAATCTATCCATAGTGAACACGTGAGTGGACCCTGACACTCTCATTAGATCTCTTGCTACTGTTGTGTGTGCTTTTCAGTAGAGATAAAAAATAGTTTTCATATATTTAGTAGCAGCCTTTTGTCCCACCCCAAACAAGTGTTGTCAGTCTCTTTCCTTGGGAAGGGCTTGCCCCCTCTTTATCTATCTATCTATCTATCTATCTATCTATCTATCTATCTATCTATCTATCTATCTATCATCTGTCTATCTATCATCTATCTATCTATCTATCTATCTATCTATCTATCTATCATCTATCTATCAATCTATCTATCATCTATCTATCATCTATCTATCATCTATCTATCAATCTATCTATCTATCATCTATCTATCATCTATCTATCATCTATCTATCTATCTATCTATCATCTATCTATCATCTATCTATCTATCATCTATCTATCTATCTATCATCATCTATCTATCTATCTATCTATCTATCTATCTATCTATCTATCTATCTATCATCTATCCATCTTCTCTCATATACTTCATCCTGAGCATAGTTTCCTCCCCACCCACAACCCACTCCTCCTCTGGTGACTGGGAAGAGATTTTTTTCATGTAGCAACACTTTAAAGCTAAATCTGCTGATCTTGTAATACTCTAGTCGGCTGCAATGGTTTGAGTAAGGGTCCCACAAAGTTCATGTGTTAAAGACTTTTGCTTTGAAGGTTGGTTCTATTGGGAGAAGGTTGAACTCATGAGAGATACATCACAGTGGACGGTCTTTGGGCCAATGAAGCATGCCCTCAGAGAAGTTTATGGGATCTTAGTCCATTTCTCTTCCTGACCATGTGGTAAGCAGATGTCACCACCATAATGGACTTGTTGTCTCACCACAGCTGAGAGCCCTGGGTGAACAGATAGATAGGGATAACCTGGACTACAGGTCAGAATAAAATGTTCATCATTCTAAACTAATTTCTCAAGTAATTTGTTATTGTGATGGAAAGATGATAATAACACAGGACTATCTGGCTCATTTCACAGAACCCACTTTATTTATTTATTTATGTATGTATTTATTTATGAGACTGAATTTTGCTGTACAGGCCTGGCTGGCCTGGATCATATTATATAGACTTCCTATATAATCTTCTGAACTTGTGTCAATTCTCGTGCTGAAAATGACCTTTTAATAAAATGGATGTCTTAATAATAAAATGATTTGATTTTTTTTAAATCCACACACGTTATGTTTTATTGCCAGTTTGTGTGTTGAGAAGGCCCAATTATAAGCTCTTTGCTCACACACAATAATAATCTTAGCTTTCTGAGAAAGGAAGGCCCCTAACTGGAGGTTTAGCAAGGGTACCCTTGCTTGTTCCCTGTTTTAGTCCCTTAGAGTTCGCATGGATGTGATTGTCGTTCTATGGACATGCCAAGTAACTTGTATTGTTCCCTCCATACCTACCCCTTGACCCTTCCATTTTCCAGCGAGCTTGTCTCCAAGGGTTTTCATTCGTGGGTTGACTCGCTGTCAGCTGCTTGGTATTTTGTGTTAATCCTGGTTACACTGCCAAACGGATCTCTGCAAAAAGGTAAACAGTCCTCCCCTCCATGGTAGAGGTCACATTTTAACAAGGAGGGAAACAGTAATTCCCTTTCAAAAGAATCACAGTAAGGAGGGTGTCCCTCGAAAGGAGGATTTTGCAAAGGTATCTACTATCACACATTTTTCTTTTAAATAGTTGGAACGGTATAAATAAATTTTAACATTTTTGTTTGTTTGTTTTGGACAGGGTTCCTATGGCTGGCCTCTAACTCACAGAGATCCGACTGCCTCTGTGTCCCAAGTCCTGGGATTTAAGGTGTGTGCCTAGCTAACTTTCTCATTTTTAAAAAGCCAAGGTGCTTATCCTGGTTGTTAGATCATTTAATTAATACAATTTCTAAAGTGGTTAAAATACACCAGCAGGCTTAAAAGCTATGCATCAAAATCAAAATGGTCAATCCTTTGATTATTGTGCGAGAACTACTTGCTGAGATTGGGGAAGATGAAAATGTAAGTTTACAAGTAACTTTTTTAACAAACACCGAGCCTAACTGCAGAGAGGATTGAGACTCACAAACCTTCCAGTGCAGGAAAAAATGAACACATTTTCCTTCAGCTGTGTCTCTGGTTGCTCGGGTCTTTAACAATGACGTGTGTCATGTGTCAGTTTGAAGTATTACAATAAACTGAACTTCCAAACAGATCTCTTCACTGCTTGCAGAGAAATTTTTTGTCTTTTAGAGAAAGTTTTAAATTAAGATGTGTGTGTGTGTGTGTGTGTGTGTGTGTACACAAAACAAATCAACCAATCAACCAATAAAAAACAAAATTCAAGATAGAAGGAGCCTGCATCTTTCTTTCCATCAGGACACTGTAGATTGGGTATCATCACCTCACAGCATTATGTTATGTGGGTAAAAATATACTTTTATAAGCTGAGCCACTGTGATTTTAGTGTTTACTTACAGCAGCTATTCTGTCCTGATCAATATATACATTGGCACTCTGAGATGTGCTATAATTATAACACCCCCTCCTCCCCATAGACACACCAAATAAATGGCATTGGTTCAGCTCCTGGACAGCAAAAATTGAGGTTCAAGACTAGGAACTGGATGTGTGTAAAGTTCTCCTGTGCCTCCGCAACTTCAATAGCGCTGCTGTGTGACAGTGTTGAAGGTAATCCACACAAGTACTGAGTTTGTCATTCTAGGGGATGTAGTTGGAAAGGTCAGAAGAATAGGGAGTTGACCACATTATGAGCAAGTAAGAGATGCACCCCAGGGGCTTGGAGGATGGAGAGTTCAGGTATTAAGGATCTTATACGGTTGAAATGCTGGTTGATTTCAGATCCAGAATAAAAATTGTAAAAAAAGGAAAAGGCTTTGAATGACAAAGGACTAGTAAGATCTCTCCAACATTTTAACCCCTCAGCAAACATCAGAATATCAGAATAAGGGAGATAGTTTTCTACCCAGGCATGTTGTTTCAGATACCCTTGAGGTGTCTGCCACTAAATCAAAGGAAAGGCGTGGGAACTGGGAAACAAAGGGTAAAGCAAATTCAGTAACTGTCCAATATATACCTTGACACTGAGAAAGATATAGAAGCAAACAGATCCAGTCTTTACTATGGAAACTCTTAAGAAACTGCATTGTCAAAGAAACTATGACTCTGGAGGGTTCCCCCCAACCTCCTACCTCCTGAGGTTGCTTGTTCCCATTCTTTTTGCTGGTCCTCAGGGCTTTAGTCCTTTTCCCTCACCAAATACAGATCAAGTTCCCCTCTTCCCCCAACTACCCCAACCCCAGTTCACTTTCCCTCCTAGGTCCCTCCTTTCCTCTCCACTTGTCTCAGGACTCAAAGGGAGGAACCTTAGATGAAATGCTCGACAGTAGGGAGAGGGAACTTATAGAGCCCACTTCCAGCAGGAAGACAGGACATCAAGTGAGGGATGAGGTTGCAATCTCACAGTCACAACTCTGACCCATAATTGTTCCTGTCTGAAAGAGTTACAGGGATGGAAATGGAGAGGAGCCTGAGGAAAAGAAGGTCCGGCTACAGGCCCAAAGTGGGATGCAGCTCAAGTGGAGGTCCCAAGGCCTGACACTATTACTGAGGCTATGGAGCACTCACAAAAAGGGACCTAGCATGACTGCACTCTGGAAGACCTAACAAGCAGGGGAAAGAGTCATATGCAGATATTTACACCCAACCAATGGACAGAGCAGCTGACCCCTGTTGTTGAATTAGGGAAGGCTGAAAGAAGCTGAGGAGAAGGGTGATCCTGTAGGAGGACCAGCAGTCTCAATTAATATGGACCCCGGAGATCTCTCAAACACTGGACGACCAAACAGACAGTATACACTGGCTGATAAGAGGTCCCCAACCCAAATACTGTAGAGGACTTCTGGTTCTGTGTTCATTCAGAGATGATGCACCTAACCCTCAAGAGACTGAAGGCCCCAGGGAGTTTAGGGGTCAGGTGGGGTGGGGGGTCAGGACATCTACGTGAAGACAGGGGATAGAGAGAAGGTATGAGATGTGGAACAGTTGGAGGGTGGATGGAGAGGAATAAAATATTGAGTGTAAAAAATAAATTAATTTATTTTAAAAAATAAAGTACTGCATATAAAAATTAAAAAAAAAGAAACTATGACTCAGGGCAAAAAGGAGGAGGAAGAAGATGAGAAGAAAGATGATGATGAGGAAGAAGATGAGGAGGAGGAGGAGCAGGAGGAGGAGGAGGAGGAGGAGGAGGAGGAGGATCTCTCAAGCCAGAGAGGTGGCTGAGTAGCTAAGGGTGCTTGATGCCAAACCTGAGAATATGAGTTCAGTCTCACGACCCACATGGTAGAAGAGAGTAAATTGTTCTCTCAAGTTGTTCTCTGATTTACACCAACACAACATGGCACAAGCCCTTCCCCATAAATGAATATGTGTAATTTTAAAAATTGAAGAAAAATAAACTTGGTGAGGACAGACAAGCAAATCAGGAAGATAAGAAAGTGTGCTGAACTGGGAATAAAATGTCCACCAGAAGAATTTTACATTTTTCTAGGTCATTCCCTGCCATGTATACCCTATTTCCCTCTTCCTGAATACAAGGTTTTATTGTATTACACTGGGTAGACAACATAGGCCACCAGATTCTATAATTTGCAGATTTTAAGACCAAATAAAAGGCAAAATCACTTGTTTAATAAAAGGCAGAGAATGTGTACGATTGAAAGAGTTAAGATGTGTGTTTCCTTGCTTTCTAAACTCTTTCTTTTTTTTCTTTTCATGATGCACGTTACATGACCATGCTACATTCCCAGGAGTTCAGTATCAGGCAGACCAGAGAAACCCAAAACAACCACACCCTAGACACCCTGGACTTGGAGCTAGAGTCAGGGGCTAATGACACTGTGGATGACTTAATTAATAAATTTTGAATTAAAAGAAAGACTTTTCATTCCCCAAAACATTTTTTTTTCAGGGCAAAGTCACACTACATATTCTGTAGCCACTCTTAAGGTTAGATACAGTCTGTAGTTAGGTTCTCTACAATGGAACTGGACAAATCTATACCCGACCAGTAGAAACCTCCTCTAGGATTTTCACTTGTTAATTCCTTATCTGACAGGCATATACAGAAGAATCAGGAAAGGCCTCCCCTCCACAAAGGAGTTATTGAACAATTTTAAAAAGAGCCGTGTATCAGAAAGTGTTTTCAGCAATATATTAGGTACTGATATTTGGGAAGGGGGTGGGTGGTTGGTCTAATGTTAATTTGACACAAACAAAAGAAACTTCCCCACTCGAACAACTTTTAACTCAAGAACTTATCATGCTGTGGAGGTGCTTACATAAGGCAGGGCAAGTCAGAGATAATAACCTGACTTTGGAGATCCCATGGGCTTATGGGATATGTCAGATTTGTGAAGATTTTCACGGTACAAATCACTGGCCACCACCAGTTGATTATGGAAGCTGAGAGTGAGGCGTCTGCTGAATGTGCAATTTAACAGCTGCTCTTTTAGTGTGTGGTAGGTCAGCCTAGCTGAAGGAAAGAGTTTTCCTTGAATCCTATATGTCCCTGAAAAAAAGCCTTTAGTAATAACTCACAGGTCCCCTTCATCCCAGAATCTCACTTCTAAAAGAACACATTGCTTACTCCCCACAGCCCACGATATGCATCATGGTTATACATATATTCCCTAAGTTATTTCTCCATTGCCTATATTGTGCAGTGTTTTCCTAAGATTTTCTTTGTCGGTCCCACAAAGCCGTGTGTGTCTCTGAGAACACTTAGAACTGAACAGGAAAAGGGAAAATAAATGTAGGAATCACAGCCAGTCACTCACTCATTATTGTGACCACTTCAGACTCTGTCCAGTTGGTTCCTGACCTACCCTCTGGTGCCATCTGAAGAAAAAAACTCTGTATCTAGGTTGAGTCTTGTGTGCATACGGAGTTCCGTGGTGCACAAACTCTGACCATTCCTTAGACATCTATATTTCAAGACTACCTTTCACTGTCCTGGAGTTCATCAAGTAGGCTAGGCTGCTTGGCCAGAGACCTTTGGGATCTGCCTTTCTGTGGATTGAGTACAAGTCTTTGTGCTCCTGTGTCAAACTCTATGCTGACTGAGCTATCATCCAGCCCCTAAGTCTTTCTTGACTTTGTCTCTACTCCAGGCAGGGGGACCTTTGCAATACAACAACCCCCACTTTCCTTTTAATTTGTCTGACATTATGGCATTTGCCACTGTGTTGGTTAGTTTCATTGTCAACTTGTCAGATGCGTTTGCATCAGTGTGACGTGAGCCAGGCTTAGGGGGACTATTTTCTAGATTAGTGACTGATGTGGAAGGGTCTACCCTACCAGGGCAGTGTTGTTCCTAGGAAGGTGGTCCTAGGCTATACAGGAAAGCCTTCATATATAGGCTAAATATGAAGAAGCCAGGGGATCAAGCCCATAAGCAGTATTCCTCCATGGGTTTGGTGTCAGTTCCTGCCACCATGTTTCTTGTCTTGGGTCTGTGTTTCTTTCTTGTCTTGTCCTGTGCTTGCTCCCTGAGGACAGTTGGTAAATATAAGCTGAAGTAGACCCTTTTCTTCCCAAATTGCTTTTTCCTCCCCAAGTTGGTTTTTCATTCTCTTAAGAACAACAATGGGAACCAAACTAAGACATTCTTCCTCCCTCCCTGCATCCCTGACTTCTGCATAGACACATCTCTTTGTCCTTGGTACTTGATCCATCCTCTCATTCCTAACTTCTGACCTATATTGTGACTAACAGTTCTATGTATTGACTGTAAATGTAGCTGCCATAGGCTTTATACCTAGGTCGACGATTTTTGTCTAATGGCCAGTTACTGCTGTGATTCCACCATCTGCCTCCGTGTCTTCTCTTTCCAAATTTTCTTAATCCAAGACAGAATAGCTTGGCTTAGCTAATTAGCTTTCCTGAACTAACCATACTCTATATCCAACACAGACACTGTTGAGAAGAAAATGAACAGCTTAAGAAGAAAGACGAGGGTTTCATGGACAGTTTTCCAGTAAGGCTAGTATTTCAGAATTAAGCTCAAAGAAGGAGAGGAAAGGTCATGGATCTAGAGGTCATGTCATTATGACTTATTTCATTTGTTTGCCCCAACATAGTGCTATGCACATGAGAGGCACTCAGTAAGAGCTTGTTTATGGTTTGATTCTTTATTATACCTAAAAATTCATAATGTTGAGCTGGAGAAATGGCTCTGTAGTTAAGAGCACTGACTGCTCTCCCAGAGGACTTGGATTAAATTCCCAACAGCCACATGGTAGCTCACCATCATCTGTAACTCCAGTTCCAAAGGATCCCAACATTCCTTTCCTGGCCTCTGTAAGGCATCAGGCAGGTACATGGTAAACAGACATGCATTAAAGTAAAACATATACCTATATACATATAAAAATAAATAATTATTAAAATAAAACTCATCATCTTAACAAAGCTTAAGGTAGTCAATCTTGCCAGCCATTCTCCCTTACCCTTAGCTACCTTTAGCCGCTTTGGCTTGCTGTCCAAACGATTATGTTCTGAATCCCTCTCTGCCACATTTCATCACAGGAGTGACAACTCTGAAGTGGCTGAGGAAATGCAGCGCCTATTCATAAAAAAAAAAAAAAAACATTTCAAGTAAAGGACTTCAAGTTCCTTCCAGCTGTTATTCAAATCCCTGCTGTTATCTCTAGCAGAACATAAAATATAAAGGTCCCTTATTGAACCAGCACTGGCCGAGCCGCATGAGGGGGCACTGAGATGGAGAAAAGTTAGTCACTTCAGAACTCCTTTAACTCAAGTATTCTGTTTGTTCCCCCCCCATCTCTCTAAACTTTGCATAATTAGAACTCACTATTGCATGCATGTTAAGAGAATTCAATGCAATAGGCTAAAGCTTCAGTACCTTGAAGGTGTGGACACAGACCTCTGAGAAGTTGACACCAATTTAAAAATTGAACACTTTGCTCCTGCAAGCATCTTAATAAATTTTATCATTTGAAAAAAAAAAAAGCCAATCTGGGTTACCATGGAAATGATTATGATGTCACAGAGGATGATGACTTCTCATAATCTATAAGCGGCAAGAGCAGATGTGCTTGTAAGAAACAAAGATCTTGTTTCCATACAAGTGTTTCTCAAAATAAAACACAATGGGAGAAAAATACTCAGAGCACATAATGTGAAGAAAAAGAATTGCTTCTAAATAGAATGTTTTACAAAGTTTCTCATAAAGCCTCAGCTGTTCCTCCAAGCACAACCAGCTTGAACATGGATAGCAGACCTGAAATTACAGTATTCACAAAATTAACATTCAGCCTGCATAATCTCTCCTTTCAAAGGCTTCATGCATACTTTATGGGTGCACAATCATAGAAGCAGGTAATGAGAGTGATTCTGATTCCCCCTTTGTTATTATTGTACTTAGCTGGATAAGACTTAATAAAAAATGCTTTGTTAAAAATAAATCCAAGCAATAATTTATTAATTCTGCTGAAAAGATCTTTTGGCTCTCATTATGGATCTAAAACACACCTACCCATGGATATGGAATGCCGTTTTTTTTTAGTAGAGAATCAAAAGTAGGGACAAAATGTAATGTTTTGCTATTACACATTGCAGTTAATTTACTTTAATTATTAGACTTTTTTAAAATGATAGTCAAAGCCCATGAGCATCAACTTCTGAAATGCAATTGATGTGATAAAATATGTCAAATGAATGGATTGTTTCAAAATATATTAAAGCATTTCCATTACATCTTTTTATGTCTTGTTGGTTATGGATACTCTATTAAATTAATTCACTCAAATCTCTCTTTTTTTTTCTCTCAATATCTTCAACGTTTCTTAGAAATAACCAAAGTTTATATAATAATATGAGTTAATTATAATAACACACTTCGTCTTTACAATAAAAACATTCAGTCTAACTTGTGACATAAGTGTGCAATAAAATTTCAAGCTCTCCTATAACTAAATGAAAGCTACAAATAGTAGAAAAGAGATGAATCGGCTGTTTTGATAATGTCCCTTAAAGGAAAACTCCCATAGAATACTTTAAAAAAATATGGCAAAGGAAGATTAGGACCAATACATTCTTGAGCTCTGAATTGCTATTAGAAATCTATACACTTTACATTCACTTAAGCGTTTTGATTAATTTCTTTCATCGAGAAACACAAAGTACTAGAAGAATTACATTAAAAGCAAAATAGAAAAAGGGTAAGAACTAAATGCTTACTGTGTTTTCCAATCTGGCTTAAAAGAAATTGAGACTAGTCAACAGGTGCTTCTGAAAGCTTAACTTTAATCCTAGTTTTAGTTCAGTGACCATATCAAAGTCATATACTATTTTAAGATATAACCTCACTTTTTAAAAGCACATAACATGATTACCATATCCTAAATGGACAGCAGTATTTGAGTCATGTACTGTGAACTAAAACATTCCAATCAGTCATAGTGTCTGAAAAAGAGGACTCAGAAATGAAACAAATAGGATGTTTAATAATACTAGAAAGATTTAGGAGAAACTAAACTCATGATTGTTTCAGGAGATCAGAAGGCAGAAATGGTCAGGTTATTATAAACTAAGTTCAAAGGACATCATAGGAAAAAAATTGGCTTCTGAGTTTAGAAAAAGAGAAGAGAAATTGCAACAAATAAGCTGTGACCTTCATAGTACTGGAATATTGTGTTGTGTTTACAAAGAGTACTGTGTCTATGAAAACTTTGATTAATAAAGGTAGTACAAAATCTGTATTAAGCACTGTATTCTAAGAAGGAGGAGGGGGAAAAGGAAGGAAGGAAGGAAGGAGGGAAGGAAGGAAGGAAGGCACAATAAAGACAAACCACCTTTCTCTACAATGGCTCTTAGAGTACAAAAGAACACTCTAAACATGAAAAGATATATTTTATTGTCAGATAAGGGACAAGGCTATTGATATGGATAGCAAGTTAGTGAACTAGTTAAGTGCACATTTGTAAGGTCTGATATCAGCGTGGTTCAGCTGCAGAAACAAAAATGGGCTGCAGATGATTTATTTAGTGGAGGGGAAGCTGATGGTGAGCAGCAGTGAGAAGCTATGAGGCTGCTGTGTGCATACTTTTTCTTCTCTTTATTTTTCTTATCTCTTTTCTTTTTTTCTTTTCTTTCCTCATTTTCTTTTCCTTTCTTACTTTCTTCTCTTCCTTCTCTCCCCATCATTTCTTTTCTTTCTCTCTTTCTTTCTCTTTCTTTCTTTTTTCTTTCTTTCTCTCTTTCTCTCTTTCTTTCTTTCCTTTGTTCTTTCTTTCTTTTGTATCTATGCTTTGACTTCATATAAAATACCTTTGACAAACTTAGCTACTTTAAAGATTCCTAATAAGGACAAACAAAGAAAAACTAGTTTTTACTCTAGGGTAATGACAACTTATTTGATGAATTGTTCTAAACTGGATTAGTTCATTTTACCACATGAGGTTTTGCTAAACCAGGGCCTGACAAAGGTCTAAATTACAACAAACCAATAAGTAAATAAATAAATAAATAAATAAAACAAAGCAAGAATACATAGCCCCAAAACTACATGTGACATATTTTATTAGTAATGCTGAACTACCACAAAAAGAGGGGGAGGTGCCCTGCTCCACGTAGAAGAAAATGTGTTTTTCACCTTTCCAAGTTATCTTTTAAAAATACCCTTAGCTATTTTGAGAAAAATAAGACAAATATTGGTAAGGAAATCTATAGAAAAATAAGGTACGAAGCAACAATCAGCTTTTATGTTACCTCCATTACAAACTATAATATTGATCTGGAAAGATGGCTTAGTGATTAAGAGCACTGTTTGCTCTTCCAGAGGTCCTGAGTTCAGTTCCCAGCAACCACATGGTGGCTCACAACCTCCTGTAATGGGATCTGATGTCCTCTTCTGGTGTCTGAGAAGAGTGACAGTGTACTCAGAAGACATAAAATAAATAAATAAATAAATCTTAAAAACAAACAAACAAACAAACAAAAAAACAAAGACAAAAACCCAAACTATACTATCTTCAAAATACACTGATTCAAGAAGGCCATTTGCCAAAGTACTAATCAGGCTGCTTGCTGCTTACTTTAAGACAAAACATAAGACTCACCAAGGCACAGCATTATTTGGGCCTTGAAAGATACAATGTTACCTCATATCATACTTTCTCAAAACATGGCGATGAGGTAACTTCACTTATTTCTACATATTTGTAACAACGAAGAAGTAGGATTAAGAAATATGTACAATTGTGAAATAACCCAAGGATAGGATCTAACTGAGTTTGATCCTATCCTTTTAGTTTGAAAGTTCTTGATCATTTTCCACCAGTGATATCATTGTCATTAAAACCCAAGTCAAATTGAATTTGGAGAGCTAAGATAAAGGGGAACACACATACACACACTCACACGTACACACACACACACATGCACATTCACGCACACAACACCCTCTCAAGAGTGTAAAATTACTACTACCACTGATGATATATAATTCTAAAAGCTTTCTAATTCACTTTTTATAACAAGAATTTCTTGATAATTTACCTCCTTGACGCTTCATCCCTTTCATTTGTGTGTGTGTGTGTGTGTATGTTTATATTCATTTTGGTATTATCTGAATTTACTGTGATTTAATTTTTTAGAGCATATTGGTGGATGAATCAATCAACAACTTCAAAGACTAGCCATAAATCAGTCTTGTACAATTCAATCAAAGGACCACTAACAGTCATTTAAAATGAGTAATGGCTAAAGGGTATCTTTTAATTTTTAATAAAACCCACATTCATTCATTCATTCATTCACCCACTCACTCATTCATTCACTCACTGCTCAGGGGCAGTAGCCATGAGGCTTCTCTCACAGGATGTCAATGAGGTTAATATCTTTTGATTTTGCCATCCTAGATAAAATGCTTTCATCTTATACCTTTACTCCAAAGGTAAAAAAATAAAACTCAGTGGATCAGGATGTCTTGTCTTCTTTTAGCCTTAATTCTGCCACTAATGAGATGGTTAATTAAGAGTAATCAAATCATTTCAATTACAAAGGACATTTTATATGGGCACAATTCTCGACAGAATCCCACTCCTTTCAGTTCCCTACTCTGTTCATGCGATAGCATCATTCATTTATTTCACATCCATGTTTTAATTCTAATTAAAATTTTAATCTAAAATCCTTTTAAAATTGGTTCATTTTACTCAGTTCTATATATACATAAATATTTTACAAACATATACATAAATATATACAAACAAAATCACATGCACCTCTGCCTCACGGAATGGCCTAGACTGCTACATTTTACAGCAATGAGATTACATCTCAGCTATTATTTGCAGACTTAAGACCTCATTGACTCACAGATCTTCTATGTAATGCTGTTTCGCATATAAGATATATCATATATTTATTTTTACATATATATGTATATATAGAGAGAGAGCAAGAGAGGTACATAGTAGATATGTATGTATATATTGATATATGTTGTGTATGTAGATGTGATACAGTATCAGATAAATCTAGTATGAACTACTAAATCACATCTGTGTACTGTGATACACAGTAATGGTACACCTAACTTTGTTTATCTGTTCTCTTGGCTTTAAACTCTTGTTTTTTGCTCCCATATACTCCAAGGGAAATAAAACTGTGTTTATAATTTTTTATGAGAACCAGAAGATACATATATCTCTGAAATAAAAGTTTATTTTTAAATTATTTTTATTCTGTGTTGACATATTTTTCTTCATTTTCTTCAATTTATTTCCACATTCTGGCTATAAATCAATAAATATAGAACCCACTGATAGGTTTAGCTAGGCAACGGAAAAATGCTCTTCTGTCTGTATAATTTTCACACTGCTGTAACACTTCAAATTTTTTGATATTTCAGTAGGAATGAGTGGAAACCTGGGACAGAAAGGTAGTACAGTCTAGAAAGTTTTCAGACAATGAAAGATGCAACTATGTAGCTGTCGTGTTGTCAGGGATATATTAAACATGTGGTTGCTTAGTAACAGATAACATGCATATGAACTATGGTTTCTTGGCTGATGTCTTATAGTGAGATAATACCAAGAAGAAACTGGATATGGATTTTTAAGTAAGCAAGTCAGAGTTTGAAGTGATGCTACAAGCTTATATTAAAGGATTCTTATGACCAGCACTTCTTTAAACTGAATTTAAAAAAATAAGCAGGTATTTTAACTTATGTGTGTATCTACTAACTAGAATTTTAAATATAAGTACATATTTTTATCTTACGTGCCATGGTTATGGAACAATGGCTGTGGGTCACAGAGTGGCTTTACTTTCATTTCCATATGTTACAGCAATGGTCTTTACCTCTCATTTACATTAGAGTGTTTTTTTTTTTCATAGTCTCATTGACTGGAAGATCTATGGAAATGCTGTCATGGGGTCCTCTATGTTTAGCAAAAAAGGATCATTTCTTTTAAAAGAAAACCATGAGTCTGATGTGATGCCTCATGCCTTTAATCCCAGCACCACGAAGGCAGAGACAGGTGAATCTCTGTGAGTTCAAGGCCAACCTGGTCTATAGAGTGAGTTCCAGGACAGCCATGGCTGTTACCACAAAGAAACTCTGTCAAATATCCGTGACTACCTGAAGGGGACTCTCAGGAAATCAAGCCTCTATGGCGGGAGGCAGGGAGCTCATGAACCTTCCATGAGTTCTGTAGGAGATCATCACAAGTTAATCCTCCCAAGATTATAAGAGATGAACAGCTGGTGGTGTTGAGACTACACTAGGGTACCTTCCCATGCCTTACCTGTGCTGGGATGAGGCTTTCCAAAGGTGTAGTTGCCCCTTAGTCGCCCATGCTCTTAAACATAATCTCAGCAAATTTCGTTGGTTCACCAAGCTCTACTTGGATTGAATTCTTCTTTTGATCTGTCCATGCTCCCTTTCCACAGCAAACAGATGTTTCTTGACATCATTCTGGAGAAGTCTCACATCATGGGTGCATGATAGATTGGACTTAAAATTGCCTAAGAATGCGACTAGACTCGTAAGAATATTTTTGTGTGTTTAACGACGGCGGTAACCTCTACTTGCATTTTCTATTTTCATGTGATTTAACCTGTTGTCATTAGCTCTTTGTATACAACGTTTGGCAAATCTAGTGACTTGAGGAATAAAACCAAAGACCCCATTCGATCCAGAGGCGTTCAATTGCCCCATTTTCTTATTCTAATTTTAAAATCAGTAATGGAGATGAATTGATAGAGAAAGGCAAATCTTGCCCAAATTTAGAACAAAGAACGCTTAACCAGGGCAAAGCCAGGGTTAGGAGGTTGATATTCCAATCAGCGACTGCTGTGTGGTGACGGGGATTTGTGGAAATGTAGACCCTGTGGGAACGTATATGGTTATGAAGATCTCTGAACTGATTCTGGCTTAATAGCTGCTATAGCTATAGACATGAAGTTAGAGATTTAAATAATACTGAGCATGTTTAACCTCAGATGGCCTGGCTGTCCATCTGACTCCAGATTGGAGTAAGGAAATTGATACACACACACACACAGAGAGAGAGAGAGAGATACAATATGGGGGTGTCTGCTCAGGTCAAGTCATTCTTCTGAAATCTTGGTTCCCACACTGCCTGGTCCTTACCCTGTCTTGAGAATCCACTTCTTCCATACCCACCCCCAACACACACACACATACTCTTATCTATCTGTCTATCTATCTGTCTATCTATCTATCTATCTATCTATCTATCTATCTATCTATCTATCTATCTTAGGATGGCTTCCAAGAGAAACAAAACAAAAAGGATCTACACCCTTGCATTATTCAACAAGGATTTTATTTCCTAAGTGAAACAGATCTTTTTTGAGCTTCCAGCTCCCTTTTTATTAGGTTTGCAGATTCCTTCACATAACAGTCAAGGTACTTTTAAATTGTACTAGGAATTATGGTAAGGATACAGCTATACATTGAGGCTACTCATTGAAAAATTACTCTTAAAATCATCCCTCATACAGCCATCTCCCATGATTCATCTCCCTCTGGATTAGAATATAGAATCAGCTTGCCTTAAATTTTTAGATAATTTTGGGAGATGTATGTTTCCATGAAAGACTCAACTACCCTGATACTTATTATTTCCTACTACCCTTTCCACAAACGTCCTTCTTACTATTCTATCAGCCTCATTTTTGTACATACCTAGTTTATTATTTCCTCAATTATATCTCCTGATTAGTCTAACATTCTGTCTAACTCTTAGCAATTGTCTTTTCTTGTCTCTTCTCTCTTCTCTTCTCTTCTCTTCTCCTCTCCTCTCTTCTCCTCTCCTCTCCTTTTCTCTTCTCCTTTCCTCTTCTCTTCTTTTCTCTCTTCCATCCTCTCCTCCTTGCTCCCCTTCCCCTCCTCCTCCTCCTCCTCCTCCT
>NW_022196896.1:95725359-95735411 GCF_008632895.1 Mastomys coucha | reverse complement strand
CTTCTTCTTCTTCTTCTTCTTCTTCTTCTTCTTCTTCTTCCTCTTCTTCTTCTTCTCCTCCTCCTTCTCCTGCCTGCTTAGTCTATGACTGTCTCTATGTTTGTTTGTTTGTTTGTTTTGTCTCTCTCCCTGTCATGGATCTGTTGGTATCTTTTATGCAGCTTACTCTTGGCCACATCACTCCAATATTCTTCTTTGAATCAAACTGAAGATTTTTTATTCAATGTCTTCTAGTTCCCCATCTAGAAGAACTATTAGTTTTCAATATGTAATTTGTTCTTTTCCAGATTATCCCTGTTGCATGAGCTCAGTGGCAACTGTACTACTGTGCATATTTATGACTTCTTTGTGTCAGCTTTAGCTGGGTCTTTGAGTATAATTTTTTCTGTAAATTTTAGTCTCCTTCATATTCTTCTAATGGCAGTTTCATTTATTCTTAGTAAAAAATATGATCAATCTTCTGCTACCTTCATTCAATCCCTTCACTGCTGTCGATACTTTTACATCAGTATTAGGAAATGATGAAGTGTTACTTTTAAAGAAAAAACAATCAACTGGCTAATCAACCAAGCACATATTCCTTTAGACCTGCATGATCTTCTAGTGACTTCTCTATCTGTTATTGTGAAGTCAATCATTTTTATTGTTTGAACTCATAACCTCCATCGCCTCCCTTCCTATACTCTCCTTAAACACTACCTTCTCTCCAGCTATCATAATTAATTCCAGCAGTTTTTTCCAGTCCTATCTCCTTTCCCACTTTAAACTTTGCTGGGCTTTCGCCGTTGCGCTTTTGAGGAACTCTATTTGGCCAGGCTATCTCAGAAGTGATCTTCATGAATCTTCCTCACTAGAGTGAGTTGGTGGAGGCTGAAGGATAAATTGAAGTTCTAAAGCAGGCAACAGGGTGAGGCCATCAACTCAAGGGGCACCTTAAGAATGTCGTAATCTTTGTGTGATCCAAGATCAAGGATTTGGCTACTAGCCATGAAGGGTGACAATAACTCAAATTGAAAGTCACACTGCTCCACTCTTCCTTAGCAAGCAGAAGTATAAATTTTCAAACTCATACAAAATGGATGTAAAATTACCATAAACATCATTTATTTATAGGGAAATAAATGATTTTCAGTATGTTCCTCATAGAAGAATCATATAGAAAGTCAAAATATCCAGTGATTGCTACTATTGGCTTTAGACTTGGCAATGGGATTTTTGGTAAACTGTGTAATGACAACAGGGCTTACAACCTGTAATGTCCAACTCCATAGCAGAAATTCTGAAACAATTGTTTCCACAGAGTTGAAAGAGATACCTCTCTTTCACCCATCTTATACTGTTAAGATTTTTGTTTAAGTAGTCAACAGTTTTATGTAACACATTCATTCTCTAACATAAATTTCTAGAGATTATATTTTATAAAACAACCTTATGAACATATAAATATAACCATGTTATTTCTTGATTACTTCTAGATATTTGGGTAGCTGTTCTGTTTGAGAACAGGCAATCCCATATGTCCTAAATTTTAGCTAAGTTCCTCCATAGCCACTGATTAGCTTCTTTAATAACATCTTTGTGTTCAAATAAAAGTCTTATTTTATTCTTAATTAAAAATAAACCCTGCTATAAAAAAGCCTATAGTCTACATTGTCTTAAATGTAGTGTTATTGAGAAAAAAAAATCTATATGCAGAATTTGTAGAAACTTATTTTACTTGTTTTGTTTTTTTGAAACAAGGTCTTGCTATGTATCACTGAATGGCACAGAGCAGGCTAGCTTTGAATTAACAATGATTTGCCTTTATCTGCTTAGTTGAAAGTAATGTAAGCACTGGGGATGTAGCTCAGCTGGGAAAGTGTGTAAAGCCCTGATTCAATTCCCTGGACTGTGTGATATTGGGCATGGGGGCACACACTTGCAACCCTAGAACTCAGGAGGGATGGCAGGAGGATCAGAAGTTCAAGAGCATCCTCACCTATAGGGTGAGTTCAAGGCTAGCCTTAGATATGTGAGACTGTGTATCCAAAAAAAAAAAAAAAATCATGTAGTTACATTTCTTTATGCATGTGTTCATTCTATTTGTAAACCAAATATGAGATAAAAATTCTAATCTTACAGACTTTACCTATAGACCCTAAACTAACAGCTGTTTTCATTAAAACAGACAATTTGTGTATCCTGAGAAATCCAAAGTATCAGTTAACAATTTCATAACAATTTAAAATCTCAATGTTTATCACATACACCATCCATTCACCCTTTGCACACATGGTTGGGAACCGAGAGCAGGGAGAAATAGCATCCACACATTTCTTGGAACAGTGAATCTGAAATGATCTCCTTTGAAATGAAGTCTATACAGATGTGCTTGCTGACCCAGAATTTAAAGTTTCATTCTTGTGTTTATCGTCATTAGTTTAACTTGTGATGAGGTGGTTAGTGCTTTATTTATTCCCAGTGGATCTTTGATGCCGTTCAGCTGTTCAGAAGAGCGGTTGGCAGTGAACATCTATGCAATAACACAGCACAGACTACATCAGGTTCCATCTCATACGTAGATTCGCACTGGGGTTGGCAGAGGTCTCCTTTGACTGCACAGTCTGTGGATGCTTTGGGCCATTTCTCTCACTGGACAGTTACTCAATGGGCAAGATGAAAACAAAACAAAACAAGTTTTTTGACCAAAGATTTAGGAGATGTAGGCACAGTGAGTTCAAATATAGGTGTTTTAGAATTAACCCGAAGTGGTAGAGCTTAGGAAAGCTCAATTAAGTTTTCAAGCTTCAATTTCATGTGGTAAATAAAGAGTATACTACATTATATTGTGAATGATAGTGGGTTTTAAATGAGATGATACACAGAATGTGCTTTCTTTACCTTGGTACCTGACATAAAGTAAATGCCTATAATAATGATGGTATATATGGTCTTTCTAGTTAGACTGATACTCCAGCTTTTTGGAACGGGTTGTAATATAAGTCTGGGGTGCTAGCCACCATGCCAGTGTACCCCCATAATCCCAGCACTTGAGATGCAGGAGCTGGGGAATCATACTGGCAATTTCAGGTCAGATTGGTCTACAATAGTGAGTTCTAAGACAACTAGCACTATACAACAAAAACCCTGTCTTATAAATAAAATGCTAAAGATTCTGCATATGTTTTTAGTTCTCAACAATATTCCATTTAAAGCAAATCAGTCTACCATGTGTAGAAAGTTTCTGGATCAGAGTTTATAGGACCTTTAGTGACAGTCTACCAAGTTTCCCCCAGGTGTCTAGTTTACTGGGATTTCCCCAGCTGTCTAGCACATTACCATGACATCAAATGTTAACAGCACTTTGAAGGTTCAATGTAGCTGCTGGGGAAAGGTACTGAGGGTGTGATTCTCCCTGTCTATATCATATCTTAAGACACACAGTTCAGAATGGAACACTAACCCCTCGAGTAAGCTAACCTTTCTCTAAACCACAACCTTGAAGACTGGGTGGAGGTGACATTTGACTTTACTACCAGTAGATGACCTTTCTTTGAGTAAGATACCCTTTCTCATGATATACATTGCTGTGCAGAATTGTCAAACAACAAATGTCTCCCCAGTTATATCCCCCTATGGCCCTCAATTACTCAGGTTGTGCCCATCTGACTGTTAAAGAGGGAAGGTTGAACCCCTGGATCACTGCTGGCAATACATTCCTGTGATCCCTTTCGAGTAACTAAGATTGATTAAGTGAGCAATTAGACTGCACCGCTGTGAACCAAGTTCGTTTTGAAGTTGTTGAAGCTCCTCACAGTTGCAGGACAGGGACCTCCCTGGGCTTTTCCCACATCTAAAAAGACAAGATGGGCTGGCTACTGATGCTGGCTTGGTTATCAGATGCTTCCTTGGAGATGTACCCTTTGGGGTACAATCCAAGCTTCCTTGGAGATGTAACCTCTGGGGTACAATTCAGCCTTTGCTATACAGAACTTTAGTCCAGTGTTTTGTACTTTCCCTCCAAATTTCTCAATTAAAAGATCATTTTGGGCTTTCTACCCCATTCTTGGCAAACTAAAGTTTCCCACCCCTTGACTTTAGTTGCTAAATATATACTGGGCTATCGAGAGTGAATTTTGTTTTGTTTGTTTTTCACCTATGTCTAAAGAAATAAGTGTTCATGCTCACTAGACTCTTTTTCCATTTTATTGCTATCCTCTATTTCTGAGATATGTTTCCAGACAATTGGTGTACTTGTCCCCTTGTGCCAAAACTTTGTTGAGCATCTCAACAAGTTGACTGTAGTTTCTGTGTGCTAACATCTCCGGTTTCTTAGAATTACTTTCTAATGACTCTTAGATAGGGTTGTTTTTGCAAAGTACCACTTATTGGAGCTTGAAGTTGCAATTTTGTACAAATAGAAGGCTTTAATTTTTTTCAAACGTAGAACACACTTGCCTTTTTAAAACAATTATGATGGGTTATAATGACATCTTTAAAAACACATGCTTCCATTTGTATGCAGAAGCCTGTGAAGTCCTCACCTTCTCTGTCTGTCTCTCATTTCATAACTCTCATCTGCGATGGGCTTAGTCCCTCATCCATAGGACAGGAGCATGCTCCCTAGTAGAAAACTGTCCTGAAGTGTAAACTCATCATGTTCTCTTTTCTAGGGATGTGGGTATTTGAACAAGAGTCTTATTTCTTTCTGCAAAGTAATACTCTTTAAAGAGTGTTAAGAGGACAGTGTTCAAGATAGACATGATAGGAACACACTTCTGATTTAGACCTCACAGGTCAAGCAACCAGACCGCAGACTCTTCGTATACCTGGAGAGGCAAAGCTAGCAGGGACCAATATGCTGATTTAGCAGCTGGATTTGGGATCTTAGAATGTTTCCCTGGAATTCTGGGAAGCCAGAAACAAAATCAGAGTCTCAAAGAAAACATTCTATTTCTGCCTTCCTAGTTCAGCGTGCAGCTAAGTGGAGAGTTAGACAGAGACAGCATCATTCCTTCTCCTGGTTAAAAAGATAATCTTAACAGCGTCCATCTATGTGTTAAATTCTGTTTCCCTAAAGGCCATAATCTAACATGGACTCTCTAGGACTGTTGCATCAAGGACCACGAGACCACCAAAAATGTATATATAGTTTTTAAAAAAATCTTTGTTATTACATAAGAATTACAGTTTGTCCTCCTACTACACAAACATACTGAAAATAAAACCTAAAATTAAAAATGTAGATTTAATTCCCTGAGCAAAACAAGATAAAAATGAGATTTCTTTAAAGGGAATTGTTTTTAAAGCAAAAACAATTAACACAAACCATTCAGGGGAGGAAAAAAAATCTTATTTTGCAAAGTGTCTTTTAGCCACAGTGCCTTGTAAAGTTTTTATTTTGCTAATTAAACTTAGTGGTTATAAAATTAAGTGGGCTGCATTGGCTAGTCACCTAGTTTCCTCAGTTGTCAGAGAGAAGGAATTTGTTCTGAAGTTGAGGAAGCATGGAAGTGCATTTTAATCGAGACTACCGTTATCCAGAACTTTGCATTTTTTATGCAATTTAGCTCCCTTTACAATTGATATTTTTTCAATCTATTTGATAATATCTAGGAAGACACCAAGAGCCTTCATGTGAATAAGCTAGAACTAACACATGAACGACACCTTTATCATGACTTACAAACTGAGAGCAGACCCAGCTCATTAGGGAATCAGAGTTTGTCATTGCTCTTTTTTGTTCCTTGACAATAGCTTAACACATGGAAGGAGGATATGTGCTCTTCCATTTATTCAATGGAATAATGGAATAATGTCACTTATGGTTATCCAATAAGTGTTTACTATAAATTTAGTGCCGAACAGTATGCTGCTTCTGAGAAGATAATGAACTGAATAAGACATAATCCCTGCTTTTTACAAGAGTAAACTTTAGCCAGGCAGTGGTAGCACATGCCTTAACTTCCAGCACTGGGGAGGACTAGGCAGGTGAATCTCAGAAGCCAGCCTGGTCTTCAGTGGGTTCCAGGACAGCCAGGGATACACAGAGAAACCCCCTCTTGAAAAGACAAATCAAACAAGCAAATAAGAAAAAGCAAAACAAACGAACAAAAACCAAGAGTAAGTTCTAGTAGGAGAGCTAGGTTTCTATTTTTAAAACCAATACATGAGTAGAATACCCACAACCGTGTTGCATAGGAAATATGTCAGATTCTGGAACGATGGAGAGGAGGATCAGTTTCCACAGTTTGAACAGAGAGAGTGAGAAGAGAACAGAAATTGGAGAAAAAGCAGAGGAAAGGAATGCTTTGCTCTGTTGTCATACCTGTCCCTACAGCGAAGTTTTAACTTTCCAGCCAGATAAGGAGAACTCTCCTCTCCTGGTATTATCTTTTCTTGCACCGTTCAAGCATGTAACTGCTTAACACATTGCTATGGCTAAGGGTATAAGTAAATCCACTCTTTAACCACTACCTAAATATCGTGGAGGGGAATCTTGACCAAAGTGAATTGCTACGGTTTATATGTGGTCACTTTCTCACGAATGAATTAGATCGTGAGTCCAGGTGCCAAGCAAGATCAGACTTCAGAGGTAGGAAATAAAAAATACCCAATTTAGCTTGTAAACACATTCATGATTTCTTCACAAAAACTGAATTCATCGTGTCTGTGAATGAGAAAGGAACATGGGATGTAAAAAAAAAAAGAAAAAAAAAAAGATCTAACTCTCACTCTTCAGAATACCCTCTTAAAGTTTAGGCTTCATTAGGCCCTGCCTAAATAGCTTGCTCTTGGGGGGAGAGGTGGAAGACTGTGGCTGCTAGTAAACTGTCCGAAGGTTTAACCACTAGGGGGAGAGGGTGCGCCTCTGGTGGCTAGGAAACCAATGGAAGCAAGTCTGTAGAAGGATGAGCTTGGATGGATTTAAATCGAGCAGTGGTCAGCTAGGTGCAAGGACCACATCAACTGTGGTAGTTTGGTAATTTGAGGATGGCTCTGCCAGATCTCTCAGTGAGCCTTCTTCTGCATATGGATTCTGTTGCTTTTAACCAGGAAGACCTTTCTCTTTAGTACTGCATGTTTAAGTCTTTTCTAAGGACCACTATGACTTTGCAGATACTCCAAACACTGACACTTACGTTTCAAGTGGGAAGGAACACTCTGAGAACTTCTTTCACACTTCGTAGTATGTCACCTTTTCTATACGGTAGAGTCACACATGGCAGCTTTCTGAATTTGCTGTCTGTTGAATTGATTAGAACGACTCTTAGACTCTCTCTAGTTTGACCTTTCCAAATCTAACTTTAAGGGGGAAAAGCATTTTATTCAGAGAGCTGACAAGTAGGTTAAAATGTTAGTTTTAACAATGTCACATGTATTGCGGCTTTAAAGAAAGTCGTTAAGCAATTATTGAAAACCTGAGCACAAGTGGTTTTATGCCCCCCCCCCCAATGAGATGGTTTAATTGTTTGCTTTAAATCATCATTCTATATAATTAAAACAAAAAATGAACTGAGCCTGTAAGTACAATTGCTTAATAATTGCAGTAGATGCAATAAGGTTTTAAAAAGTAAAAATAAATACATTGGACGTTATTAGGTATCCATTGTGTACCACTGTGAACCTTTGCTCACACCAAAATATAAACACAGGGCAGAGTGGTGCTTAAGGTAAAAGTTGACTTTATTTTCCGTGTCATATGGCTTGCTTCCACAGAAAAGGGGGAAGGGAGAAAAACTCGCAGCAACTATTTCTGGGATTCTTTAAAGGAGTGGGAGGAACAGCGCCTGCTCCTCTTTCAGCATTGATTTTCTACACAATTTGCGATATGGTTTCTCAGAAATGTTGTTTGGCACTCCTGATAATTTCATGTGATTTCAAACTTAAACCACCCAGACTACACAGTTCAGTATTTTCAGCTCCTTTCCTTTTCCCTTTCCCTTTAATTATAGAAGTCTCTATTCCCTTTTCTGTGGTCAAGAAAGATAGTAAACGCTGCTATTTGTAGATTGAACATGTATTTGTTTTGTTTTGTTTTGTTTTTTTCCTTAGGACGATTCCTATGCTCTTCCCCCAACAAATCCAAATGTCGGGATTGACATAAGGCTGGGCTACAGTTCCAGGCTAACAACTTTTTCGACCCTCACGGTTCCTTTGACTCGGGTGGATGTGGCACACGCCGGGACCGGGGTGGATATAAACAGCAAGTAAACACTCTAATTTTAAACTTGCACTGGAAAGCACTTTCACAATGGGGACAGTGGCGCTCGCTCCGTGTCTCCCAGCGCACTCGCAAGGGCTCCTCGGCAGGGCTCAGTGTCCCAGATCCTCCGGGTGCCGGGAGTCTGGGAAGGTGCCGGGCCAGAGAGAAAAAAACTTCCCGTGGCCGACATGAGCTGGGGGAGCCCGAGATCGTCCCTCCCGCGCGGCCAGCGGAGAACGTGAGCCCGGCGCGGGGCGCGGAGAGCGGGGAGCGGGGGAGAGGGGCGGAGCCGGCGCGGGGGGCGCGCGGGGCGCGCGGGGCGCGGAGGAGGCGCGGAGGAGGCGCGGAGCCGCGCGGCACTTGTCCTGTAATCGATTGCCGAGCGCGCCGAGCGAGCGGCCGAGCGCGCAGACACGCGCCCCCGCCCCCCTCGCCTGCCCGGCCGCCCGCCCGCGCGCTGGCTCGCTCCCTTGCTCGCTCGCCCGACCGTCCGC
Source organism: Mastomys coucha (assembly GCF_008632895.1). Classification (NCBI taxonomy): domain Eukaryota; kingdom Metazoa; phylum Chordata; class Mammalia; order Rodentia; family Muridae; genus Mastomys; species Mastomys coucha. Next base: position 95,726,732 of record NW_022196896.1, on the reverse strand, counting down.
TCCGGGCTCTCACGGACCCGGGCGCTCGCGTACGACGCCCCCCTACCCAACCCCCTCCGCGCGCGCGCCGCCGCCGCCGCCGCTGCCCGCCCTCCGCCCGCGGGCGTCTGCGCGAGCCCGGCCGGCGGGGGAGATGTGCTCGGGCTCCGCCGGATCGGTTTCTCGGGGTTTGACCAGCTGTCCCGGGCTAACCCTGCTCCTCGCTGAAGATGGAGGAAGTAAAAACAGGATTACCCTTAGCTACAGATCCACTGCCTTAGTTTCCACCACCAACTGCAGTGCACAAACACACGTTAGGCACAGGAAAGAAAGAAAGAGAGAGAGGGAGAGGACACACTAACAGTAAACACAAACAAAAGGGTGATGGGATTATTTTACTGCATGCACTGCTGAGGTAAATCTCCGCTTGGCTTTTTTGCGTGGGGAAGAACAGCTCTTGTTTTATTTGTCTTCTGATTCATAGATTATCTATCAATTTGTGTATGTTTTGCAAAGGGTTTGGGTGGTGGTGGGGGGAGTGTTTTCAAAGTTAAGTGTAATGATATGGAATCTTGTTTAACAGTGTGGTGTGATCGAATGACTTGTTGCTGTTAACCAGTGATAATAATAATATAGACGCTTTTCTTTGGGGAGGGATGGGTTGTGGCTCTGATTAGGGAAATGATTTCTGTAAAGGACGCTCAGGGAATTTCGTTGAAGATAATGTCCTTTGCCTTAATGTATCATCCCCTCCTCGTAATTTGCTTCTGGGATGTTAATGGATTAATCAGTTCTCATCTCTATAGCTGTCATGGATTTGGACTTGTTTTTGCTTTGTTTTAACTTGAATTCCAAGAAGAAAGATTGGCTAACCTGGCATAGATTGCAGCTGTCTAGATAGAGGGTATTATACTGTTGAGATTGAAAACAAAACAAAACAAAAATAATGTTAATAAAAATCTGGTATGACACATGTATAAAAGCAGCAGTTAAATCGCTTTGACAGGTTCTGGTATGGACGAAGGAGATGGAATGAAGATTTAATTTCTTTTTCCTTTTTTCTATTTTGCCAGAGGCCACAAAACAGTCCTGTGAAGTTGGCCTAGGTTCCTTGCTGGGTTCTGCCTGACTGTCCCTCCCCTCATATCCCCCCTCCCCTTTTTCTTTCAGTTTTCTTGTCTTAGCTTTTGGTCGATTCTTAAGGAACCGGTGGATCAAGTTTTTTCTCTTCTTGTTAATCGCATTGCTGTAGCACTGACTGACCTCTCTCTCTCTCTCCTTCTCTCCCTCCCTCCCTCTCTCTCTCTCTTTTTTTCGTCTTTCCTGAAAGTACGTGGTGCCATTCCTGAGTGACTTTTCCTACTAGACCATCCCAAAGGGACAAGGGGGCGGGG
>NW_022196896.1:95701619-95725341 GCF_008632895.1 Mastomys coucha | reverse complement strand
TGGGGGGGAGTGTTCCTTCTCTCTCATTTCTTGGTTTTGTTTATCAGCCGATCTGTTTGCTGGATTCGGTCTTGGAATGACCCACCTGTAAAGTGCTTTCCCTCCTCCTCGCCTTCAACTCTGCAGGGGGCTTGGCCTGGAGGGGGCCGGGGAGGGAAGGGGGGGGGACACAAAAAACTTCTTTCTTTCTTTCTCCGTTTCTCTTCAGCCCGACATTGTCACCTCCTCTTTGAGGGGTTAGAAGAAGCTGGGATCTCCCGACAGAGCTGGAAATGGTGATGAATGTTTTTTAATCAAAGGACAATTTCTTTTGTATGTACATTTCGTTTCTCTTTCTCCTTTTTTCTTTTTCTTTCTTTTCCTTCACTGAGGGTTTAATAACCCTTTCACTGTCGGCACAGACTTCTTTTGCTTCTAACTGACGCTTCTTTTTAGTATGTGTGTTAAATGTGTACATTTTTAAAGAGATAGACTCATTTGTAAGATCTCGGTAGAAACTGCTCCCCTTTAAACTTTACGGATCCCTTTCTTTCAAACCTTACGTAACCTAATTGAAAGAATTTGATAAGAGTAGAGCAGGACGGAATTTAACTGCTATGTAGTGACTGAGAATTTGATCTGATTATTCCATAAAGAAAGAAAGAAAGAAAGAAAAGTTTTTGGGGGGTGGGAGGGGGTAGGGAGGCTGGTGGTGAAGGGGAGGGAGTGAGAAGGGAAGTGGTTTTGGAGACAAGAAGTGAAGCTGCCTGTTTTCCAGTAAGTAATGGAGAAATTCCAGGAGCCAGGGCTAAATATACTTGGCGATCAATACAGAAATGGCTCATTGTGAATAATTTAGCTGCTGGTGCTTTGAGAGTTTTGAAACTAAAGGCAAAAAGGACCCGGGCCAAAGGGGGGAAAAATAAGTAAAAATCTTTTCAGGACTTGTCAATTCTTTAACTTTTTCCCTCAAAGAATACAGTTAGATTATTGATCTTCTCTTGATGTGAATCAAAGCTAGGGGGTGTTGTCTCATACAATTTACTTTTGTTTCTGGGGATTAGGTGCTGTTTTGTGTTATTGATGCATGAAAATCATTCCTCATACTTGAGGAGAGAAAAATGATCCCCTCGTGCACAGCCAAAAGTTTCTGAAATGTTGGAAATCTGAAGGTCTTTAAGTAGGCTTGGCATTAGTCTCCAGCCATAGCCTGGCAGGAAATTAGGATACGTTGAACAGGTGCTTACATAGAATTTGGGGTAGGCTAAAAAAACGTCATACAAGCCAGAGTTGGCTATCTGCTGCAAAAGTCTTTGGAGTAAAGTCTAGTACTAGGTATTTTTGTTTTGTTTTGTTTTGTTTTGTTTTGTTTTGTTTGTTCTCCACCCCCCCCCCCATTAGAACATGATGAACCAACTTGCAACAATTGTGAATAGAGCTGTCTGTATACTAGGGAAGTACTCAAACTGCGTTCGATTGTGGGACGTAGTGAGCAGTAAAATACTTAGATAGCCGTTAAAGTTGGCAAATTGGAGATTACCCCCTCCTCCTATTTTCCCCCCAATAAAACAGGTAAATTTTGACCAAGAGACTCGTTCTTCTCTTGCTACAGCCCATCTCACAGGACACTTAACGTCCCTATGTCCCTATCCTATCTCCAGCAGGAATCAGATCATTTGCAGAGAGTTCAGTGACTTGCAAATGAGCACGCACAGTACACTGTCGTGTGTTTCTCGGGCACAGGTTGCAGGAGCAACATGGACTACCTGCTTAGGGCTGGAAATAAGTGAAGAATTTAATGGCAGATATAGGGAGGGATCCTTGGGTAAAGGTTGCAATCTTTTGTGTTCCAGCACTGCACTTTGACTATGGAAACAGACACAATTGATGGCTACATGACATGTGAGTATTCCTTTTCATTAATTTACTGTGGGCAAGCAAGTGAGCTTCGTGCTACCTGTATGTGAGCTCCTGAGCCAGGAGTTTTTAGTACGGGTTCTCTAGTTTTATTTGCTCTTTGCCATTTCACCTTGCAGGGGATACAAGGAAGTAGTACCAGAAACAAACTAAGAAGGGGGCATAGAAATCTACTTATTTCAGAAAGGACATTATTTAAAGCTTGTAGCCAGCAGACCTTTAGCTTCTTATTCGACTGATTTCCCTGTTTAATTTAAATTTATAATATATCAGGTTATAGATATTTCTTCTAGTGTGGGGAGGATGTACTAAAGATTTTACTGCTAGGTAACCTAATTTTCCCAGACACATAATATAAAAGAATTAACTTCTTAAGTTCACTTTTTTTTAAAATGCAAGCTCATTTGAATCATCCAGCAAATATTTTTAAAGACATTCACTTTAAGTACTTTATACTGATTAAATTAGATTATTAAAAAAAAAATCTTACTATTTTCACTACAATTATTTTGGACCTCAGATGGTCTCTATTGCCATTGACCTGTGAGAGTGGTTATGACAATAAAGTTTGTTCACTTTTTTATTATGGGCTAGGGGGTGTGTGTATGTGTGTGTATTTTCCCTGCATTTCATTCATTTACTATGTATTTTAGTTCTTTGTAGTTTCTCTTTAAAAAAAAAAAAAGCGGGTTTCTTGAGCATTCGGTTCTGCATCCCCTTTAAATATGAGACAGTCTGAGTAATTAGATGTTATGTGACAATGAACAGAAACCAAAAGAATGCATTTTTTTTGAAAGCAGGTGACAATGAGCTTTCACCTGAAGGGGAGCACGCCAACATGGCCATTGACCTCACCTCAAGCACACCCAATGGACAGCACGTCTCGCCAAGTCACATGACAAGCAGTAAGTCTTCATTTTATGATGATTATTTTTTTTCAAATTCTCAAGTGAGAGGTTTGGATTTGTCAGGTCTGTCGGGTCTGTTCACTCTGGGACGGAGGCACTGCTGTAGCTTTTGCTAAGAAAAGAGCAACACAGATTTATTTCCGTTCATTCTAGTATCATAAAACATGAGCCTCCTTACTAGTCTGAACTGTCCCAAGGTGGCGTTCGCTAGCTGGTGCCTACCTGTACCGGGTAAGAAATGTTATTAGCATTTGCTGATTATTGTTTTCATTACAATTCATTTCATCAATTCGAGGGTCACATCTATATTTGTTGTTTGATTTAAAAAAAAAAAGAGAAATGTAGCTTTATCAAAGGACTCTTCATGGTTATTAAAAAACAAAACAAAACTGAAAAACAACAAGAACAACAATGAAAAAAAGAAATAGAAGAAATAAGGGTTTGCTGTGTTGGTATGAAGAAGCTAAAACATCAGTGGTAAAATTCAAGTGTTCCTTGCTTTCTCTGAAAGGAAGGAAAGGCAGTGTAAAAGTTTCTCCTTCAGAGGATTTGAAGTGAAATGTCATTGAAAATTTGCGGAACTCATTTGCATCCATTTCTTTAAAAAAAATCATTTTGTCTTACCTTGTCCAGAAGGGAGGAAAGAGATTTTTGGGAAGGTTTGTTTTTGGCTTTGCAGCAATGGCAGTTTGGCTCTTGAGTGTTTCTGACATGGAGTGGCAAAGACAATGTGGGGTGTGATAGGAAGGCCAGCATGAGAGAACAAGATGCGTTCATTTGTTAAGTTTGTCTTTTTAATGTGAAAATGTCTTATCAGATTCGTTGATTCAGTGCAAGTGGTCTGCCACTCTTAGAACCAGCTTCAGGTGTTGACTTCTTTGTACTTTGGGTATGTGTTGCCGTCTTAAATAGAAAGGGCATGGTTTATGTTAACTTTAGTTTAGTTTAATTTACAGGTTTTCTCTTTGAGTGATGAAGGAGACATTCCTTCTCTGAAGAGTCCACAGCTGGGGAAAACTGAAGAAGCTACTGAGTTACAAACATATTCTTAAGTCAGTTCTGGTTATCTGAGAGAACTCCTGTCCCATCTCTCTTCTAGCCTGTCTGAGGTCATTGTAAAGTTAGAAACTGTAGAATTAGTGGAGACTTCTGAATTCTAAGCACAAGTACCTAAGTTTCTCTTGGATACATTTTGTATGTCTTCACCCTCAAGTGATGGTTGGAAATGCTGATTGAGCTCTTTGATGTGACTTCATTTAAAAGTTTTCTTTCTTTTTATGAATGAGGAAAACTTATTCAGGAAATTTCATTCTTGAAGCAGGCCTCTATGGTGTAGAAAGGAAAAAAAAAAATACTGTTGTTGAGTGATTCATGCTGAATTATATTGTTAACCTTTTGTAATGGATTTGTAGCACTTTGGTTTTTTTTTTTTTTGCTTATTGATTTGAGAAAAGTTATATTACTGTAATAGTATATAGAGATTTTTTCACTTTAATATTTAATATTATTAGTACTTTGGTAGACTATGGTTTCATTTGTTAGAAACAACTTTTTCATAGAAATATCTAGTAGGTTAAGTTAGATTTATATGGAGTGTCTATAGTATTCTAGTTACTCTTTACTACTGTTAAAATCATAAAGTATGTAAAATACAAAGTAACTGTTAGTTGGACTAGCCTGTCCTCTCTAGTCACCACCAGAAAATTAGCAAAAAAAAAAAAAAAACATGATTGTTTACTTAGTTGTCATATTGTGATCTGCTTTTCTTATTACTTCAATTAAAAAAGGCATTCCCCTTCTCTTTTAAAATAAACATTGCAAAGTATAGAAATGGTTAATTTTAGCAGATAAGTTGTTTTTTTTTTTTTTCTTTACTCCTACACTGGGGCTTTTCTCATCCAAGAACAGTAAACTAAGGTTTGGTAATTTTATGGGGTTTAGTTTTTTTGTTTGTTTGTTTTGTTTTGTTTTGTTTTAATTTTCTAGCCTGTGGCAATTCCATGTTCGTACAATTTTTGGCTGAGTGCTGTGTTTTCAGAGTTGCTGGTTAAATATGTTGGCTCTCACTTCAGAGCTGCCTGGTGCATCCTTTCTGTAGCCTCTGTCTGCAGTATCTAGGTTACCCACTTAGGTGTTAGATAGGGAAGATACCCGGCTTTCCTCTCTGGTAGATCTCGGAGAATCATCAGCATTTTAGATTGCCAAAGCAAACAGTGTTTGAGAAAGACTCTTGTCTGTTAGTTAGAACAGAGGCCTAGAGTCAGTCACTCTGATGTTTGAAATTTGGAATAAATTTTTTTATTCAGGGCCAGCACCACTTGCTTCTTTATCAATTAACATAGACTGATGCCTTCAATAAGTGGAAAGATATGCTCTCTGCATTAAGAGAACATATTCAGATATATGTCTTAGGAGGCCGTTTCTTTCGTGGAAAGAATTAAAGTTTTGGATGGGAAGTTTTAAACCTAGAAGTCAGCGAGAAAACTTCCCTGATAGGATAAAAGAGTGTCTATAGCGGGAAAGGAAGCATTTACGTATAACTCCAGTAAGGCATGATAATCCACTTACTCTGCCTTCACGAAAGGGGTTAGCATCACTACAAGGTACCAATCATCAGTTTAGTGGACTTGGTGACTATTCTAAGATGAAGAGCATCTGTACACTGAGTGCCATCTATAGCATAAAAGTAATGACAGCAGCCAGCATGACTTGACAGTACTAGAACAGAGCCGGAGTGACTTGGGAGAGAAGGAAGGGGGTCACGGTGCCTGACACTTTTGGGTTTTAAATTCACACATAAGAAGACCTTCAAGGAAGTAGCAGATATTAATGATCCTAACATCTTATAATGATGCCTTCTTGTGTTTTTAGAGTGATTTTTTTTTTTTCATAGAACACTTTAAGCTTTTTCTTCTGGAATACGGATCTCTTTGATAGGAGGATGAGCATCGTTCCTTGCCCGAGCTCATTAGTGTCCATGTTGAGTTCGCTGACAGTCTTCGGTGTCAGGGATGACAGTGTGCATCTTGATGGCTATTGGAGACACACAGAGTTAAGCGAGTTTAGAAACAGAATCTGGAAGTTAAGGATCTGAGATTGAAAACTCAGACAGAATGATATAAAAATAATCTGTATGGTGCTCTGGCCTGTGAGATGAAACTTTCCTTGTGATTCAGGCTGTTTCTGGGTTAGCTCATTCCCAATTCTTGGATTCCCACTTCAGTATCAGTTTCAAGATACTCTATCCTTATAGCTGACTGTTTTTAACATTTAATTTTTTTTTAAAAAAAATAACATTATTTAACTAATGTGCATGTATGTGTGCTTGCCACGGTGTGGATGGCAAGGCCACAGACAAGGCCAGCTTCTACCTTCCACTGTGTGGCTCGTGGGTATTGAACTAAGGCTTCCCCGCTTGGCAGCAAGCCCTTCTGCCCAATGAATCATCTCTGTGGTCTTTAAATATTTTTTTAAGGTTCTAAATTCATAATTTTTCTTACATCTGCCTTTATGGCCATACGTGAATTTTCTTAGCAGGTTATAATGTAAACGATGGGATACTACCCCATGACTTTAAAGTTTCTATAACTTTAAAGCTCCAGGAGGAGTGGCTATCCAGTCAGTGCTGTTGATGATCAGCCAGCTTGATGGCCAGGTGGCATGTATGGAATTGGAAGAAGTAGCAATTCTAGTTTTACAAGGCTCTCACCAATCATCAGGTCAGGGAATCTAGTTTAGTCTTCTCATGGCGTTTTACCTTCCTCCTTTTCATGGCGAGTTTCCGTTTTTAGAACATAGTGAGGCAGACGTGGAGTGTGAGGTTCTAGTTCTCACATGTGAAAACTGAGGCTGGCAGAAATCAGTTGGCCTCTGACGTTGCCTAAGAAAGACAAAATTCCCACAGTTGGGCTGTTATCTTATAGGTTGATTAGCTAACTGTTGTCTCTGTAATGTCACCCTGGGATGGTGTCTGATGTGTCCCAATGTGGTGTTTTAGTGACAAAAACAACCAAAAAACAAACAAACAAACCAACCCCCAGAATTTCAGAAGTAGTGGAGAATTGGTGTGAAGGTGGAGCAATGTCAATATTCTTGTCAAGCTGCCCTCCAATGGGATTTGTGTAATTTAGCTCATTGTAGGATTCCCTGGCTTTCTGAGTTTCTTTTGCTGCTTAGTTTGGCAGTCACCCTCAGCTGCATTTCCATAGGGCACACCCTAATGTAACACCAGATTAGTTTGATGTAAAACATAGCCCTTTTTGGAAGCATAGCAATGAGGTTCGTATGTGTGTGTGTGTGTCTGTCTGTATGCATGTATGTATCTCTTTGTATATTTGTGTGTGTATGTTTGTGTGCATGTGTGTATTTGTGTGTGTGTGTGCAGGCAGCTGCATGTGTGACTGTGTGTACGCATCTCTGTGTGTGTGTATGTGTATGCATGTGCAGGCGCAGGTATGTGTGTGTCTGTATGCATGTCTGTATCTCTGTGTGTATGTGTGTATGTTTTTGTGCATGTGTGTATTTGTGTGTGTATGTGTGTTTGCAGATGGCTGCATGTGTGTCTATGTCTATGTGTATGTGCGTATGTTTGTGTGTGTATGTGTGTGTGTCTCTCTGTCTCTCTGTCTCTGTCTCTCTCTCTCTCTGTATGTATGTGTGTGATAACATACATATCAAAAGCAGAAAAAAAAAGAGGAAAAAGTCTAAACAGAAAGCAAGTGTGAGCATGGGTTTGCAGGTCATTAACAGCAAGACCGCCGCACCGCATCTCTTCCTCTGGACCTCATCCAACCTGGGTGCTTAGAGGTGAGAATTAAGGCAAACAAGACAGCTTTCTGGCGAGAAGTTATATACCTGTGTCAAACTCTCTCCCTCCTAGTGGAAGTCCTTTTTTACTCTTTGTAAATGTGATAATGATTGATTAAGCTCACTGGGAATCTTCCTGAGAGCCACAACCCAGGAAGGCCCCTGGATCCAATGCTTCTCTCCCTTTTGATACACTGATAAATTTTGAATACTGTTATAGTTTGATCTTATGGTGTTCTGGAAACTAAGTTTCCTTTACAGCTCTGATCGCTGTTGGCTTGGGAGGAGGTCGGCTTGCTAAGGTTACTGAGGGCTAGCACCAGCTCCTCAGATGCTGTGCTAAATGCTTTCCCTATTGTTTACTTAGTCTCCACTGGACCTCTCTGAGGAGGGGAAAGAATTTCTCCATTTGAGAGCATAAAGCTGAGCATCAGAAGGTGTGTGAGCAGTCACTGGCTTGTGGTAGAATTCCTGCTTCTTTAATCACTTACTGACCCTCCCCAGCCCCCCGCCTTAAATATGAAGCATGGCATTTTACTTGATCAGCTTCAGTTGTTCACCTATAATTTGAGGGTAACTGAGAATGACCCCACCGGACTGTTGTGATGTTTAAATGAGGTGGTAACATTATGAGAACTGCTCAACAGAGCTCCCAACATATGGTTGGATCTGACGCGTGATCAGTGAGGTTATTGCCCAGCAAAGTCCAGTTAGTTAGTTAGTTAATTAATTAATGAATTTTTATATATGAATGGCTCACAAGAGAAAGTGGTTGTTTTCTGATCCAGATTTGTTTGAAATCTGGATCTATTGCTCTGGCTTTTTACTGCATGGGGCCGTGGAACAGGGACAGTATTTCTGATAATTTAGTATAAAAATAGAAGAGAGATATCAGCTGCTCCTTAGTGCATCTATGAAACATTTAGCTAGAAAGTCATAGAGTTGGCTTACATATTGGATTTTTCGTTTACTGGTTTCTGTATTCATAAGTAAAAGTTTTTCATTTAAGTTATCATTTGTGCCCCCCAAAGACAACAGTTATTAAGAGGAAAGAGAAAGCCGTAGTGGAATTCTCTATCCATGTTGATGAACAGTTCTTTTCTAGAGTTCCCATTGGAAGCTTAATCTTATTCAATGCTTCTGAATTCAGTATGATGAATTCCGTTTTAAACATATTATTTTCATTATATTCCTGAGTGTGCCTGTATGGGGATAACTTTGGACAAGTTCAGGTGCCTGTAGGGGACAGAAGAGAGTGTCTGGTCCCCTGGAACTGAGATGATTAACCAGTAGTGAGTTCTGGGAACCAAATTCAGATCCTCTTCAAGAGCAGTATGTGGTCTTAACCCCTGAGCCATCCACTCTATCCCAGAGCGCCAAAAAATTGTGTCTCATAGTCACTTTGCAGGCCACATTTTGTTTTTGGTGTGATAGTTTAGTTGTTTTCAGTCAATTTAAAATACTATTGTTAGTCTTATACATTTTGGCATTTTGCTTTATTATTCTAGTTGGTTAATTTAGCAAGTGTTTGCCTGCTAGTCTCTACAAGGTGAGATGAGTGGAGAGGTATGCTATATTTCTTCTGCAGGAACACACAGAAATTTACTCTCAGTATCATATTGTGGGAAGCAGAGTCTTGATTATAGGAGGCAAGAAGTCATATGATTTCCGAGGGAATTTTCGAGAGAGAAGCTCTTTGAGCTGACATATAGTAAGTATAAAGGGAGTTAGGGGGCAAAGGTAAGACTTTCATTAAATGGCGACTCCCAGTGAGGGGTGAGAAACACCATAGGCACTCTGGGAAACAAAAACAAGCAGGTTGGTATTTTTGGAGTGTAAAGTGGCTCCACGTTCTGTAGGAATCCGAAGTCAGAGATGGCTCTAGAGAATTAATCAAGGTAGGACACTGGAATATCTTGTGCAACAGGAAACCTGTCTTTAACTTTTAGTGGAGCCCAGGGTGCTAGCAAAGCAGGTGACTTGAGGTTTTTGATGGACGTGGTTTTAGTGGCTGTACCACGAGGAGTGTAGGCTGTGAATGGGCAGTTGGGGGGGGGGGCATCTTGAGCAGGCTCCTGTGATGATTAAGTGACAAGCCAGGAGAGCGAGTGGGAGAGGGGTGAAGAGGAAGAGAAGGATGTGGGAAGCCTTTTCACGTGGACAGGACGTTGACAGTGAGTTCAGGAAGACAAGGAGGAGTTGAGGCTGGTTCTTCCTTCCGTTCTTGTTTAGCTTGGGGTGCATTCTGTCAGTCAGCAAAGACAGGGAGTACTTAGAGCTAAGTTACTGGGAAAAATTCTAGTTTAGAATTCGAAAGGTGATAGTACTGGGACAGGCTAGACTGAAGTATGAAGTCTTCATTGGTAGCTGGTCTGCCCCTTCATTTCCCTTACTTTGCCCCTGTATTACTTTAACACTAGTTTAGTGTTTCTTAAAAATCCAACCATCAATAACTGTTAGAATTTTGATCAGTGGCCTCATTCCCTCAATTATACAAACAAGTAAAAATTCTCCGTTTAAATGAATAAGCACATTGTTTTGCAAACTCTTTGCTTAATAGAATCCCTCCCCCTCTTATTTATTTATTTATTTATTTATTTATTTATTTCCTACTTTCAGAAGTTGAGTTAACTTGCATTATCAGCTCACTTGTTTTTAAATAAAATATTGCAGCTCTTCTCTTTGAAACTTTTGTGGTCTATTTAGTATTACAAGTTATATATATTTAAAAGCCACAAGCCTAATATGTGCCACAAATCCAAATGTTTATACTCTAGTAAATCACCTTTATTCTGTAAACTGTATCTTTGTTAACAACGGTGTAGTTTATAAGACATGACTAATTGCCAGCTATGCACCAGTTAGTTCTGCTGCATAATCAAACAATTTTAGTATTCTGGTCCAGATTACTTTTCAGAACCTTGAGATACATACGTGGATACTATATGCATTACTTATTTAAAAACCTATAATACTACTAGGGAATAATGTGTTACAACTTATTCCTTAATTAATATTTTTATTTAAAATATGTAGGAATTCGATCTAAAATTGTAATTTCTTAAAATGCCATTATATGACAAAACATCTGAGATGTCCTTTATATATGAACTTCAGTACTCTCTAAAATATGTGTTTAATTGGCCTAACAAGCGTGTATTGAGCACTTACTTTATGCAGTATGTGGCTGATGTGAAGAAATGGGAAACCTGGAGGTGTTTTGAACAGACCATCTTTAAGGGTTCAGGTGAATCGCTATATCATTCCATAACTCTGGGTCCCCTAGTCTTGTGAACGGACCTGCATGAGTGAGAAGCCAAGGTCGCTTGGTGAGAGGTACAGATTCAAGTGTACAATGGTGTAGTGAATTCAACCCCACAATGGAGATAGTGCTGTCTGTGTAGCTGAAGTTCTTTGATCCAGTTTCTTCCCTCTTTACACGGTAGTGGCTTTCGGCTCCCCAGCTCTGGATTCATCCCAAAGCTCAGTAATAATAATCATAATCACAGTCATAAGAATATTCTTCCTCTTCTTCATCTTTTCCTACCTTCCTCAGCTAACTCAGCCAAATTCCATTCATTATCTACATTAATACATGTAATCAAGTTATAAACAATACCTGCTGTCTTGGGATCTATTCATTTTTTTTAATGTGATTTATATCTGCCTTAAATTTATTAAATGTTGGTTATATAGCTGAGCCCCATGAAGGCAGTCTTACATTGCCTGCAAAGACTTCCTCAATTCCAATTGTCAAAAAATTTCAACTCCGATTTACAGAAACGTTAGCAGGTGATATGGCCAGCAGTTTGTGAGGCTTGAATGCTGATTTAGAGCTCTAATACCTGGAAAAGTCGCCTTTAGCGAGCTCAAGGTTGAAAGCACAAAACTAAAGCATTAAGTCCCTGGAACCTCGATACAATCTGATGATTGCAAATGAGATTCTCTCTCAAAATTACAATACTGAGTATTAGCTATTATAAAAGATATTGTAAGTACTGAGTGCAAATGGAAGAACATTTTTAAGGAGTATTTATATTATAAGGCTACCTCAAAGAAATAAGGCCAAGATTTCTCCTACTATCATTGAGAACTGTGGTCGTAGTTTATCTGTCTCTCTAGTTCCCACAGGCAGTATACCCTGCAGGAGGCCAGAAAATATTTACTGAATTAAAAATATTTAAGCTCATCATATTGTATATCTATTTAAATGAGATGCTCTTGACCAAGTTGAATGAATTTGGAATTTTGGTTTCTTAGATGTACATAACTTGCAAATCCTAATTTACCCATCTCTTTCTAAGTCGGTGTTTATTTTATAATATTCCTCATCATCTTGAAGGCAGTCCCCAGCAGTTGATCTGTTCGGCTCTACAGCTGTCCTTAAGTTTTCTTCTATGCTCATTTTCAGCGGGGGCCTGAGATCAGGATCCTTTAAGTGCGTCTTCCATGAGGTATCACTGCCTCCAATACTATTGTGCTGTCCTTACGGAGAGCGTTTAGAGTTTACAGATTGAATTCTATATGTCATTTTAAAGGCAGCTCTCTGTCACTTACTTAAATCTGTTTTTAGTAGCATATACAAGATGAAATGCTTCAATTAACTTTTCTTGTGCTCTGAAGATATTTTGAAGAGCATGTAATTAATCAGTGAAAAGTCACGTTCTAATAAATTAACATTCATGGTGTCGACACCCTTGACATTCTTGTCATTACTCTCTTATTATCATTGAAGTTGTAGATCTCCTTACACCCGACTGTATCAACTCTGCCTACTGCTCACAAAATGTAAGGCATGGCAATGTTGTGAAGTGCTGTGGTACTACCATGTTCTCTTCCAGATGAATTCCTGTGAAGCATCTCTAGTTGAGTTATAAAGAGGCACTGGCTCGCTTGCTCCTTCCTTCCTCCCTCCCTCCCTTTCCTTCTTTCTTTCTCTCTCTCTTTCTTTCTCTATACTGTTTAAAAATTTTGTACTATGTCCATTCTTTTTTAAAATTAATTTATGTTTATACTCCATATTTTATTCCCCCATCCACCTGTCCCACATCCCACACCTCCTCCCCACCCCCGTCTCCACATGGATGTCCCCACTCCCCACACCACCTGATCTTGAAATTTCCTGGGGCCTCCAGTCTCTTGAAGGTTTGGTGTATCATCTCTGAATGAATACAGACCTGGAAGTCCTCTACTGTATGTGTGTTGGGAGCCTCATATCAGCTGGTGTATGCTGCCTGGTTGGTGGCCCAGTGTCTGGGAGATCTCGGGGGTCCAGATTAATTGAAACTACAGGATTGCCCTTCTCCTCGCCTTCTTTCAGCCTTCCCGAATTCAACAACAGGGGCCAGCTGCTTCTGTCCATTGGTTGGGTGCAAATATCTGCCTCTGACTCTTTCAGCTGCTTGTTGGGTCTTTTGGAGTATGGTCATGATAGGTCCCTTTGTATGCAGTTTTATGATTTGTAAGTGTAGACAGGCCTTTTTTTTTGTTTTTAATTCTAAAGTAGTTTATACTCTTTGGATATCTTATAAAGAACAAATATATTTGTTGCTTGTGCAAATAAAATACAATAACTGAATTTAGGTAGTCATCTTTCAAAGAAAGAAAGTGTGGAGCTGTTCTGTAAGAGTAAATTATACCTGGGATCCCCAGAGCTTAACCCCGAGTGATGGTGACATTACACCCTCTGAAAATGGTCATGTGCCACTGAGGGTAAATACTGAGGGAACTTCTATTTATTGAATCCTCTTTTGGTTATCTGTAAAGTTTTGTTTTGTTTTGAGATTTTGAGTTTTGTTTTGTTTTGAGACAGGGTTTCTCTGTAGCATTGGCTGTCCTAGAACTCTCTCTGTAGAGCAAACTGGCCTCAAACTCACGGAGATTTGCCTGCCTCTGGCTCCTGAGATTAAAGGTGTGTGCCACACCCCCTGGCTGTGTAACAAATTTGCCTTAATGACTATACCACAGTTGAATTTACAGATAATGTATTTTATTCCCAAATGTGGGTGATATTCTTTCATAGGTTAAGATGATATGCACTTAACAAAGCACATCAAGATGCTAAATGGTTTCTGGCAAAAAAAAAAAACAAAAAACAAAAACAAAAACCAAACCAAACCAAACCAAAACAACAACAACAACAACAACCACAAAAACACCAAGGGAGACAATGTAGCAGATAATGGCAAAAGAAATCCAAGTAGGAGTTAAAATTTGCAGTTTTTCTGCTCCGTTTCCTATAGGATGACAAGCTTTCTTCTCCTAATAGCCACCTTCTCTCTTTTGCGTGCCCATCAGTGTATAGCTCTGTTGAGTGTTGCTTAGTTTTTAAAACGTTGTCTATTTTCTGTGTGTATGGGCATATGTGAGACCAACAACCCAGTGCAGGTGTCTTCCTCTGTTGCTCTCTACAATACTGTTATGAGAGCATACCTCTCACTGAATCCAGCGCTTGCCAATTTGGCTAGACTGGCTGCTCAGCGAACCCATGCGATCTGCTTGTCTCTGGGTCTTCCAGAGCTAGGAATGCAGGTGCATGCCACCACAACTGGAGTTTTAAAAAAGTGGGTTCTAGGGATCTGAACTCAGGTCCTCATGCCTGTGCAGCAAGCAGTTTATCCTCTTAGCCCTCTCCCCACACCAAGTATTGCTGTTTTTGTTTTGTTTTTTTTGTTTTTTTTAAATGTAAACATATTTAGACAGAAACTGGTTTTAGTGAGATGACTGTGGTATACTGTTAATGGAGTAGGACCAGTGAAATATTGGGAAGGGGGAGGGAAAGAGAGAGAGAGAGAGAGAGAGAGAGAGAGAGAGAGAGAGAGAGAGAGAGAGAGAGAGAGAGAGAACAGAGGTAATGGGGTAGGGCCAGTGAAATAAGAAAAAGACAAAGAACAAGAGGGTGCAGAGGTGTTAAATAATAGAAAAATCAAAAGCAGTTCAAGAATCAAAATAGCGAATTCATAAGTGAGAAAAAAACCCGCTCTAGTGGAATTGGTAACATAAGAGCCAGCAGAGAGTCAATGGGCAAAAGAAAGCGGATCCTCCTGTTCCTTGTCTCTCCGAAAATGTAAACAATGGAAAGTCAGAATTTATCAGTCAGTCAAGGAAACTTCTTCCCCAAATGAGGAATCCTCTATTAGGAGTGGTTCCCATGGAAGGTGGTGGGTAGACAGGAGATTCAGGACACCTGGAAGCGGGAGGTGGGTGGTCGGTCTGCAATGGAACTCAGTTGGTGCCATGCTGGTCTGGTGTGCACACATCCCTGCATTCTGTGTCCAGCAGCACATAAACCAGATATGGGAGCATGGGCTTGTCTGTGTTCTCGGCACTCAAGAAGGAAAATCACGATCAGGAGTACAAGGTCACCCTTTGCTACACAACTAGTTGGAAGCCAGCCCAAGCTCTTTGTGTGTGTGTGTGTGTGTGTGTGTGTGTGTGTGTTTGTATATACATATGTAGCCAGCAGTGCCTTTAACAGATTATCTAAGAAACTCGTGCTGTGAACAAAGGCCACCTTGGACTCACTGATTTTCCACAAGGCTTTAATACTGTATTTTGTATATGAGATATCCTAAATAGTATAGTCTAAGATGACCAAGGATGCCTTAAATATTGGTCTTGTTCCTAAGCTGCCATTTTCCTTCGGTGCAGTGGGAAAAGACCTTGGTGAGACATGAGCCTGACAGTAACTGTAAGGACCTTCTCTGTCCTTCCCATTCTGGAAGGTGACAAGGATGAAGGCACTTGATATTCATTCAACATAGGAAATGGGTTTTTGCCCCCAAGTGTGTTTCTGACCTGTTGTCATTATCTCCTGAAGTGTCTCCTACACAAGTACAGAGTGAAAAGATTCTCTGTGGCTCATACTCCTCCACCAAGGTTTCAGAACCCTGATGTTGGCTTTTTCCCATTGAAATATTTTTTTTCTGAAATTAACCCTGTGTTAATTCTTCAATAAAACTTAATGAGTCATGGGATGAAATTTATGTGTAAAGAATAGGTTTGTGGAGCTCATAAATAATAGTAATGGAGCTGGGCATGGTGGTTCAGGTTTTTAATGCAAGGATTAGGAGGCAGAGACAGGTGGATCTCTGTGAGTTTGTGTCCAGCCTGGTCTACAAAGTGAGTTCTAGGGTAGCCAAGGCTACCCTGTTGAAAAAAAATAAGACATAAACAAACAAAGTCAAGTAATGTACTTAACATGCTCAAGGAAACGATTTCTAAAAGGTGTTAAGAGTAACCAGGAGGTTGTGGTACTGGCCTTCAGTCCCAGCACTCGGGAGAAAGAGGCAGGTGGATCTCTGAATTTGAGGCCTGCCTGGTTTACGGAGTGAGTTCCAGGATAGCCAAGGCTACACAGAGAAACCCTACCTTGAAGAGAACCAAACCAATAAATAAATAGATAGATAGATAGATAGATAGATAGATAGATAGATAGATAAGCCTATTAAGAGTAATCATTTGTAAGATATACTTTGCAAAAATAATTTCACATCCTAAATATAATGTCTAAATGACTAAAAGTAAGCCTCATATTTAGTCAACCTCAGAAGAGACTAAACTTTTTGCTGGTACTTAAGTAGCATGTTATTTATTACTGAAAAATAATGCATTATATATTTTAAAAATGATAGAATTGCCTGGGTTTTCCTCTTTCTCGTCCCCCAGTTCTTACTTTGTGGTATCCTGGAAAGATCCCTTGGGATCTCAACATGCTTTGCAAATGCAGGCATTGCCTGGTCATGGTAGTAATAAACATTAGAAATGACCAGTGCATGTTTTTTGTAGTGATGACTGGCATATAGTAAGTTAAATAGAATGATAGTTATCAATGAACTGTTTATAAGATTTGTAAGTTGAGAAAAGCTGAGGGAAATGCTGACCCCACGCATCTGTGAAATTTATATTATTGTATTATTACAGGGTCTTCTAAGAAAGGAAAGATTTTACTCTTTAATTTTCATTGATATCATTTTTTTAAAAGTAGGCTGAATCATTATCTAAGAATGTAACAAAGACCTGCATCTCTCACTAGATATTTTGCTCTTCATATGTATGGGTGTTTTCAGGTAAATAGACTCACAAATATTATTTGAAACTAAACACGAACTCAGATATAAAGCCGTTATTAATGCTGTTGTATTCAAATCAATTACTGAAGCAATGAAAACGAAATTACCTAATTAAAGCAAATCACAAACAGACCTTCGATGTTTGTGTGGGGAATAATTGAAGTGGTAATTACGCAGTAGTAATGTATTTCTTTTAAGGATGTCGACCCAGAAGCTCTGTTTGGGGGACAGGGCAGAGCTGTAAGACTTACGGACCTTCCTACTTAGCCGTGTCCAGAGGGACATACTCTTTCTTCTTTGCCCTTTTTCTTCCTCTTTAATGCGAACTTGTTTGCTTACATGCTAAAAGGAGTCAGAGAGCAGGCCCCTGAGGTGGGTTCTAACATTTCACAAATTGTGATACAATTTGTCCTGTACACCCCTTCACTATACCTCCTCTCTGTCCCATATCGCAGAACTTCGTGTCAGACTGCTCTCTCTTATCCTCTGAAGAATCAAGGATAAGACAGAATGTCTTTCCCACAGATTTCATAGCAGATATATATACATACATATATATATGTGTATGTATATATATATACATATATTTGTGTATGTATATATATGTATGTATATATATAAAGCGTTTTCATGTATAGACATTAACTAGCTTTTGGTCAGTTTCCTAGGTGGGCACATGATCAATATCTATTGTGTATCCTTTTCTTTAGCAGAGTGGTCTCTGAAAGCTGGGAAGAGTTTATTATCTCTCATCTTCTCTCTCACTGCTTGGTGACTGTGGTCCAGGTTACCCCCCACCCCCACCCGAGCACAATATGCAACTGGAGTAAAAGCTCAGGGTGCTTGGGAGTTTCTGTGGCTTCAAAGAAATACTCCTTCCTGGCAGCATCACTACTGTTTAGAGATGACTGCAGGAATGTTTCGCGGATGACATCCAGATGCTCAGACCCTAGCTAAAGGGGATGCAACCTTGCCCCCAGGCAGTTTTGTTATACCCGGGTAAGGAGCATGAGTTAAGAGGCAGAGATGCTTAAAGTTGGAGGTGTAAAGTCACTTTTATTAGTCTTCTTTCTAATGATATATCAAGTCTCTAGGATCCAAGTGCTTTCAAACCTGAACTGGCCCTTCAGTAGCCACTTGCAAATGGTCGGTAACACTATTGGTTTTATTTAGTTTCATCCTGAATTTAGAACTGAAATAGCCTTGAGAAACTTATGACACCAAAGGCTCTTTTTGGAACTGTCCGACTACTCTGTTTATACTGGAGGGGGAGGCCAGACCTCATTTCTCCTTTAGCAGTTGTGGTGATCGTCACATCTGTCCATGATGTTGTTATTATGGTAGTATCTGGGGTGAGAGACACAGCCTTCCCAGAAGGTTTCCCCCTCCGTTTCATCTTTTTCTTGAAATATTGTTTAAGTGTGTCTAAACAATGTCCAAGCGGTTTGTCGGTGAGCAACCCTTACCTAGTCTGTCAAGAGCCCTAGAGCTGAAAGGTGTAAGGCAGTGGGCTCATCAGTTTAGAGAACATCAAACTGTCATTGCATCTTAACATCTTTTCATTGTGTTTATGTAGTATGTGTGTGTGTGTGTGTGTGTGTGTGTGTGTGAACATGCAGACTCACATGAGGTAGTCATTGGACAATGTCAGGTATAGGTTTCCCTTCTTTCCTGCAATCTCTTCACTGCCATTCTGTGGGTCTCAGGATGAGCTTGGGTCCTCCGGCTTTGGTAGTGAGCATCTATACTCAACCATCTCCCCGCCCCAGGCCATTTCTCAACAAAAAATCTTTTCTTCCGAAAGCTTTTTTTTTTTTTTTCTCTTAATGTTACTACAAAATTGTATGCTATTTGCAAGCTTATAAAATGTAATTTGGTTGGCACAAAGATCTGTGAATTAAGTCTTTAATATTTAACTGGAACATTACATAGGAAAGCAGCAGGAGCAGCAGGTTTAATCCTAACTAAAGGTGCAGGCTTGAGTTTGTCAATCTGTAGTAGCAATTTAATGGTAATGGGTCCTATGCATTTATAGGTTGAAAAGAACCTTTTGCACTAATCAATGTGTAGTTCTTTGTCCATTTTTTCCTTTTCTTTAGGCCAGTATATAATATATATATATATATATATATATATATATTATTTATTTATTTATTTATTTATTTATTTATTTATTTATTGAGACAGGGTTTCACTGTGTAACCCTAGCTGTCCTGGAACTCACTCTGTAGACCAGGCTGGCCTTGAACTCAGAAATCCACCTGCCTCTGCCTCCCAAGTGCTGGGATTAAAGGCATGCGCCACCACTGCCTGGCTAAAATATTTTTAATGTGTGGTCAAAGTTTGTTTTAAATTGCATTTTAAAAATTGGGTGGCCCCTGTTGACCTTGCCTTGCTCCAGTGGACATTTCCAGTCCAATGGTGACATAGATAGCCCTGGTTAAACTAAATGGGTCACAAAACCAACCCAAAAATTGGTACCCTGGGAAAAATAGGTCTGAATGGGAGGTGAGTGTTAGTGGAGGCAGAAAGGAGATAAGAGAGAGAGCGTGGAGGAGAATAATCAAAATGTATTATATACTTATATAAAGTTGTCCAACAGCAAACTCAATTAAAATACAGTTCAGTTTTAAGGACAAAATCAAGCAGCCTCACGGCCCTTAAGGGTGGATGGAGTTGCCTGCTCTACCTGCTTTCTTTTCATTGTTAAAGTTATGGCTATTTGAAATTTTAATGTGTTTTCACGATGATCATGTGTCTGAATGGTCACAACTTTGGAGACGGTTGCTATTAATTTGTACTTATCATCTTATTGCCAAGCACTTACTATTTTAAAAGCCCTCATGTTTTGAATGTGGTGGGCTCACTTCTTTGCTGTCTGTGAGACCCCAGCTTAGCCGTGAATATTGGTTTCTGATTCTCCTTTTTCTAGGAGACTCATTTTTGCATTTTCTGCATTGTTGTCTGTTGAAGTAAAGGAGATGACCCACCGAGTTAACATCAGCCAGGAGAAGCTTTTGGTAATAGCGTGAGATGTGTCATCTCTTCTAAGGGAAGGGACTAGGGGAATTGCCCCCTTCTGCAGATGCCTTGTAGTCAGTGGAATAGAGACTCCACTATTTCCCTTCATCTTGAGACAGGCAGTCTGTCTCCATCAGCAGATCCTCTTCTCTCATTATTTCTTTAGAGGCTTCAGATAGATTTGACAACAACGATCTCTAGGACCATTGTTTTCTCCAAACTTTTCAGTCCTGTGTCACCAGTGATTCTCAAGTAGTTCCCGAATGGAAGCTGCTTTTACCATACCCCGTCCTATAGCTTAAGTTCACAGTCATTTAAGCCTTGAATGTTGAGACCGTTTATAATTGGCCTTCTGACTTCATTTGCCTTCCTCATTGCCAGTAATCTCTACAGTCCCTAGAGCTGGACTTCCTAAGCCAGGATCAGGCCGCAACTCCACTGCTGTGATTGGTTTAAGAACTTTGCGTGGAAGCAGAATAAATGCAAGCCAGTTTTCAGCCTGTAAGGTTCCCTTCCTATTCATTCTTTCCTGCTTTCTTTCTCTTGATGAGACAAATTAATTCCCCCCTCAACACTCTTCCTGTATCTTCCCTGAAGACGTCTTTCTTTCTTAACTCATTTCTTTGGTTGCCTCTTGACTGCAGCTCAATAGTTATAGAAGCCCTTCCTAGACATCCGTTTAATATTTCCCAATTTAGTTCACTTCGCACTGTCTGAAATAATTGAACTTATGTCTTTTTTTCTCCCAATGCTTACTTGAGGACCATTATCAGTCTTGTTCACTGTGGTAGTCTCAATATAGTAGATAATAAACATGGACTTGTGGGTTAGTTGGCTCGCTCTCTTGCTCCTTCAATGAAAAGAATTCTCTGTGAAGCAAGCATGGTATTTTATACTATGATGTCCACTCCAAAGCTCACACTGTATTGATCTGCATATAGGACCAAGATGTCTCACATGGGAGAGACACGGTGGTAAAATGCCTTGTCTTGTGGCTTTAACAGGCTCTTGCTGTCTGCCACCCCGTTTACCTGTCTGTTTGCTTCATTCGTAACATAGAGTGGGCACTTGGATGTTCTGGACCACGGCTGATCTATTTCTTTTTCTGAATTGATAGCTATACTATTTAGAATATGCTTATGTGTTAAAAAGCAAAAAAAAAAAAAAAGCCAAGTTTACTCTCTAAATTTCACCCTCACAAATCTGTTTTTTTTTCCACAAATCTATTTTGTTAATTTTACAATGGTAACTTTATTTAGCTTTCCTATTTGATTTTGTATTATACTTAATAGTATTTTAATTATTATGGTTGATTATCATTGTAATTTAATGGTCTTATAGTACTTAGGAAAGTAAATGCTTTATAACAACAATCAAATCTCAGTTCTTTAGTTCCTAGACTGTTTGGAAATATGCTTTTTAAAAGAAGTTAGTTAATTCTATAAGAAATACCCCATTGCACTTTAGAAAACTGGATGTATATAACTCAAAAATTTTGATTAGGACATGAAGCCATGTATACTGTAGACTCTAAACTACTGTGTTTGGGTTGGATTACCTGTTTTCATTATATGACCATTACCCATCATGGCTCAGATAAGGTGTTCAAAATGGGATTAACTGTCTGGAAAGAGGTGATGTTATTTAAACCCCACAGCTGGAAAATATGAGTATGAAGACATTAATTGATTAGTACTTTTACATGTTGTTATCCAGTGATTAAGGAATGCTGCTGGGTGGAACCAGCGTGATGACGATTTTCTTTTGGAGAGTAGCATCCTAATTGTGATGGTGTCCCACTGGGTACCTAATAAAAGTGATATTTAGCAAGAACAGTTTAGGGTTTAAAGAGAGACCTACCTTTGTATCTTGGTCGTTTACAAAGCCTCTGATGCAGATCTTGAGAGAAGCTTGACGCTATGTGAAGCATAGCTCTTGTTAGTGTCCCATTGACCCTGTCACCACAACCTGCCAGTAATGAAAGGCCTTTAATAAGCATAACTGTCTTCTACCTGCTTATTTACAGTTTTCATAGCTAATGAATTAAAAGAAAAGTCCACAAGGACTTGATTGTTCACCTCTCTAAGAGCGATTGACAGACGATAGGTGCAGAGGCTCTTACACACAGGATCCTATAATAGCTTTTGATGTAAGGCGCCGTTCACCATTCCATATTGTGGTTGGAACCAGAGAAAGAGAAAATTGGTCATTTCCCGGCAGAGAGCAGTAAGTTTCAATTCAGTCAAAATGCTGTATGTACTATGATAGGTTTATAATTATTACCCAAAGATTGATGTTTTTTGGGTGAGTGTAAATTTGTGCAGCAGTAATCCATTAAGAAATCAATAATCAGGCCACTCTGATGTGTGGTTCCTATTCACTGTTATAAATGTGTGCCAGAAGCTGAACCTAATGTTTTGGTTTTGCTTGGTGTGTGCATGTGTTTCATGTTTGTGTGTGTATGTGTGCACATGTGCGCACGTTTCTGTGCATATGTGTGTGTGTGCATGTGTGTGTATGTGTGTGAAATCATAGTTGGCAGGAGATATAAGGACAAATTATATATGTATATTTGTCTTTATTCTTATTTTTTATGTGCTGTTCGCATGTGTTCATGTATGTGCACATACCTTCATGTACTTGTGCATGTCAGAGTATGACATCAAGTGCCCTCCCTTCTTTTTACTATTTGAGACAGTCTCTTACCGCACCTGGAGCTCAGGCTGGCTATCCAGCAAGCTGCAGGGATCCCTGTGTCCCTCTCAGCACTGGGATTATAGGTACAGGGCTCTGCATCTACTGTGTCTGTGGGTGCTGGAGATCTGAAGTCAGTCCCACGCTTATGGAGTGGGCATTTTACCAACTGAGCCCTCATCCCAGGTGATCTCACTGTTCTCTTTTGATCAAATGTCCCCATATGGCACATTTTCTTAAAATTTGCGTGTTTCCCCAACTTTTTAGAAAAGTTCCTTGGAATTCTTTGAGATGGTCCTCTCCCTTTTGCTGCAACATTGCTTTGTTGTTTAGTATTGGGAATAGTATTTATATGCTTTAATTAAATCATTGTTTCTCTAATCTGGAAGTAATTTATTGCCACATCTGCGTGGTTGGGGAAGGTTGAAGATGCATGCTTTTTAAATTAAAATTCTAACCTTAAAGCTATGACCTCATGACAAACAAACGTAAGGTTTACCTATATTATAGCCAGTACTTTTTAAGCACTAAGTCGGACGTCAGTGGAAGAAGTTGGGCATAATGCAGAACTGGCCCTACTGTCAAAAGAGCTTGTATCTCACCGAGAAACAACAGAGATGTGGGGAAAGGGAATGGATGGAAAGGCAGCCGCTCTGCAGCCTTCTGCTCAGTAGCTAGTCTCGGAGTCAACGTGTAATAGTGCCGGCCACGATCAGGTGCATGGTGAGCTTCAGCCCACAGGATGCTGCGAGATTCTACAGAATCGGAGGCTCAAGAGCAATCCAGTTAAGTAGATATTATAAATCAAAATGTTGTAAGAACCTAATATTCAGTTAAAACAGTGAAGAAAGATGTAAAGCAAGAAGCGAAGCCTATCCATTTGTTTGTTTGTTTGTTTGCTTGCTTGTTTTTAAGCACCAGTGCTTAAGTATCCATTTGTATCTTTTAGCCTGTACTGTTACGTGCACCGTCTACACATATATCCTCCTTCCCAGTGACAATGCTAACAGCGTTAGGTGGTATGTATTGACCCATGGCTTGATATTTTTTATTTATATAGTTTTTCATAGTTGCCCTTCATTCTTGCCCTCACATATCAGCTATATATTGGAGGCGTACAGACCTGTCCTTCACCGGTTGGTTTGTTAGTTATCTGGCCTTGGCCTTTGCTGATGAACATCTAGGTTGTTTCTAGCTTCCAGAGGGAAGGTCTGTGTCTACCCATATCAGCGTGTGTCCTATGTTCCATAGGACAACATAACTCAGTTCTTTCAGGATGATTTACAGTACCTGGAAGTCCTGCAATGACCATTTTGGTAGATAAAG
>NW_022196896.1:95689675-95696332 GCF_008632895.1 Mastomys coucha | reverse complement strand
GGTGGAGGGGTGGTAGAGGGATAGGGGAGAGAGAGAGGGTGGAGAAAAGAAAAGGGTGAGACTCAGGCTCTTGTAGCACAGCTATCTTCAACAGCAAATCCTTTCTCCAAACAAACAGCTATGCCATTACTAAGGTCAAATGGGTAGGGTTTCTCCTTCCCAGGTTGGGCCGCTCCTTCTTCCCTGGATACTTTCCTAAGTGCATGGCACTCATGAAATCATTAATTTTTTTTCCTGTTTTATAAACCCCGAGAAGGTGACTTCTGATCTGATTTTACCTGCTCTTGGGGCAACAGGATATAGTAAAGATCCGTCTATGTCTGTGAGCCTTGGACCCAGATCACAATTCAGGTCCGCCTTACGGTCAGTGCTAAGAGCTTCCTTCATGTTTGCTCTTCTAATTTGGAGCTAACCAAGATGGATGTGTCTGGTAGGGTACCTCAGGTAGGGTAGAGTATTAATAAGCAAATTCCTCTGGACTTCCTTATATGTGTCATCCATAGCAGAATAACAGTGGTACACCCTTTCTTCTTTGTCCTTCTCATGTTTCTTCTCTCCCACACTTTCATCTGTCCTGTTTGTGCTGGCTCATGGCTTTCGTCTTCTCATGACACTTCCTCTGGCTGAACTTAGGGAAATGTGTTTCAGCTTAGTCATTTGCCCTTTGTCAAGCTGACCTATTTCAAAAAAAAAAAAAAAAAAAAAAAAAAAAAAAAAAAAGAAAGAAAGAAAAGAAAAGAAAAGAAAGGAAGAAAAAAGTGGGATGAGTAGTCGGAAAGCAGGGGAGCATGCCAGGTTGCCCCGCTGAGGTTCTGGGGTACCAGCCTTGCCCTAGCTAAGGTTATTATGTGTTCTATAGATGAGGCTGGCTCGGATGAGTTCTATGGATTGTCTTTGGGCCCCCTTTAACATTCTGCTTATTTTTCTTATCCCGTTCTTTATAAACACACTTTCCCTCAGGCTAGAGAAATGGCTCAGCTGTTAAGAACACTTGCTGCTCTTCTAGAGGACTGAATTTGGTTCGCAGCACACATATTTAGCTGTTCACAACCACCTGTAACTCCAATACCCTCTTCTGGCTTCTGTTGGCAAACAAGTGGCATGCATGTACACACAGACACAAACTATATATATGTATATATATGTATGTATATATATATATATATATATATATAAAGTCTTTTTTATTGTCTGCTATCTATCTATCTATCTATCTATCTATTTACCTATCTACCTATCTCATTGTATCTACATATGAAAGGATCTTACTATGAAATTCTAGATTTCCTGGAACTCATTTTGTAAACTGGGCTGGCCTTGAACTCACATCTGCCAGCATCTCCCTCAAGAGTATTGGGATTAAAGGCCTGTGCCACTATACCTGGTTTAAAATGAGTCTTCAAACAACAAAAGCAGTTCCCCTGTGGTACCTGTATGCTTTTTTCTGTCCTGTGGGCCCTGCCTTCTTCGTTTAGGATTGCACAATGCTGATAGGAGTCTTCACCATCCTTAGTCCAATTCAAAACCTGTCTGGAAGGACCAGGTACTCTTGTCTCACCTTTCCATCTTGTCTTTGAGCAATTTGAGGCAGCTAATCCAGGCAGAGGATTTTAGACAGTGGCATAGCTTAATGGATCAGTATTGCTTTATGGTGTATGTGTGTGTGTGTGTGTGTGTGTGTGTGTGTGTGTGTGTGTCTAGAGGTGTCTCTAGCACTTCTAACTCAAACCACAGTTGTAAATCAAAAGTAGTAGGAATTGCAGATAACACATTATACTGGAGGGCTTGAAGGATATTTTATAGCAATGAACAATGCACGAAAGATTAATTTCTTCCCAGATCAAAGACAGTACCTGATCTGAGTTCAGGTTATAAACACGTCAAATAAGAGAGGTCTGAAACAATAATTTTGAACTAATAATCAGATTAACAGTTACTTTTCTCTGCTTGTTTTGCTAGTGCTTTTTACTTTTGGTTTTAATACAAAGACCCTTTAGCCATGGTCTTGTATAAATGCAGAACAGAATTCTTCAAATTCTTTATACATATAACTGAATATTACACAAATATGTAGTTGACACTGTCAGGAGGTCACCTCAGCCAGTGACCAGCAGTGCTCAGTCCTCTATACTGTTAAAGGTGTGTGCTTGTTAAGGAATTGTCAGTGGTTGAAATTCTTTCATAGGAGAGAATTTGGGCTGTTTTTATAAGCCGCCACAAGTCCACAGCTTCTGAACATCCTTAAAATCAACAGGCCACAGTTATAAGAACAATATAATTGTGAAAATGTATACCAGAGCTTTCTGCAGGCCAACAGTGTTGTTGCAGGTAGGTGGAAAGAGCTGGGTGATGGAAGACAGGAGAGCAATGTTGTCCATGAACTATAGCTTGCCTCTTAGTTTACTTAGAGGCTGCTCTTCTACTGTAGTCACTTATGCTTCCATTCTGCCCTGACTGTGGTGACAAGTGGACCCCTCCATAAAGACTTGCAGACTG
Organism: Mastomys coucha; assembly: GCF_008632895.1. Lineage (NCBI taxonomy): Eukaryota > Metazoa > Chordata > Mammalia > Rodentia > Muridae > Mastomys > Mastomys coucha. The sequence goes on along the minus strand of NW_022196896.1, from coordinate 95,693,836 downwards.
CTATGGTTTGGTGGCATCTCCTAAATGCTTTTATGTTAGAACCTTAATACCTAAATTCAGGTGCAAAATACCTAAATGGTGTGTACAGGTGGAGCCTTCTCTGAGACAAGTTGGGTTACGTGAGTTCATGAGGGTGGGACCCCATGAAGGGGTATTCTAGCCTCCAAACTATGAGAACTATGCCTCTTCTTTTGCTAAATTTCCTGGACTCAAAGATTATGCTTTAGTAGCATAAAATGGACTTAGAAGCAAATATGTATATTGAATGGAAAGAATAAAAGCCTAGTTTCTCTTATTATTTTAAAAAAGGAGAGAATGATGGAATATTTTTCATGCAAAGTATTCTAGAAATAAGTGGTTATATTTCCCCCAAATAACCAATAGGCTGGCTTAACTCATGAAGAAATAGCAAAATTACACAAATTAATACTGTTTTCTTAGGAATTTGAGAAGTGCATTTTTCTCCATTCACAGTCAGAAGTGGGGAACAGAGCTAAGATACCTAGAATTCTGGTCATGGCTGGGGTTGGTGGTGCGCATCTTTAATTTTAACATACTTCTGAGCAGAGGCAGCAAATCTTTGTGAATTTGAGGACAGTTTGTTCTACATAGTGAGTTCTAAGCCAGCTAGGGTGATGTAGTTAAGTCCCATCTTAAAAAGGAAAAAAAAAATAATTCTGGTCAGAGGGGTGTTGCAGTCAGTTACCGATAGTTGTCGGGCTCAGAGGGACACCCGGTATTCCAGTGAGGAGATGAGTAGGAAGGGTGATGAACAAGTGACACTGAGCATCAAGATGATGCTCTGGGATACTGCTGGTGCCAAGTAGGGTGGCTGGAATACAACAGTGCACGGTAGATTCTAAAAATGGAGAGTGGTGGAATTTTAACGTTTTTCTCCATAAAAGCAAACATACTTTTGAGGGGATAGCTTGTTTATATATAACATATATGGACACCAACATGCCACAGTATCCATTAGATGTATAATTCCCTCATTACTATGTTAAATTATGACAAAGCCAATGAATAAATATAATGATAACTGTTGGAGACCCTAGGAAAGCTGAAGCCTTCACTCTTGTACCTATGTACTAATGCATTTTCCATTGCTGTAATCAAAGAGTTGAGGCTGGGTAACAGAGAGAGGAGAGGAGTTTGTTTATCACACAGTGTTGGAGGTTCAGGCAAATGGCTTAATATCATCTCATATCTGGTGATGGCCTCACGTGCTACACCTCACTGTGGATAGTATCACGGTAGGTGGGTGTGTGAGCAGGAAAAGTCGAAGGGAGCGATCACATGGTGAGATAGGAATCGAGAGACTAGGGAGGGGTCAGCCTTGCCCTTTTAAAATTCTCCCAGGAGAACTAAGTAGTGTTTCATGAGAACTCCCTCAATAGCTTCTGAGAGACTCACCCACCTCCCCATGGCCCCCATGACATCATTTTTACCACCAGGCCCACCTCTTCATGGTTCCACCGTCTTTGTCACTGACACACCAGGGCCACACTTTCTACATAAACTCTTGGTGCTAAGTCAAAGCTAACCCGCAGTAGCAGCTCTAAATTCTGCTACAGCTGACATTTAGTCCTTAGTAGGTTCTCAGGGAGAGCGACTAGAAACTATCATCTTCCCTCGTGCACAAATACAGGCACTTACCAGGGCTATGATCTTGACAAGTTGTTCTACAGAACATGAAAAGCTCCTCTTGGGACTGTTGGAAGGCTTGATTGACATTAGGCACTAAAGGTGGTAACAGAGGTTGGGATACTCCATTGTGTCATACACTCGATGTCGCAGTAAATGTCGGATGTGGCTGTTTGCTAACTGCAGGGATCATACAGTAACTCCGAGGTCTCACTGGGTTGTGGATGTCCTGCTGTAGTAATTGCTTCTGTACTTCTTCGCCTAGCCTTTCCATGAAATTAGCTTAGTTCATAGCGAAGCACATATTTCCAAGATGCTTAAGGTTGTGATGATTATTCATTCTCCATACATCCCTTTGATTTTGAGTCATTTTCTCTTTGGGATTTTTTTTACCTTTAAGGTATTGAGCAAAAAGTATTAGGTGTGTCAGCTACATAAGGGGTTTATACTATGGGCCTTATTTTCTTGGACTGAGATTATTGGATGAAAATTGTGATTTTTTTAATTATTATTTTAGTGTTTGTGTGTGTGAGTGTGTGTGGGTGTGTGTGGGGTGTGTGTGTGTGTGTGTGTGTGACATGTATACTGCTCTTTGCATGTTTGCATGTGGCAGTCAGAGACAACTATCAGGAGTCAGTTCTCCCCTTCGACCTTGTTGAGCGAGGGTCTTTCTTGTCTCTGATGTGTTCCAGTACTTCAGGCTATCTGTATCACACCAATGCTTTGATTCTCTCTTCTGCCCCGCCCCCCGACCCTCCACCTCTAGGAGTGCTGGGATTACGGGGGCACGCATGCCATCTCATCAGACATCTTATGTGGGTTCTGGAGATCAAACTGTGGTCATCAGCAACTCTGCGGCATGTTCTTTCTACCCTCTGAGCCACCGCACTGGCCACTAACTTGGATAGTAATGATATAGAATTTATTGTAAGTGGGATGAAGGTGTGTTAGTTAAGGGAACAACGCAATAATTGATTTTTACAAGGGAACAAGTATCACTGGGAAGGCTGAAGCAAGAGGAGAGCCACAAGTTCAGTGCCAACCTGAGTCACATAGTGAGTTTCAGGATAGCCTGGGCTACAGAGGCAAACCTGCAAAGTGATAGGAGTGGAAATCCTCATAAAGTATGGACTGAATCAGGCAAGTCCCAAACACTTTGCGTATTATTTCCTCAACTGCTCCAAGAATGTCTGTTTAGGTTATTTTTTTTATTCCCATGTAAGCACAGGAGTGTAAGGAGTAGTTAATAGAAATTATTCATGGTATAATTACATTTTCTTAACATTAGACATCCCAAGCCTTATTTTGCTGCTGAGTGCATGTAATATAGTTTTAAACGGCTATAGTTTTGTTGTTGTTAATTTTGTTCTGTAATGATCGACCTAGTGTTAGATGATATTTGTGTCCCTGCACCTAAAGGAGAGTGTAACACTTCCTACATTGGTAATGTGATGTTGTTTTGCTCGTGCTACTTTATGAGCTAAAAAGACAGTAACTAGGATCTGGTGTTCCTTCAAGTTCAGTGACGCCTAGTCAATCCCTTATATTTTTGAGAGTTTTACTTTGTTCAGCATAAGACTTCCGTATTTGTTTTGCCATGAAAATACTTTGGCTTTCTTGATCGCTGACATTTGTTGGTCGTATTTTTAAAAGGACTTTTGAGTTGTATTGACAAATAGCCTCAGAGAAAAAGTCATTACCTGTGACTGGAAATGGGATGGCCACGCTGAAATCCACATGCTTTGATTCACGTGGTGCCTTCCCCTTTTCCCTTAACTTCTTTTTAAGGCGGAAGATTAGAGTGATGGATCAGTTTCAGGGTGTGAACACCAGTCTCTGATTATAATTCAGGAGATATGAGGATCTGAAGTTGATGGGCAAGCTGCCTGCTTAGCCAGGAAAGCTTCCATTATGTCAAGAACCTGGACTGATTAGCGCTATCATTTGGAGAGACCTCAGTATGAAAGCAGGCACTTCCCTAGGGTGGCCCGAGAACAGAGGGAGACATCCACCTTGAGGTTTAATTCTCTCATTGTGGGACACCGTGTCTGAGTTCAGTCTACTTAAGAGGGTTCAAAGGGTTTTATTTTCTCCTCTGCTCCCTACTGACTCTTCCAGTTTCAAATCAGGACCATGTCATATTTAAAGCACCAAAATGTGTAAGTTGAATTTCTTACACCAACTCATTGGTCACAACTTTGGTGAGCTTACTGGAGAGCCTTTGAGTGAAATTAGGTTAAGACCTATATAGCAACATGAACGACGGCATGGCTTACTGTGTATGATTATCCAGCTGTTTCACAGTTGCCATGCTCCCAGCTCAGCTGTGAATTTGCCTTCATTGAGCCAGATGTGAAACTGCTCTTCTGCAACTTTTAAGGCTTACTGTGCATTTGCATTAATTTTGGAACTCTTTCTCTGATGGGTTTATGCTTTTGTTCCTTAATGGGTCCATGGGTTTCCCAGTTGTACTGAATCACAGGTCTTTGTATTTTTTTTAATGGGAGAATTTTT
>NW_022196896.1:95683239-95689665 GCF_008632895.1 Mastomys coucha | reverse complement strand
CAAGTGTCTAACAGAACAGACAGCTCAGTGGCTGTGGTCACTCCTACATTTCTCAACTCTACCCAACAATGAATGAGTGGCAGAAAGGAGTGAGGGCCAGAGCAAGGGCCCACAGAGAGGAAGCTTTTCTTTAATGCATTATTTAATTCTAACTATGCTATTAGTGTAACATTTTAGATTGTATCAGATGAAAAATTATTGGAATATCTGTTAAAAATAAGGAAACAAAATCCCCTTATGTCTAAAATTTGCCAGTGTTCTCTCTTTCTCTGACTTTCTATTCTTTCTGGCAGACACAACCTTTACTTTAGAGCAGTGGTTCTCAACCTGTGCCTCCTGATCTCCCAGAGGTCACATATCTCATACCCTGCATAGCAGATATTTACAGTACGATTCATACAGTAGCAAAATTACAGTTATGAAGTAGCAAAAAACCAATTTTTTTTTCCGAGACAGGGTAGCCCTCGCTGTCCTGGAACTCACTCTTAGACCAGGTTGCCCTCGAACTCAGAAATCTGCCTGCCTCTGCTTCCCAAGTTCTGGGATTAAAGGCGTGAGCCACCACTGCCAGGCTAACAAAAATAATTTTATGGCTGTGTGTTGCCACAACATGAGCTCTATTCAAGGGTTACAGCCTTAGAAATGAGAACCATCGCTTTAGAGGAAGGCTGAATGTCTCTGAGAAAGAAAGCACGTTTCTCTTCCAAGAAACTGTCCTCTGCCAACAGCAGTAGTGAAAACACACCACAGGGTTTCACTCAGATGGTATTCAGATTCTGAGATTTGGAGTTGGGAGTTGGGAGAAATTCCTGAAGACGCCCAAGGGCTGAGAGTGCTCCCAGCTGGCCTAGGCCTCTGTGGTGCTCCAGGTGCACTAGGAGGAGGTGCCATCCTGGATAGAGTGAGATAGGGGCTTTGCCAGCTTTGCCGGCACCTTGTGTCCTTGTGATAAGTATAAAAATACCCATTTACATTTATTTCTGTCAAACTTGTGTACCTTTGCCTCTCCTTGCCCAATGCGTGCCAAACGGCAAGAATATAATCCCAGTCAGCTTTAGGTACATGCTTAAACAAACAAACCCCTCCTTTTCTTCCAAAGGCTCCTACCAAAAAGGGAAATACATTCGCTCAATATCAGGAGACATGATAAACAAAACGAAACAAAACCAGACTTTTCGTTTCCAAAGTGAATTCACTTTGAACATGGCTTAATTTTTATAGAAATAGGCCTGTGCATTATTACCAATTTCTTCTCCAGAGTGCACCTGGAATTAAGAGGATTGCAAACTCGATCACCAATGGGAGGAGAGGCCCTTGGCCCTGTGAAGGTTCTGTGCCCCAATGTAGAGGCATGCCAGGGCCAATAAGTTGGGAGAGGGTGGGGTGGCAAGCATGGGAGGGGGGAGGCAACAGAGGTTTGTTGTTGTTTCTGTTTGTTTGTTTGTTTTTTGGAGGAAACTGGGAAAGGAGAAATTTACATGTAAATAAAGAAAATATCTAAAAAAAAAAAGTAGTGAGCATGCTTGGCAAAGGCAGCTTACATATCAACACTGTGTGATATATATTTAATGGGTGAATACCAGTCAAGTGGTATTGCGGTAAAAATATGTCTAATAAAACTTAGTCTTGTCCTCTCTAAGTTTCACTTTAGGTTAGAGCTGGGATATAGGGGGTTAAAGGATCGCCCTTTTCTCCAGGCTGGATTGCAGCTTTCTATATCCTTAAATACCAGAAAGATTATGGGTCTGCCACCACCATGTCTCCCATATATCTGGAGATCTACTTGCCGTAGCTGGGCCAGGAGCACGCCTGGGTATGATAGTCCGGGTAGACACAGAACAAGCAAACAAACAAACAAAACCCGCCTCATTTTCTATTAACGTGTTGGACCTCAATTACTAAGGCCTGGTATCCTTGTTCACTCAAGGCCTGGCACACTTGTTCACTCTCCACCCTATGCTTGTCTCTCATCTTCCCTTGGATTTTGTAGGTATTGTGTTAGCTTGCAAATTTGGAGAAGTAAACCCTACTTCTACCCCCTAGGAGGATTGTTGACCAACTCAATGTCATTAGCCTCTTCAGTCGGCAGTTCAGGTGATGGATAGTGAGTTCATGAATTCCAGAAATTGGGTACTGAGTCCCTTATGCTGACCTCAATCGCACTCTCTCCCACTATTACATTAAAGGGAGAAGGAGAAAAACAGACAGAACCACAAGGTTCCAAGAGAGCATCTCCCAGCAGCCTAGCAGACAAGTGTTTGTTTACAGATTTGAAATCTGGAGAATAAAGCTCTCTATCTTATCCCAGAGAGCATTGGTCACTGCCATGGAATAGTTAACAAACACACTGTGTAGTTAAAATGTCTGCAGTGTTTTAAGACGAGCTGCTCAGTTATTATTTTTTAGTTAGGTTAGTGGTTTTCACGAAAGCCTTAAGATAACCCGCGCGTACTTGTGTGTAAAGGAGGAAAGAGAAAGGTTTGCTGTTTATTTAATCCAGCAAGTATTAGTTCCTTAGAAGGAAAGCATAGCCCAGGCCTCATTTTAAAACAGACATTTAGATGTTATTGGCATGGTGGCAATTATTTTTATTAGATTATAAATAACTTAAGACACAGGTTGTCTTTATTACTTCACTAAAAGATCTATGAGGTGAATATCAGCATTGGCTTTGTCTGTCTGCATACATACGAATGTATTTGTTCTTTGACTAATGTATTTACCTTGATCATATCCACTCCCATTTTACCATTTTATTTCACTTTTTTTTTTTTTTTTAAGACGGTCTCATTATGTAGCTCAGTCTGGCCTCCAATCCATGATCCTTGTGATGGAATTTTATGTGTTCACCACACCTCTTGGCTTTCCTTCATCCTATAAATTAAAAACTGGGTTCAGTTAAAGGCCAACAGGCAAAGCTATCCAGGCATCACGACCCAAGCTTGTAACCCTAACACTAGAAGCTGAGGCAGGGGGATCAGGAGTGTGATCTCTTCTGGCATACACTGTGGAATTCTGCCTTAAATAATCAGAGAGAGGCAAAGTGGACAAAGGAGGTGAAGCAGTGTGGATAAAATTTAGCTTGTCTTGCTCTCAGATCTTTGTCCATAGCTAATAGGACAATATTTCTGTAACAGAAAATTAGTACTGGTTATCACTTCGAAATCAATATAGTCTATAGGAGTCAGCACTTTAGTAACATAACATGGGATGGAGCAGGATATGAAAGTTATGTAGTAGGTGTATTGTTTTAGGATACTCTTCTCATAAATATTCTGTGTCGATACTGCTTTGCAATAAAAACATTTTTATTGTTTATCTGATCAAGTCATTAAACTATTAGTAGTTCACAGCTTAAAATATTTTGAAAATAGTAGGTATTCAGTAATCTTGAGTTGAGCTGATGCATTGTTAAATAGAGAACAAACAGAAAATGGAAACTTCAGACAGCATTTGAATGAAATTTCCCTATGGAGTAAGACTCAAAATGTTGATCCCTGTATCTAACCAACAGGGCACAATCAGGTGGTTTATACCGGTTCCCAAAATAGATTCAGAACCCTGCCCTCAAATCTTTCTAGAAGATACTAGCTTCTTGCTTTCACGTTGGCTTCTCTTACTCTAATATTGTCAAATATCACAGTTTAAATATCAATGATAATTGCAACATAGTAAATTAATACAGATTTCCCTGAGGTAACATTGCATTATTGACAGATGAGGTTGACTTTAACAATGTGAGGATGGTCCCTTTATGGGAAATCTGCTTCCCATTTGTTGTATTAAAAGGAAGAAAAATCACAAATGTATTGAGAAACATAAAAAAAAAAATCCTAATAAAAGTTCCCATATTCAGTAAAGTATGAATAAAGGGACACTTTTCTGCTACAATAAGATGTATTTACAGCCTATCTAAAGGCTGCTATGATTTATGGGACAGTGCACAGATATGCTCAATAGTACCTGAGACAAGACCAGTGCTGTCCACGGTCTCACTTCCTTTAAGTACGGCTCTGGAAGAAATTGTTAAAGCAGTTAGGATGGAAATAGGCATAAACAAATGGAACGGCAGTGGTTTTAGAAAATTTCTCACAAATGGCAAAGTGCTTTACCCATAAACGTCAGATAAGCAGCTGACTGGCAGTTCCCAAACAATAAAACAATCCAATAAGATGGAAACCCAAAATTAAAGTACGTCTCATGAAGGAATCTGTTTTGCTTGTGTTAAAGCTTATGTGAAAGGATTCTTAAGAATTGGAAGATATACTATATTAGATGAGTCAATGTGCCAGCATCCATATCTCATAGTGAACTGTGGTATACACTCTGAATTGGAGTAAATGGAAATGAAAAATTAGAACTTGTTTGATGAATAAAGAAATAATTTCCATAATGTGTCCCGTTTCCTAGTAATTAAGAAGATAACTAAGGGAAATTTGGTCAATTTCTACTAAAACATAATTCAAAGAACTACAGAATTGGCCCTTTCACCTATAAAGAATGATTTAGCGTCATTCCAAATAAGAGAAGCCACACATTGGCATCCAGCATGAGCAAAGCCCCTGTCATATCGTATGGGGTACTCTGTTACAAAGATGCAGGACACCAGATATTCTCATGGGATTTTGATGGGAGTCTAAACTGATGTGTATGTAAGTTGGAACAAACACATACAAGCTTAGGCATTCATATACTAGTTAAATGTTAGTTGTACAAATTTATTCATTGTTTTTGTATATATGAGAATACAAGAAACCTTCTGCAGGCAATGTTCATTAGTAGGGGACTGAAGAGACAAATTAAGCAATTAGCATTAAGATATCATGCAGGACATACACAAAGAGAAGACTCTTACAAGGATGGAAAAAAAAATTTCCCCAATAAATTCCTTAGTAAAAAAAGGAGCTCAAAGTAATGGGGCAGAAGAATCTTAGTTATGTTTGTGAAAAAGAAAAGGGAAACATTTACCTGCAGAGTGTCCAAAATATGTGGAGATATGGACCTGAAATTGCTCAACTGTAAACTTAGTAAGTAGTTTTCAAAGTCAAAAGAGAAAAGAACAAGGAAGGAGGAGTGATTGGCAGGCAGCACATGAAGCAGGGGCAAGAGTGCAGGCCATTGCCAGCAGAAGGATCTGTTGGGATGCATCCATGTCTTCCAGCACTCACAGCCACTTTACATGTGCTCCTCTCTCTCAAACTGTTCACTGATAGCTTTCTATCTTTTTTTTTTTTTTAGTGCGTTCAGTGATTCTGATTGCATTGATGTCTTGTTTTCTTACATTTGCATGCAACAAGCATTTGCTTATCTGTGTCTAAGTGACACTCTTTAAACATAGTCTCTTGGAAGGCTTGGGAAGTGTGTGAGGCAAGGGGTTCAAATCCTAGTACAATTACTAAAGAAGATAGGAGCAGACCTATGCCCAGCTTGGAATCCCAGCACTTAAGAAGCCATCGAACAAAGACTTCTCAGATTTGAGGCTAGTCTCGGTTACAGCGTGAGGCCATGTCTAGAAGATTAAAAATCCAAAGCCAATTACAGCACTACCACAATACCTCACCAGTTGTATAGAATCAAGACATTTTCAATTTAGGAACAAAAACAAGAAAGAAGAGAAAAGAAAAACGAGGCATTTTTATACGGTGTGCATCGTTGGAATCTAGAGAGTTAGAAATCTTTATGCATATTACAACACATCTGGTCCATCTTGAAAATGGTATTGTTGAATTGTTATGCTACAATGATAGTAGTAGTTTGTGTTCATTAGCATCAAAATATAGCTAAGTGTGACTAGAGATTCCTGACTTCATGTGAGAATGCTGAATGTCTGTTCAGATATAGAAAACAAGAACTGCCATGTAAGTTTTGGTGTGTGAGCAGTTCCTCAAAACTGGAGTGTGTTTGGACATACATAACATGGTGTCTTGGATGTAATAGAAACCAGTACTGGCATTTATCATTTATTATGTTAATTGTGATCTGTGGCCCTTTCATTGGAAGATGGATGTTAACAAACCAGTATGCCAATTGTTACAGCTTATATTTCATTTTCTTGAATAGAGGTGTTGATTGTAAAATTTTCATTGCTACGATTTTATGTTTGCTGACATTCTCATTTACCAAAAGCTTGTTGTTTCATCTGTTAAAATCCCTTTAAATAACATCCCGAGTGTTTGATAGAGCAATTGAAACCCTCAGTCATCTGAACAATGCATAGCCATCAAAGAGAATAAAACAAAGTATTAAAAACCATGTTCTGTAAAGAATACTGTAGTGGAAGAATTTTCCCAAATATACATATTTGAAAAGTTGTGCAAATTTATATCCAATGATTTCAAATTTTTAAATAAAAGGCTGGCCTATATATGTATATGTTATTTAAAGGAGGAGATATGTGTATCATTGTACATTTCATGTTCAGGTTCT
>NW_022196896.1:95667697-95683229 GCF_008632895.1 Mastomys coucha | reverse complement strand
AGTGTCCTTAGATCTCTTGCCATTATCACTACATTTTACAGTGAAAGAGCCACTGCCTCCTTAACAAGGAAAAATATAGTATACATGCAACCATGTGCTGAGGCTGCATTCAGGGTGGATAGTATACATATACGAGCTCCTCTGAAAGAAAAGCAGGCCTCCACTACATTAGCCTAGTGGAATCTTATTCCAGAAGAGTAGAAGTTGGCACCTGCAAGCACCCTTGGAGCGTGTTCCTATTGAGGGGGGATTATTTTGGTGAAGTAACACTATCACTGTAGCCTGAAGGCCACGGCAGTGGAATCAGATCTCAGGTCACATGAGTTCAGTAGCTCAGCATGTAGCGCTCGGCACTCTGAAATTGTGGGCCACAAGTAGAATTTCTCAGAAGCTCTGATCCCCATGCCTCTCCATTCATATAGCCTTCTGTTCCTAACCACAGGGATTGAGAGTGGCAGTGGTAGCATGGTGTACTAATGTAAGCAAAGTTATTTTGTGCAAGTAGAGAAGAGACTGTTAAACATATGTGGGGGGTCCATCACGCTCCTGCTCGGTACACATCACCTACCATTGTCTCCACCATATATCCCTTACAGGGGTTATGTAGTGGCCACCAGACAAACCATTTTGTGTACTTGAAATTTCAGTGAGCTTTCCACAATTCAGCCTGTCTTCCTGAAAACACATTATGGTTTCATTGTTGCTTGCCTAGTTTGACAACATATTCCTGATTATTTATGTTTCATTTAATCATAGCTTTAATACAATCCTTCAGAGAGGTGGGGGAGGGAGGGAGAAGAGACAGAGACACAGAGAGAGTCAGACAGAGAGATAGACAGACAGACAGACACACACACACACACACACACACACACACACACACACACACAGAAAACAGGGAGAGATGGAGAGAAACAGAGACAGACTCAGGAAACATTAAGGAATTTACCCCAAGTTATTCAGTCTAAAACTTCAAGTCCTTTGACAAACTGGTCCAGAAATTCATTGTATTCTACCACATTCCAGAATGTATGTTAATTCTCTAAAAACATTATCAACAAGCCTTTTAGTACTTCTGTGATATCTTTCAAGGAGTGAGAAATCTGTCCATATTCTGTCTCTTCATTTAAGAGGACATATCTAGATTCTCTCTCTCCCTCTCTCTCTCCTTCTCCCTCTCCCTCCCTCTCCCTCTCCCTCCCCCTCTACCCCCTCTCTCTTTCTCTCTTTCTCCCCCTCCCTCTCTCCCCTTTCTCTCTCTCGCTCCTTCCCCCCCCCTCTCTCTCTCCCTCCCTCTCTGTCTCTGTCTCTCTGTCTCTGTCTCTGTCTCTCTCTCTCTCTCTCTCTCTCTCACACACACACACACACACACACACACACACTCGAGTTGCACATGAAGATAGATTTACCTTTTTGATAACAACCAGATTTAAACCAAGCTTTACATAGTCTTTCTGGTAAGTTCCACCCTAGGTTCTCATGCTGTTGAGCAAATCTGCAGTTTTTGCAGGGAAAGAAACACTTAGAAACAATTTTTAGAAGCTAATGGAAAGTAGACAACTATGTGTGGGCACAAGTACTTAAAGCAGCACCAGGGCTTTGTCAGGGCATCTACGGTCCTGCTCTCCACTGCCACTGCTGTAAAGGTAGGAGACTGTAGACTGAGCATTCTTGGTATGAATGTAATGAATCTTAGGCAGTTAAGACACAATTACACTTTTCTCTAAGTGTTAATCTTCTCCAGGACAAGGATTACAAAGCTCCTTCTGAGGACCATTACTGGCTTGTCTGGTGCCTTTTGATGGCCCTCGTCTTCGTTGCCCTTGTTATGTGTGAGGTAATCCTAAGTCTTTCTGAACCAGGGTGGTTTAGTGTGGCCATTGAAGACAAATGGGACTATTGGAAAATGGGAGAGTCCTTCTTGCCCAGCCTCCAATACATGATCAATTTAATCTAAAACTTTATGATTTTCTCCATTATCAACTTCATGATATACCTTCTCTCTACTATTTAAAGGATTTTCTTGACAAGTGACATACTTTTAATGGAAAATTGTAACAGTTATTTTATCTAATAGAGTTGTAAGACTCTTTTGTTCTTGTGTGCAAGCATTACATATTAATTACATCCATGTCTTAATGTGTTCATAGTACTAAATGTGAGAGATAAGAAAATAAAACTGCTATAATTTGCTTTTAGAGTTTTTCAGGTAGAGAAGGACTTTTAGATATTGGATATCAAAAATGGAGAACAGGATGAAGGTACATTTCAAGGTTGTCAAACTGTGTGAGTGAATCCCCCAGACCAAGACCCTGAAAGAGAATCTACCAGGAAGAATATTTTCCTTATAAGTAATTAGACCATACTTTCATTTTTCTTTTAAAAAGGAAGAATCTCTTGAAAAATTTGAACTTCTCATTCTATGCATTTTTCAAACCACAGAAGAAATAAAAAGTTTTCAATTCATTTTCTGAATATTTGAATAATAATTACCCTACTAGTTTAAGTAATTATAGTTGGGATATTCTTACAGTTATGTAGTCACTCAGTAGGTCAAGTAAATTTATATCCTAAAAGGAAAAAACACTTTATCCTTATTGCTGTATTTCTGCTTATTAGAATATTTCATTAAAGAGATTTTTAGCAGCTTACTCAGTGACTTTCTGCCCTGGAGATCTTGTTATTTAGAGTAAGACAAAAAGTTAAAAGAACGTAAGAGACCTTGTTCAGAAATCCTCAGCTCTTAGAGCCAGTGAAACACGTTTCTGCAAGTGCTCAGAGAAGCTGACTGCAGGGTAGGCTGCCTGAGAGGGACGGCCTGAACTGAGCAGGGTAGGCTGCCTGTGAGGGACAGCCTGAACTGGGCATCTGTCTCGCAAGAGTTGTAGCTCAAGGTTTTTGTTGTTGTTGTTTTAAAATATTTCAGATCTCCGGGGCTTGATAGGAGGTGTAAATGACTGTACTTGTCTTTTGATCTGCTCACAATTTTCTAAGTAAGTTTTGTAGAAAAAAAAGATGATACATATGTATATATACACACACATAACACATGTTCTGCATTTATTTAAGAGTTTCAAATGGAAGCACTTCATCAAGAAATTTGGGCATGTTTGAGCGTAGCCTAGGTGGTTGGATATATCTGTCTATATGTCATATAGAGATAGAAGTAGAAGCAAATGTCAGGAACTATGGTGCCATGAAAATATGTATATGTATGTATGTGTATGTGTATATGTATATGTGTGTTTATGTAAACAGTATATGGATACGATGTACATGTGCATGCGTGTGTCTGTGGTATATATGTATTCCATGTATATGCGTAGAGATGGGGGAGAGAGGTGGAGAGAGAGAGCTATGTTGTGCATCCTTTGCTCTTGTGGTATTCTTTCACCTCCTCAGACTCTCTGGGGGTTTTCACTCACCATGATGTCAGGTTAGGTTCTTCTGGGAGCAGGTGGAATGGAAAACAGCAAGGGAGAAGAGGACTGGATCTTGAGGGGATGCCTGGGAGGAAGGCAGCCTGGGGAATTGGTTTCTATGGGAAGCTCATGGGAGAGAACTTTGGCAGTAGAAGTCAAATCTTTTGGGAGGTTTGGGGAAATAGAAGGTGCTTAGTTAGGGTTTCTACTTCTGTGACAAAACACCATGACCAAAAGTGTGGGAGGAGAGGCTTCATTCCATGTTACACTTCTGCTCACAGTCCCTCACCTAGGGAAATCAGAGCAGGAACTCAGGGTGGGAGCCTGGAGGCAGGAACTGGGGCAGAGGCCATGGAGGAACACTTCTTACTGGCTCACTCTTTTATACAAGCCTGCACCACCTACCCAGGGGTGGCACTATCCATACTGGGCTGAGCCAGCTCCCAATCATTAATCTAATCATCAATTTTTAAAAAAAAAAAATGCCCCCAGACCTGCCTATAGGCCAATTTCATGATGGCTTTTTCCTCTATTGAGAGTCTCTTTCCAAATGCTTCTTGTTTATGTCAAGCGTTATGACATGCAGCTAACTAGCATCGAGGGTCAGGAATTAGATTCTTTAGGGGTTTGCTATTAATTGAAATAAGGAGAGAGCAAAAGAGGAAGAAAGCATCTTTGGGATGCTCTTCCAATAAAGCCAGTAAGGAGAAAATTCCAAGACATAATAAGAGAACAGGGATTCTATTTCCTCAACCGCCCTTGTTTATGTCTGCAGGTAGGACGTGGTGTTGGAGAGTCTATGTCATTCAGGCATAACTGTGCTAGCTGTAGAAATCTGTTTGGGGATGTGACTTGGATTGATTTCCCCCTTTTCCTCACTCTTCTCTGAGTATGGGAATGATTGAGGGCTTTATGGCTGTCTGAGTATTGCACGCTATGTGGATCTTTCAAGGTGTGACCTTATCAAAGCTGACATCTAAATGCAAAGGAAAATGCAGGGCAAGCTTGTTCTAGTTGAGGTCCCTGTCAACCAGACCGTAGCTGTGTGGAACAATGGATACATTACCTGAATTCACTAGGCACAAACAGAGTCCCTGTTTCCACGTATGCCCTATCAGTGTTTCAAGTAGTACCCAGTACTGTGAGTACTATCCACTGAAAGAAACCCAGCCAGCCAACCAAGCAAAACTCCCAGACACCTCCCCCTCACTCTCTTCCTTTCGTTTTCATTCTTTATAAGTATTTAGGGGAAGGCTTTGGTTTTTGTACAGTTATAAAAAGTGGAAAAACAAGATTACAAAGTCAGGTAGAAGAATGAAACTTCCCCCCCACTCAGTAAAATGATACCTTTGGCTCCAGGCCAGGAACACAGGAGAGTTAAGGATGGTGCAGACTGGACTAGCTACAAGTCTGTTAAGGAATGGGCTCAGGATGTCTTGTCTCTGCCCAGTGGTTTCCTGATGCATTCTGACTTTTAACTCTTTGTTGGTTGAAAATAGTGTTCCACTAAGCCTTAAAACCACAGACAAAGGAGTCATTTAAAACACTTGCTGCATAGTCTAAGGTGAAAGCTCCCAGGTTCTGTTCTGACTGTACCCAGTGGATCTCTGAGAGCTTCTAATAACCTCCAGGTATGATAGGGTTAACTGTCTTCTTCCTTGCTCTTTTCTTTTTGCTAAAAACATGTGAAGTGTTTGGTTATTATATGGATATGACACACAATTCTACCCAGAAGCCACCCCGCTGATCATGCTACTTAAGTAATTGTAATCACTCAATATATTTCAAAACATCCTATTATTAGCAATATTCAGAGTAATTTTAACACCTCCTTAGATCATCGATCATGATGTTTATAGCTAAGACAGCACTTTATGAGGATTTTGAGCTTTGTGTATTTCTCCAATAACCGTTTGAAGATATAATGTCTTCAACACATTCATGGACACCTTGAAGTTACTCGTTTGTGGTATAGGTTACTCTCATATATTGTATTACTATCTCTCCTAATTACTCAAAGTTTACAAAGCAAATGCCTCTTGAAAGTCCAGTACATAGTATTGTATCATGAAGATATTTTCTTCTACAGAATGGAAGAATAAGAAAGATCTAGGTTTCACGTACTTTTTAATGGAGCCAGCTGGGCTGAGGATGTACTTGCGTAGCATATGTTTAAGCCCTGTGTTGGATTCTAAGCATTTCTTAAAGCTGATCATGGGGGTACATACCTTCAGTTCCAGAACTTGGGAAGAAGAGGCAGGAGGATCAGAAGCTTGGGGTCATCATCAACTATATAATGAAGCCATCATCAGACCCCATCTCAAAACACTCATCCTCCTGACCTGTCCTTCACACAAACTAAAACTAAAACCAAAAAAAAAAAAAAAAAAAAATTAAAAAATTAAAAGGCCTGATCATTTATCACTAGTAAACGTACTCATCCTTCAAGATACTGAACTTTCATTAATTGTTTCTCTTTCAGTATATTGATTTGGTAAACTCAGTTATTTTGTAAGCATCAATAAAATATTTTACTAACCTTTCATAACTGTTTATTAAACTATGAGTCCGGAGTTTGGAGACAGTCAGCCTGCCCTAGACTCAAATCTAAGTGTTACCATTGGCTGTGTTATTCAAGATATGTGTCTGTTCCTCACTGTTTACACAGACAAATACTTAGCTCCTGAGTGACCTTGTATGAATGAATTGAGCTCTCTTGGTCTTGGGTGCCTGTACATATGGTAAGGAGACTTAGATTTGCAAAGACTGTTAGGATGAAATGGAATCTTCCTTCATTTAGGCAGGAGTCTGCACTTAGTTCCTTGATTCAATGCTGTCTTACATCTCTTCTAGTTCCATTAGTACTAGTTCCACAATATTCTCTAGATTAAAAATGACTGTGAGTGGAGGGTGGGGAGGCTGTGTCTCACACTCGCTTCTTTTCTGGATGCTCCAAGTGTCCTTCGTGCCCACTGTTGAACTGGGATTATGACAAGGCAAATGTAATATTTGATCATTTAGTTGTATCAACAGCATGTCCTTTTGTAGAGTGATTCTAATCAACATCCCTTCTTTCAGTATTGTATTATTTTATAATTCATCTTACTTTATGTAGATTTTTAATGCATTCTAACTATTCTGATGAAGTTATCAAACCCTATAACTGTGATATATATAATTTCCATTTAAGTTTTCATATTTGCTTATACATTGAGAACAAAAAAGTAAGAGTGTATAAACAAATATATATATATATAATATATATATAATTTCCATTTACGTTTTCATATTGCTTGTACATTGAGAACAAAAAAGTAAGAGTGTACAAACAAACTTATTGACGGCTGGTGAACTGCCTCATCATTCACATGTACACATATATTTTTGCACTGCCTATAATGGACAAGGACTGTCTGCCTACTCATTCAGCACTGAAAAGTCTGTCTATGGAAAGCTTGGGCTTTTCCACTTTCACTCTGTGTATCAAGAACTCCCTACCTTTGCTCCAGCTGGATAAAAGCTGGGCAAACAGATACCTCGACAAGTGCCAACACCACCATGCATGACCTTCCTGGGTACAGAAAGGAGTTGGGATTTCTGAGAGTAAGTACCTGTCCCCTGGAAAAAGACTCAACCCACAAAGTCCAATGAAATATACTGTAGGAGAATTGAAATTTTAAACTAATGTGGATTAAGATACCTATATTATATGCACTCTTTCCTAGTCTTATCAAAAACAGTGAAAAAGCCTAGGCAGCAAATTAAAGCCGATAGCCTGCAAATTGCTTCCTGTTGGCTCATGTGGTAGACACTGTCCTACAGGCTAGTTTTGAATACTAGTAACCTGTCACGGATCAGCTATCTGTAATGACAAGCTTATTTGTTAAGGGAGGAATGACATTATTTCATGTACTTTAGACAGGACTGAAGTGAGAATAAAGGGGTAAGTTCCTTTGCACTTTAGGTGTAAATGCCTGATCATTTGTGCTACTAATTCGATGACCACAGCTACTATCATTAGCGTCTTGGATCAAACGTGGAACAAGCTGTACTGTGTTTCATGTATGGTGGGACACAGAGGCTGATTAAAAATACTCTTCAGAGACATAAGTTTATCACCCAGTAGCTGGCTGGCCTTTGTGTCTCTGTAGACTTGAAGGTTTTTTCACTTGTGGACATTAAATATTTGAACCATTAAAATTTTGTTTGCTTTAAAAAACAAAACAAAACTAGTTTGGATCCTGACACTGAATTGTTTTTATTAGAAACTTTAGAGTTGTCTGAATAGTTGCTTAATAGTTGCAGAAAACCTCAGTATAAAGAGAAATCATATATCTCTTTTTCCTGGGGTGTTCTTCAGGTGGATTGGGATTAAGAGTCCATTTAGACTTTGTTGTGTTTTGTGTAACTATCTAAGGTAATGATAGTCTTAGTGTAACATCTAAAGGAAGAAAACCATCTTCCAAGTTGGAGAAATTTCTTTCTGGGTTTGACACTGCCCCTTGCCATCCTTACCAGCTTCAGTCAATGTAAAGTATTTTCAGTGACACTAATGTGTTTTCAGAGTACCAATGAAAACATTTTCACATTTTCTGAGATGTTTTTAAGTCAGGCTTGAAGGAAAGATATGACTTACCTATGACAAACCAAACTGAATCACAATAATTTGTCTATCCAGTTTAAGTTCATTGTGCTACAGTCTCTTAGGGATAGGGAATATAGAAATTTTTTTTTGTTTTATTACTGGCTTGTTTGTGCATATGTGTGCATATGTGTACATGAATACATATATATGTATACATTTATGTAGAGGTTGGCGGGAATAGGGTTCAACTGTATTGGTAGGGTCTGTTGCTTATTTGCATTAAAACTAGAACTGATAAAGTATTCGGTTGAAACGTTATGTAGAAGACAACACTGAATAAAAATTTTTTTTCCAAATAAAATTTTTAAACTAAATTTAATATCTATTATGGACTTTGATATTTTATAATATCAAGGCTTCTCTTTATATAGGTATCCCCCTCACATTCTTTTTATACAACCTAAATTGGAAACAATTTGCCACATGTCCCAAGTTTATTGTAATGACATAATCTGAAAACATAACTTTATTGGTTGTGTTTTATAGTTTTTCTATAATGTCCTATTTATTAAATTAAAACATAGTTGCTTCATTAAATAGCTTTATATGACAGAACCTTAAATATGTATTTTTTGAAGGAGACAATGTGGTATACGGGCTATCTTGCTGCCATTTTCTTTCTATCTGTTTAGTATTGAGATGTGTTTAACTAAATATCACTGCTAAGAGATTTTAGTTTATTATTTACTTGTATCTATTGTTTGTGATATCAAGTGTCTTTTTTAAACTTTAGTTTCCTATGTGTCTATGTGTCTGCCTGAGTGTCTGTGCATGTACCAGATACATGCAGATGAAGGAGCCAGGAAGTTCAGAGCAGAGAGTTAGTGATGGAGTTAGGGATGTTTGTGAGCCTCTGTGTCAGTACTGGGAATTGATCCTAGGCCTTCTGCTATAGATATAAGTATTTCTGATTGCCGAGCCATATGCCAGTCCTTCAAGTAGTCTTTGGAAGAGTCTCACGCTACAGTCTGTGGACTAGGACATGTTTGTTTACAATCTGCCTTGACATAAATAAAGACGTCGAGAAAAAGTTTAGAGCTTTTATACATCATGACATAATAATAAAAATTGAAGGATTAAGGTAAGAATTGGTCAATTTTTAACTTTTATTGTATTATACAAATGTATTTGTGATGAATTTAAGATTTAAAAGATTAGACTTTTCCCATACATCACTTGAAGAGTGCTGTTTTAAAATACGTAAGATTGAGTTGTACTCATTGTTATTTGGCTTAAATTCTACGTGTGAAATACACACATATTTTAAACCAAATCATATTGCTGACTTATGTGCAGATAACAATATAGTTTGTGTGAAGAAAACCAAAGTACAAACAACCCTTTCCCCAGCTGTGGTACAGCTTCAGCTTGGACACTTAACAGTGACATACAGTGGATGCTCACAATGTGTATGTACATCAGGGTTTGCAATCCTATGAAAGCAAAATGGTTTAATTCACATGTTACCCTCATACTAAAGGTATGGAACTAACAGTGAAAAGGGTTTAAATTCATGTTCTGGTGTTCATGCAGCTAGTGAGCAAAGCAAATATTAAGACACAGGTCCTAATATGATTAGGACTTTCCAAGAGCAAGTAATATCTCATACCACATGAAGGTATTGTTTGGTACACATAAGTAAAGCTTTTCTTGTTTTAATTAAAAGAAAAATATTTATTTATTTTTAAAATATAATGTTGTAATTCAATTACCGTGCAAAAAATCTGGTGTTATATGTCCTTAATTAGTTTTTTTTTTTGGGGGGGGCAAAATATTTTGAAGCTGTTTTATGTAGCTAAGTTAATCCTTATGTTGATCATGCTGTGAATAATGATAAAGCCTAGTGGGTATTTTATAGATTTATCTCAAAACTTTCAAATGCCCATATATTTTTCTTAGGGGTATTAGTTATAGGTTCTAAACAGAAACTTCAAAATATTTGCTGGTTATGAAAATATTCCTTTCTATTAAGAATTACTAGGGAACAATATGGCAAAGAAAGAGTTTTTTAAACACCCATGAGAGTTAGTTGTCGCATCAAGATGGGATGAACATCACCTCTAATATCCCCATTTATTCCCTTGCATACTAGTCCTTCAATACGAGCATGTTCTGAATTCCTCATCTGCATTCTCTCATTGTAGAAATCTGTTAGTTACCACTAAGATCACCACATTTTTAAAGTATGTCCAGGTTGCAACAGAACAATACCCATTGTCTTTTCAGTATTAACTTATTGAGCCAAATATAAGCTTCTGCAGACTGATTTTAGTCTATTGATAACTGCTGTCTGAATACAACTTCCCAGGGACCGTCTGTTCCACATTTTATTTAACAAATCTTCTTTGGATATATGTTTTGATGATTTCCAGCTATTTACATTATAAATATAATTATTACAAGTTAACAAAGTAGCTATAAGTTCTAGTGTCCTAATCAAATTACTTCCTTGTGGTAAATTCAGCAATGTAGAAGTGTATGGTTAAATCATTCTAAAGATTTTGGTATTTTAAAATTACCCTTCAGAGTTTTTGTATGGATTAGTAATCTCTCTGGGAATATGTGCAAGTGTCTGCTTTCACACACATGCTGATTTTACTTGTATTATTTTTATATAGAGTGAAGGATCTTAGGAATTTGTAGTATTTAAATTTCAGATATTCTGTAGGGGATTGTAATTGTATTAGGACATACTTATGAAACTGGAAAATCATAGGATAGGCTGTTCCCTTCTTAGATTTGTCAAAGGAGTGAAGTCGTTGCCAAGTATATGTCTGCCTTCAGAGAACATATGCAACTCTGGTTAATTCTTGACAGTCATTCTGTGATGACATCTCTGGCTTCCAGATGGGAAAGCCAGTGAGTTCAGAGATGAAGTAACCTGTTCTAGTCAGACGGTAAAGCCGGGAACTAACCGTCTCACCGAACTCTGTGTAGCACATGCAGTTATCTTGCTTTGCACATTTTTCCTATCTCCTGGGGAAGAAGGTGGGGATTTGTTAATTTTGTCTGTTGGGGGGGAGATGGCAGTTTTAGATGCACATGTTTGTTTTAGTAACAGGAGAAGTGAGATTACGTAATGTGTGGTGCCCGTGTTGGTTTTGGTATTTTTTAACGTACCATGCTCTGACATCAGGACCTGGTGAGAGGTTACAGAGGAGAGGTGAAGCATTTGCAAATCTGCTGTGTTGGGTCTGTTGGCAGCCTCTTCAGACACAGGTTGAGCCTGATCTTATAGGATGCTAACTCAGATTTTTACAGTGAATGTGTTCAAATGATAGTGACACAGTGAGACCCTATTTAAGGTGGAATACATGCATGCTCCTGACAGTTAGGAGAGAGGTCCTTTTTGAGTGCTTCCTTTGTTTTTTTTTCCTGTGGATATGATACTTGCCATCCAGAAAACACGCATAACACACACATAGGACTTAAGATATTTTCTCTTTTAACTTCTTTACTTGTCTCTACAAAGAGAAGAGAGATTAAAAAAAAAGGCAAAAGGAGGTTAATGGTAGACAGGTGGGTGTATGGTCTCCTGTTAAGTATGCTGTTAGAACCTCATCAGTGGAGAGGTAAAGTCAGTTAACTATATGCTTTCCATTGGTAAAAATTACATAATTTCATTACTAAGACTTCATTGGGTCTCTGGTTTGTTTGTCTTTGTTTGGTAAATTATGCTGCTGCCCTGGTCGTCTGCCTAATCAACTCTGAGCCGAATTTAAAGATTGAGAATAAAGACAAGCAGCAGCAGCAGAAGTAACCAATTCCAGGCTTCTCTGCTGCCCTTCAGGGGACTGGAGAATGGAGGAACAAGTGCCTGCATGTGTTGGATTTTGTTAGTTGGATCCAGCTCCAGCAAAGAGCTACCCGAGGTCAAGGCAACACCTTGGAAGGCTGGGAAGCAGGAAATGGAGATAGAGCAACTGAGCCAATCCCCAGACAAACAGGTTTTAACCAGGACAAGAGTGAGAGCGTGCCTGGCTTGGAAGCTCTTTGCCCATCTCCTCAGGCAGTGGTTCTGTTTGTATTTGTTTTTCTGATGTTTGCTCCTTTTTTTTTTTTATGGAGACTCATTTCCCCTTATATATGATAGAAGATAATTACTAATTGTTACTTTATTCTTTGATGGTATTATTGTTGTCTCTTTTCTTCAGTGTGAGAATGAAAGGGAAGTTTAGAAATTAAGGTAGCCTGTCAGGAGGACCATGGCTGTAGTAAGGACTCTGACTGTTGACTGTCAGCATTTTGTGTAAGGATAAATGCCAATTAAGAGTGGCAACTTCCTCAGAAATGTCTTTTAACTATTTCTATATTATGTAGTATTACACACGTAAATGTTTTGTGACACAGGAGTCAAAGTTTCTTATGATTCATAACAACAGAGTCCTGGATTGTAGTCTCTGGACCTGTGGGTCATGACCCCCTTAGCAAATGTCTTTCTCCAAAAATATTTACATTCTGATTTGTAACAGTGGCAAAATTACAGTTATGAGGTATCAACACAAGGAATCACAACATGAAGAACTGTATTAAAAGGTCGCAGCATCAGGGAGATGCAATACTTCTGTCCCAGGGTTCATTTTGTACAGTTTTTAGTTACTCCATTTCCCCGTATCTTACAAATATGCTAATATTCAACTGCAAACATAAGGATGCCTGGGGATGCTTAAAAAGCAATTCTCTGGGCTTACTTCATACCAGTATTTAAAAGATCCTTTCAGGTTAGACTTGGACGTTTGTTGCAATTTGCAATTTCTTTGAATAATTATGATGTATTTTCAAGACGCAGAACCTTGGAAGGATGTAGCTGGGCTTGCTTCTGTGATCATGTTGGGCTCACTAGCCCTTACTCACTCTTCTAATCATCCTTGCAAGGTCTGTTGATTTTTCCCAGTATGAAAATGGTAAAACATCTTTAAAATGAGCATGGACTTAGATAATACCCAATCATTAATAGAATATAAAGAAGTTTGGCAATGGATATTGTCAATTTGTGATTATGTCTTATTATACCAACATTTAACTAAAAATAAATAATTATCCTTAAGAACAGTGATGGACAGTGAATGTTATTGATTGACCTCTGGATGCTCTGGCTGCACAGATGTTTTCTGTAACTCATTAGCCTCTAGGAAAGAAATCTTGCTTCTTTTCATTGTGAACGAAGAAGTCGGGACTGAAAGAGTTTGCTAAGTAATAGACTTTGACTGCCATAGAATCTCTAGAGTGTAACCTTAAGGGTCACCTGAATAGCTCATCTGTACATAAACACTGTATGAACATGTTGCCATTCCAGAAAAGTGTAAAGTTAGGGGTTGGAGAGATGGCGCAACAGTTATGGGGGCATATTGCTCTTCCAGAGGACCTGAGTTTGTTTCCCTATGCCCATGTTGGGTGGATCTGACACCTGTCTAGCCTAGGTGTATTTACATGCACACTCGTCCTGCACATATACACAAGTTTTAAAACTTAACCTTTAAAAAATAGTATTAGGAAAAAGTTATGGGATTTAAATTACAAAAGTCAACAGAGAAAAATAGTCTTGCAAAAAGGATCTATTAAGTAATGTGTGACAGGGTTATGTAGTAAGGCTTCTTTAATCACTTCGTTTGTGGATATTTTATTTATTTGGTAGTTGCAGCCAAGAGTATATTTTTGATATTCTGGATATCTTTATTCACTAGTAAAAATATTTAAAATATCTTATGCTGGTCTTTTATTGTCTAAGGGGGTATGTTCCAAGATCCTAGAAGAAGTTGGAACCAGGGGCAGTATGGAACATTGTACATATGTATTTTTATATGTACTTATCTGTATACCAGTTTACTTGTGAGTCAGACAGGATAAGAGGCTAACAGCAGACAATAATAAAATAGAACAATTAAAGCAGTATGTAATAAAAGCTATCAGAATGTTCTTTCACAGTACCTTAATGCACGTCCAGATTCTGTTTAGCCAAGCAAATAGATCACTAGCACCATTACTGATGTGCTTTCAGCACTGTGATGCAAAAATGAAAGATTACTTGGACACAGGTACTGCAGCAGTACGACACTGATGTGATAAATAAGAGAGTAAGCAATTCAGAAGACTCACATCCTGGGAGGTATGGAGCAGGACAGGGCGAAATTTAACCATACTGCTCAGAACCATTTACAGTTTAAAACTTATAATTTCTTTTCTTATAGAAGTTTCCATTTAGTATTTCACAATATGGTCGAATGATGGAAAATAACTATAATAGTAGCAGTAGGTCCTCAGATTAGGAAATGCAACAGCATCAGTTTTCTATATAAATATGATTGTTTGTAACCATTGCTAAATGTGATTGTTTGTAACCATTGGATGATTTTGAGAAGTACTATGTACATTCAAAATGATTCTTCAATTGTATTAAACAACACAGAGAGCTGATTGCTTTATGAGCCTGTCATCACACTGGATGCTATTGCATATTCAACATACTATCTTTTTGGTTTTAGACATAAAGACAAACTTAGTTTTGTTTTCCAATGACTAATAAGGTTGCATTTTCATAAAGTATTTTAATTGCAGGAGTTAATGAACCAAACAACAAACTCATCTTTGTAATGATTATTTATCTTTTATCAAAAGATAAATAATAAATATTCCCCTCTGTTTATGATCTGCAAAATGCACAAAAGATACACCATGTTTCAAATACACATGATATTTTAAAATTACTCTACTGAGATTATCTTACAACAATAATTTGTTGATTTTATAACATGATACTACATTAATAGACTTGATTATTTTTAGACATTAATGATAATAATACAAATTAATGCCTTGTTTTATATAGAAATTCTATAAATTAGTATATGTATATTTTTGAATTTAATGAGATTTCTTTTAATTCTCTGATCTTAAGAAACTAATAAAAAATACAAACAAAGTTTTATGTTAACAAGATTAGAATAATCACAACTAGTTGCTTATTTTCATTTGCTTGCAATACATTTATTACATCCTTTTACAGTGGTAACTATCATTGGTGGTGAGGTGTGTTCCACACAAAGAAAAACAAAATTAGGTCCTGCTTCAAAATCTAATCTGTTATTCCATGTTCTGTTATTGTGGAATTAAACCATTAGGATTGAGAGTTACTGTTGAACAGTGTATATTGATTCCTGACCTTTTGTTGTTTGTGGTGTTTTCTGAACATATTGTGCTTGTTCTGGAATCTTGTATTTATTCTCCATGACATCTTGGGTATATTTATCTTTCTCTTCATATTGAAATATTCCTTCTGATATTCTCTGTAGAGCTGGTTTAGTAGTCATACATTCCTTTAATCTGTTTTTATCATGGGAAATTTATCTGTCTCCTTTAATTTTAATATGTAACTTTGTTGAGTGCAATAGTCTGGGTCCACAGCTTTCATCGTCCCAGACTTGAAGTTCATCTTTCCAGGCCCCTGTGGGTTTTTTTTTTTTTTTTT
>NW_022196896.1:95633095-95667622 GCF_008632895.1 Mastomys coucha | reverse complement strand
CTCCTGTCATCCAGCACTTGCTGGCATCCACAATAGTGTCTGGATTTGATGATTGAATATGGGAAGGAGTCCCAAGTGGAGCAGTCTCTGGATTGTCCTTCCTTCAGTCTCTGCAATCCTTTCATGGGTATTTTGTTCCCCCATTTAAGAAGGAACAAAGTATCCACACTTTGGTCTTCCTTTTTTTTGAGTTTCTTGTGGTTTATGGATTGTACTTTGTGTATTCTGATCTTCTGGGCTAATATCCACTTATCAGAGAGTGCATAACATGTGTGTCCTTTTGTGATTGGGTTACCTCACTCAGGAAGATATTCTCTAGATCCATCCATTTCCCTAGGAATTTCATAAATTCATTGTTTTTAATAGCTGAGGAGTACTCCATTGTATAAATGTACATTTTCTGTATTCATTCATCTGTTGAGGGACATCTGGGTTGTTCCCAGTTTCTGGTTAGTATAAATAAGGCTGCTATGAACATAGTGGAGCATGTGTCCTTATTACATGTTGAAGCATCTTCTGGGTATATGCCCAGGAGTGGTATAGTTGGGTCCTCCGGTAGAACTATGTCCAATTTCCAGAGGAACCACCAAACTGATTTCCAGAGTGATTGTACCAGCTTGCAATCCTGCCAGCAATGAAGGTGTGTTTCTCTTTCTCCACAACCTCTCCAGCATCTGCTGCCACCTGAGTTTTTTATCCTAGCCATTCTGACTGGTGTGAGTTTGAATCTCAGGGTTGTTTTGATTTGCATTTCTCTGATGACTAAGGATGTTGAACATTTCTTTAGGTGCTTCTCAGCCATTCAGTATCCCTTAGTTGAGAATTCTTTGTTTAGCTCTGTAACCAATTTTTAATAGGGTTATTTGGTTCTCTGGAGTCTAACTTCTTGAGTTCAGAAGTGGCAGTGCAGCTGGGACAGGATCCTTTCTACCTCAGTCTACACTTACACCCCTGTGGTTTTAAAAGTTTTTGTCAAATATCTGGTTTTATTCTGAGGGGCCTGCCTTTATAAATTACTTGGTCTTTCTCTCTTGCAACTTTTAATGCTTTTCTTTATTACTTTTTAATGTTTTAACTATCATATGTTGTGAGGAGCTACTTTTCTGGTCTTGTGTGTTTGGAGTGCTGTAGGTCTGTTGAACCTAGATGAGTATCTCATTCTCTAGATGTGAATTATCTTATTTTCTTCTATGCTTTTACTAAAAATATTTTTTGACCATTGTTATGATATCTGTCTCTCTGTATACCCTTAATCTGAAGGTTAGATCTCTTCATGATATCCTGTAGCACAGGTTTATTTATTGTTGATTTTAACTGAGTGACCCAGCCTGTCTACCTTGTCTTTTTGCCCCGATTCTAGTTATCTAAATGATCCATTCTGTCAATAAGACTTTAGATTGAGATTTTCTACTTGGTTTATTTAGTATTTTATTTTCAGCACCCTTTATTTTCATGTATTCTTTGAGGTTTTTGAAAATACTTACAATCTTTCTTTTGAATTGTCTGAAAGTTCTTCCAGGTCATTCTCAATGGGTGTCATTAATGCAGGATTAGTAATTTCTGGAGGACACATGGGGCTTTGATTTTTCTTGTAATTTCTTTTCTTGCACTGCTACTAGTGCATCTAACATAGTGTTGTTTGTTTGAATTCCTTTCTTTCTTTCTTTCTTTCTTTCTTTCTTTCTTTCTTTCTTTCTTTCTTTCTTCCCTTCTTTTTCTTTCTTCCCTCCACTCCTTTCTCCTCCCACCCCTTCCCTTCTCTGTCTTTTTTTTTTTCTTTAAGTTACTGTTTCTCTTCCAGTAGAAGCATTTACTATATTCAGGAGAAGAACAAGTATCAGTAGCGTAGAAACACCCGTTTTCCTGTGTGGGGCTGCTGCAGGAAGTTTTGGAATGGCATAGATGGACCTAAGCAAGTGAAGCCAGGGTCTCCCTGTTGAGGGATGCCGTTGAGGCTGGGCTCCTAGAACTGCTTTTGAGATGAATGCAGAAGGCTGTGGTCAGTGCCTAGAATGTGGTTCCCAGGGGGTCAAGGGAAACTAAGCAGGAGAAAATAGGGTCTCTACTTGCTTCACAAAGCCATGGGGGAAGGAATCATCTATAGAAGTTCACAGTGGCATACGCAGACCTCAGACAGAGGTCTATGAGTAAATACTATAAATAAAACATTAAGCCAGGAGGTGGTGGTGCATGCCTTTAATCCCAGCACTTGGCAGGCAGAGGCAGGCGGATCTCTGAGTTCCAGGCTAGCCTGGTCTACAGAGTGAGTTCCAGGACAGCCAGGGCTACACAGAGAAAAACCCTGTCTTAAAAAAAACAAAAACAAACAAACAAAATTAATAGAAATTATTTGGGAGAGACAATATTTACCTTATTCCTTAAGGTAAACTAGGCTTTAGAATATTTTAGAGGAATAAATTGTATTTATAGTGATATATATATATGTATGTATATATATGTATGTATGTATGTGTGTATGTATGTATGTGTGTATATCTCCATTTTTTTAATAAATACAATCTCAACTTTCCTTGAAAAGAAACAATAGAGAGATATAGTATATTAGTTATGTTTTCTCCTTGTGGCCAAAGCACCTGATAAATATAAATTAATTTTTAAATATTTATTTATAAGTTTTATTGATTTTATGTCATGATTTTGGAGTCTTTATTATGTTAATTTTTCCTGTGCGCTTGCCACATATCATGGCTGGAATGTGTCACACAGGAAAGGGCTTCATTACATGACTGGCTAGGCACAAGGCAGTGACAAGATATAAATAAAGATAATATGTCCTGGAGGATCTACTATTAGTGCCCCACCTCCTCCAGGTAGGCCTCACCTCCAGAAGTTTCCAGAACCTCCCTTAATAGCACCACTCATTGGAGACCAAGCCTTCATAGTCCGTTGGGGACCATTTCAGATTCAAACCATAACACATGCTAAAATGTGAAGAGTGTGGGCGTGCTTGGGTGTGAATCTACAGAGATTGCTCTACGCCGGTTTTGAATAATGAGATGTTCTTACACTTCTAAGCTTTACACATTCTTAGAGCCATGACCAGGGAGGGGCGGGCTTGGTTTTCAATGAGAGATTCTGAAGATCTGAAGCCATTCCTTGAGCCAAACTTTTCTGTCAGTCTGACTGTAAAGTTGCTGTCATGTGTGTTCTGCATCCAGTTCAAGGTATGATAGTCTCTGAATCAAGCCATAGATCACATACCTTCAGCACACATGCATAACAGTTTTCTTTTAGCTCTTCATTTTATATACTTTCACATAGTTCTTGTAGGCTTGTGTAAGTGTACTTTCCCATGGATTCTTATATTGAGGAGATAAGGATATTCTCAGTGATGGGTTGCTTACAGTTTTCAACTACTATTAAGGAAAGATCAAATAAAGTATTTTTTTTTTTTTAAATAAAAGCTCTTGGGCAGTGGTTTTCAACATGTAGGTTGTAACCCTTTCTGGGGTCAAATAACCTTTGCATAGAGATTGCTAAATAGTATCGGGGAACACGGAGATTGACATTGCTATTCGTCACAGTAGTAAAACTATAGTCATGAAGTAGCAACAAAAATCATTTTATGGCTGAGTCACCACAGCATGAGGAACTGTATTAAACTGTATTAAACAGCTTTAGGAAGGTCGAGAACCACTACTCTAAATGAATCTGAAAATGATTTCATTTCATTTCATTTCATTTCAGCTGTGTATAATCATTTGTGTAACCTTTCCATCATCTAATGGAAAAAAAAATTTCTTTAGATGAGCTAGAAATCCTACATTAGAATCCCCTCCCAGTCTTGCTTATTCTGATGTATATGCAGTAGCTTATTTTTCTTTAGAACTAATGACAGTAAAATGTGCTTCTTAGCATGAACTGAAAGATTAATTTGCTCAACAGCCTTTTATTATATTTTTTTACTATAAGAATCTTCAGAGAAACTAAAGCAATCTCACCAATATGATAATTTTTATGGAAACATTGTTCTTTTTTAAATTATTTACCCAGAGGAGCCTACTATACATCTTGAATTGAAGGGCAATTTTAAGTTGGATGTTGGTGAGTTGAAGAGATAACTCCACAATGAAGAGCAGTAGTTGTCCTTCCAGAAAAATAGGTGTTCAGTTCCTAACATCAGGTGGCTCACAATTCCCTGCACCTCCATCTCCAGGGGATCTTATAGCCTCTTCTGGTCTTTGGGTGGGACCCTGTACACTCATGTAGGCACATACACATGGAGATGCACAGAGTTATACATAAATCAAAATACATCTCTACAAGAGAAAACAAATCTTGACCTTTTAGAGATTTACTCTGTGCAATATTATGTAAAATACTAATTTTCAGTTATGACGTACGTGCATTGATCAACTTCAGTTTACTTTATCTAAAAGAGACTTCAGTCCATCCTTCCAGCCAGTATTCATTTTTCTATTCACGGATAGAAAGCCCTTATACCACCATCACATTTATACTGACATACATTACCCCTGTAAAGTCATAGACTTATGCTGTATTTAAGAATGCTTACAGAACTTGAAACTCAACAATAAAAAGACAGTTCTCAGATGACCTTTCACTCAAATTTCTGCTTCTCCTCAAATACCTTGTCTCTGTGGTTGATAACTCTCTTTCCTAAATGACTCACCAGGCTCAAATGCCTGGAATTACGGAGTATTTCATGTTCTTGTTTATTATAGTAGATTGTTTCATGCCAGTTCTTCCCCCCACCCCTCCCCCACTCCTTTAAATATTCTTTGGATTTGATCTTTGTTCTTTGTATTGGTTCTTGTTCATCTAACTTTTTTGTAATACCAGAGCTGATAGTGACTTAGTACTTACAAGTTTTATATATATTTACTTAAATATTTCCATTTTTGTATTAATTTTGAGTCTTCAAAACCATTGAATCCCCATGCCCCATCCCCCATCCAACTCGAAATGCCATCAGAGACCAGGCGGCATAGCAGGGTTCTTGCATCTCAGCCTCCATCTCTTCGAATTTCTTTCAGATCACTAGGGCTCAATCTCTTTCAGGAACGAGCTGCATCAAACTTTTCTTGTGGATCTCTGAAGAACTACACATTTTCATCCTTAGGACAATGAGAAAGTATTTAAAGAAATTTCCACAATGAAAGATATGAAAAGGAGAGAGAGGGTTTTAGATTTAGGAAGGCTTTTCCCCTCACTTCAGTAACTTTCTTTAGTTAGGCTTATATAGATCAGATTTTCCTAAAGCAGAACACTATCTGACTTCATGAATAAAGGCTTCCATTGCTTGGGAGTGCAGTTATGTTCTACAGTGTAAAGCTGGTCCCTGGAAAGAAATCAGCTCTCATACATGCCCAGTGTCTTTTGGGAGAGGAAGAACAAATGCCTAGTCTCTCTGTTAGGTTTGGAGCTGTATGACACTGGTTACATTCCAGTCTCAGTCAAGGATAAGGAGATTCCTGAAATAAAATGACCTTGACTACAGAATTGGGGGATCCAGATTGGGACCAACTCCTGCTCCTGATGCTGGAAAGACAATGATGCTGGTCCAGACAGCTCCAGATTGTCCTCAAAGGGCAGTAGATCATGGTAACGGAAACAGAGTTAGAGGATTTTTTTTACTGAGAAAGTCACCTAGGGAAATTGGGTCATCAAACTCTTATGGCTTCAGGGAGACAGGATAGTGCCTTGCAGAGGGTGATAGCATTGTGGACTTATAAAAGATCTCTAGCCTTGAGAATAGCAAAATACCAGCATTTCCTACCCAGCTTTCTGGTGTAACAAGACTGCCCTATTCCTCTTATACCTTCTCATGGTTTTCTGGCTGTGCTTTCTGTCTTGTAAGCTCATTTCTCTAATCTTTAGCTCCTTATTTGCGTAGCATTCTCTGTACGTTTATGGGTCCAGACTTATATTTTTTTGTGAAGACATCAGCCCTAATAAAGGTGGGATCCTTCCTACTCCAGGATGGTTTTATCCTATCTTGATTGACTATATCTGCAATTTTTCCAAAACCCTAATTTTGAGCTTCGTCCACTATCTTGGTGATGAGAGGATACCATCATTGGGTTCACTGTATCATTCTATGGATGGCCATTCTGACTGGTGTGAGGTGGAATCTAAGTATTGTTTTGATTTGCATTTCCCTGTTCCCTAATGTTGAACATTTCTTTAGGTGCTTCTCAGCCATTCGGTATTCCTCAGCTGAGAATTCTTTGTTTAGCTCTGTACCCCATTTTTAATAGGGTTATTTGGCTCTCTGGATCCTAACTTGTTGAATTCTTTGTATATATTGGATATTAGCCCTCTATCAGATGTAGGATTGGTAAAAGTCTTTTCCTAATCTGTTGGTTGCCTTTTTGTCTTATTGACAGTGTCCTTTGCCTTACAGAAACTTTGCAATTTTATGAGGTCTCATTTGTCGATTCTTGATCTTACAGCACAAACAATTGGTGTTCTGTTCAGGAATTTTTTCCCTGTGTCCATATGTTTGAGGTTCTTCCCCACTTTCTCCTCTATAAGTTTCAATGTATCTGGTTTTATGTGGAGGTCCTTGATCCACTTGGACTTGAGCTTTGTATAAGGAGACAAGAATGGGTCAATTTGGATTCTTCTACATGCTGACCGCTAGTTGAGCCAGCACCATTTGTTGAAAATGCTGTCTTTTTTCCACTGGCTGGTTTTAGCTCCTTTGTCAAAGATCAAGTGACCATAGGTGTGTGGACTCATTTCTGGGTCTTCAATTCCATTCCATTGATCTTCCTGCCTGTCTCTGTGCCAATACCATGCAGTTTTAATCACAATTGCTCTGTAATTTAGCTTGAGGTCAGGGATGGTGATTCCACTAGAAGTTCTTTTATTGTTGAGAATAGTTTTCCATATCCTGGGTATTTGTTTGTTTGTTTGTTTTGTTATTCCAAATGAATTTGCAAATTGCTCTTTCTAACTATGTGAAGAATTGAGTTGGAATTTTGATGGGGATTGCATTGAATCTGTAGATTGTTTTTGACAAGATGGCCACTTTTACTATATTAATCCTGAGATTCCACCTTACACCAGTCAAAATGGCTAAAATAGAAAACTCAGGTGACAGCAGATGCTGGTGAGGATGTGGAGAAAGAGGAATACTTCTTTATTGCTGGTGGGATTGCAAGCTGGTACAACCCCTCTGCAAATCAGTTTGGCAGTTCCTCAGAAAATTGGACATAATATTACCTGAGGACTCAGCTATACTACTCCTGGGCACATACCCAGAAGATGCTCCAACATGTAATAAGGACACATGCTCCACTATGTTCATAGCAGCCTTATTTATAATAGCCAAGAGCTAGAAAGAACCCAGATGTCCCTCAACAGAGGAATGGATACAGAAAATGTGGTACTTTTACATAATAGAGTACTACTCAGCTATTAAAAATGATGAATTCATGAAATTCTTAGGCAAATGGATGGAATTAGAAAATATCATTCTGAGTGAGGTAACTCAATAGCAAATGAAAATACATGGTATGTCCTCACTGATAAGTGTATACAAGCCCAAAAGCACCAAATAACCAGGATACAATTCATAGACCACATGAAGCTCAAGAGGAAGGAAGACCAAAGTGCGGGTGCTTCGGTCCTTCTTAGAAGAAGAACAAAATACTCACAGGAGCAAAATATGGAGATAAAGTGTAGAGCAGAGACTAAAGGAAAGGCTACCCAGAGTCTGTCCCACCTGGAGATTCATCCCATATATAGTTACCAAACCCAGACACTATTGTGGATGCCAAGAAGTGTATGCTGAAAGGAGCCTGATATGGCTGTCTCCTGAGAGGCCTTGCCAGAGCCTTACAAATACAGAGGCAGATGATAGCAGCCAATCATTGGACTGAGCACAGGGTCCCTAATAGACGAGTTAGAGAAGGGACTGAAGGAGTTGAAGGGGTTTGCAACCCTATAGGAAGGACAACAATACCAATAAACCAGACCCCCCAGAACTCCCAGGGACTAAGCCATCAAAAAGGAGTACACATGGCTCCAGCTGCATATGTAGCAGAGAATGGCCTCGCCATGCACCAATGGAAGGAGAAGTCCTTGGTCCTATGAAGACTTGATAGATGTCCCAGTGTAGGGGAATCAAGGGCAGGGAGGTGGGATTTGGTGGGTGGGTGGAGGAACACCCTCATAGAAGCAGGGGGAGGTAGGATGTGATAGGGCATTTCAGGGAGGAAGGGGAACTGGAAAAGGGGATAACATTTGAAATGTAAATAAAGAAAGTATCCAATAAAAAAAAAGAAAAAAAAGAAGCAATAAGGTCTTACTATTGAGTTCTAAAAGGTAATCAAGTACAATGGTACAGTGGTTTAAATGAAAATGTCCCCCTAGGCTCATATGTTTAAATATTACGTCCCTATTTAGTGAAACTGTTTTGGAAGGATTAGGAGGTGGGGTCTTGTTGGAAGAGGGGAATCACTAAAGGGCAGGCTTTGAGGTTTAAAAAGCCCATATGAACTCCAGTAAGCTCTCTTTGCATTGTGATTGTGGATCAAGATATAAGCTCACAGCTACTGCTCTAATGCCATACTTGTCTGTCTGCTGTCATTCCTCCCACCAAGATGGTCATAGACTCTAATGCCTTGTAACTTCAAACACCAAACAAATTATTTTTTCCATAAAAAAT
This sequence comes from Mastomys coucha, assembly GCF_008632895.1. Taxonomy (NCBI): domain Eukaryota; kingdom Metazoa; phylum Chordata; class Mammalia; order Rodentia; family Muridae; genus Mastomys; species Mastomys coucha. The sequence goes on along the minus strand of NW_022196896.1, from coordinate 95,658,963 downwards.
TTTTTTTTCTATGGATGGCCAAAGCATCAAAGTGTGATTACCAAAGTAAGTGAGCCTTGGGCTAGCACCACTAAAATGATGTTTGTTTAGTGTACATTAGAAAGCTAAGAAGAACAAGAACAAGAAGAAGAAGGAGAGGGGGGAGAGGGAGAGGGAGAAGGAGAAGCAGAGGAAAAGGAGACGGAGATGGAGAAGAAGAAGGAGGAGGAGGAGGAGGAGGAGGAGGAGGAGGAGGAGGAGGAGGAGGAGGAGGAGGAGGAAGAGGAGATCTTTTCCTCTTTATTTGCTAAACCTTCATGCTATAGATCCTGCCAGGCTATGACTTCTAATAGGACATAGGAACATTATGGAGCACAATCTAGTAGTTGCTATTCTCTCACAGGACTGAGACATGGGCATTCTCCTTCCCTACACAGTTTCTGATGACCAAGATGTCACTGTCACCTAAGATCTGGCCATTTTCTTGACTATTATCACACGTGGTTTAATTTTCTTCCCTGGATCGCAGGTTTCTTCCTCATTAGACTGGGAAGCCCATTCTGAAACTCAAAACCAGCGCTCATATGCAGGATACCATGTGTGGTTCTGGGTTTCTTAACAGGAACCCTGACCCCAGCCCTTCTGCCAAACTGTTTCATGTGGGCTGGTACTTCAAGTACTAGGACATGCCTCTTGACCAGTTTCTGATCATATCTTTATTCTGGAGTTCACTTCTTATGAAACAATTCTATCATTGCAGTTCCTCAATTTTACACTATAAGCATTTGATCTTAAGGAAATAATCCAGATGATAGACGGAATTTTCTTTTCTGTACTTACGATTAGTTACCACTGGCTCAGATGCCTCCCTTCCCTTACCTGCATGCTGTGCAGATAGTTGGTTACCAGTAGCCAAAGGCTAATGATTGGAGATTAATTTGGGGGGAATCCATGTCTGTCAGTCAAGTTTTTTTTTTTTTTTTTTTTTTTTTTTTTATATTTCTACAAAGGATTAGATATATTGATGGAATTTGCTATTAGCGATTAAGAACCTTGTGCATTTGGTGTATTTGAGAAGCAGCAAGATCATTAGTGTGGTATTAATGGTTTAAAGGAGGGGATGGCAGTATAGTAGAGGATGTCCTGTGTTTCTAGAGGCTTAAGTCCATGACTTGAGAGAGCGGACAGACAGAACTGTCGTGCCAGCCCAGTGGTGTATGAGAAGGGCTGCAGGAATCTGAAGACAACCTGAATGATCCAGTTGGATCAGAGGTGTGGGGAGGGTGTGCCCATGTGTGTAGGTATGTGTACATGAGTTCAGGTATTCATGGAGGCCCAAGGATGTGGCGCTTGAGCCTCAGGTAGTTACACCTGGTATAGATACTGAGCACTAATCTTGAGTCATCTGGAATAGCTGTAAGTACTCTTAACTGCCGGTCCATCCCTCTGGCCCCATGCCCAGCTTCTTAGACTGTGCAACTAAAGATAGGCTTAAAAAATTTGGCACATGGGTCGGAGAGATGGATCAGGTGTTCAGTCATGAGGACCAGAGTGAGAACCTAACATCCATATAGTAAGTCAGGTGTTCCAAAACACCTGCGACTCCAGCTCTAGGAGATTTTATGCCCTATTCTGACCTTGGTGTACATAAATGCACACATATTCATACATACATATTCATATATACCCTCTTTTAAAAAACAGTTCTTAAACATGTAATAATGAAAAACCAGTTCAAAGTCAAATGTGTAATGCATCCAGAATGTTTCTGGCAGCCCTTAACAGTGGTGCATGACATGTCTCAACCGCAGCCTTCCTGCTGAACAGGCAGCATGCCTACTTCACTGTACAGTGCTAATGAATGCTACCTGAAACACTTCAGCTCAGCTCCAAGGGTATAACATGTCAAGGATCACATTGTCGAACATATGATGTATTCTGCTCCTAAAGAAACAAGAGTTTACAGAAAACAAAGGTTTAATAGTTTTATCCAGCATGTATCAAATTAGCCCACCTTTGGATTGTGCTGTTAGCTGTTTGATTTTAAAAGTTACTTTTTAAGTTGAAGATGGAAGTTTCAATAAAAATCGCCCAATGGATTTTATTGAAGAATTAGGACAACCTTTCCATCACTTTACCGAATGGCCTAGTCACGCTTTGCCCATTCTGTACTCCATATTTAAATGAAGCAGTATTCTTAGCATTGGTGATTATAAAATCTAAATATTGGTGTCTCAGTTACTTTTCTATTACTGTGATAAAACACCATGAACAAAACTGCTTAAAAGAGAAAGCATTTAATTGGGCTTACAGTTTCAGAAGTTTTGAGTTCATGATCTCAGACTATGGCAGCGGTAACCTCTAAAGACTCACATCTAAACTAGCAAGTAGGAGACTGTGAGGCACACTGAGAATGGTTCCAGTCTTATGAAACCTCAAGGAATGCCTGTGGTAGATCCCACCTCTAATCCTTCCCAAACAGTTCCACCAACTTGGGACTACTAGAGTCAAATATATGAGTTTTGGGAGACTACTCTCACTAAACCACCAGAATAGGTCAGCTCTGAAAAGATGGAAGATGTTCTATGTTTTATAGCATCTACATTCCACCAATACTTTTTCCTTTATGTAAAACTGCATAGTAATCGCATCCACGTCATTGGTGTACACATTTGCTTTTATTTTTCAAAAAAAGGTAAAATTATCATTACACCCAAATTTTATTTTCACTAAATGTTTAATTTATTTCACGTGACTATATATCTGTGTTATCGTCCACATTTATCAAAAGGGGCAGTCACAGAGTAGAAAAATTAACAGTCATCAGGGTTGGACATGGCGGTACTGGATTAGAAGTGAGGAGAAAAAGGGGACATCAACAAGGGCTCCTGGGTCTTTGCTTCAATAACCCAGTACTCACTTCTTGAGTGGAGAGGAGTAGACTTGGAGATTAACAGGGAGAGTTCTATCTGAAACAGCGAATGTAAAGATTCATTTCTAGAAGTCATGCAGATGAACATGTCTTCATCACGTGTCTGAGCCAAAGGATTACAGAATCAGATTGCTCGAGCTCAGGGTGGCCATTGTGAAACTCCTAAGAGAGAGTATGGTAGAGGACCAGGGCTGCCAGGAGGTTTTACGGCTTGGCATCCTCATGTGCAAGTCACCATATATTCCTTGTTTCACTGGGTTGTTTTGAAGATTAAAGCAGATCAGGTTGGTGAATCCCTGACAGTGCCTGACATGCAATTAGCACCCAATAAATATCTTTAATTGTTTTTAATTGCTGTTGTTGTTGGCAAGAGGAGTACTATTTTTAAGCTGAGATTAAATGTTTTGGAATGTGATTAGGATTTGCACCGATAATATCTTACTTGAATTGCATTGTTGTCCTTCATGCAAGTATTATAACCCACAAATTTGAATTCTGTGAGTATATGGGGGCTTATGATTTATCAATATGTTTACTGCTGTGAGGTAGTGTTTGTGGCCTCTTAAGTACCATACTGTACGCAAATCAAAGTCCCCACAGAAATAATGAGTCAAAATTGCAATCGACAGGTCACCTTTGGATTGCCAGTTTCTTCTCTGCTCCACTTGGGTTAATCTTCGGATTGAATTCCACAACCTTTGATTTTGCTCAGGATTTCCACCAATGACACTTTTTTCTTTCCCTTGACCTTAAATGTAAAGATTACTGCTTTCAAGTGGATTCGTATTCTAGAATTTTTGTTTTATCGTCTTTTTGTTGTAAAGTCAGTGTATACTGCAGGATTTTGAGACTCCCCTTATTACATTAACAGATTCTTAAGGAGCAAAGGCCAGATCACTTAAGAAAACCACAGTCTCTTTGGCAATAGTGTTGAACCTGGAGGAAAGCCAGCCACAGCCAGTATAAAGTTAGATTCCATTCCCTCAGCATAATAGTTAATAATAGTTGGCTGATAGGGCTGTGGAGGGTGCTCTCTGTCCCCCCGCCCCCATTCAGCACTAACCTCTCCACCTAATAGACCATTCCTTTCCCCATTCCTAAAATTCTTTGCTTGAACGTAGCTAGGGGCTGCTGAGCTAGGGGCTGCTGTATAAGTGGCATAGTGGGGTCTTCCTGAGAGAACTGATAGTCCTGGTGGCGACTACTTAAGAAACGAGCCATCTCCACATGTCTTTAGGAACATAGAAGAAAGCTTCCTCTGTTCTTATTTATGTGCGAACAAAACCCAAATCCTGTCACTCTCCTTCCTGCTTTACCCCACGTCATCAGGATCGCTTCTACGTTCCTCTAGCCAGATAGAATTATTTTGATGAGCTTAGTCCTAGTAGAAGTAAATTGGTGACATTTGCAGTTTCTAGCCCCTACGCGCACACCCCCCCTCTTTTTCCGATGCAGGTATTTGTAGGGTATGAACTATTCAAACAGTTACAGCATTCCAGGCATTCTTTCCCTGAATCCTGCAGGCTCCCATTTGGAGTTCCATTTAAACAGTGAGAAGTATTGCTGGGTGTGAGATCCACTAGTGTAGTGTTGATGGGAAAATTCAACATCATTTTCCTGCATGTAAGCACTTCTTAGTGGGACCATGTTCTTGTAGGAAGCAGCCTCACGTTGTGTAACTGTTGTGGATAGCCTTTGGTGCTACCTGTAGTTTAAGGTAGCAATTGTCCTCACCACTACAGAGACACTTGCTAACTCTTAATCACCTGCTTCTCAAGTTTAAGAGCTTGGCCAGAGTGATGCCGGAAAGTCTCTGCATTTTCCAGTGAGTAAAGTCCATCTCTTCTGGGGATCTTGACACCTCCCTATCATTAACAAGTCCTCAGACTCCTTAAGAGAATGGAGCAAGGAGACCCCCCTCCACACACACAACACACTACAAACTTATAGTAAAGCATAACCAGGTTGTCCCCTGAGATAAGGTATTTCTCAATAGAGTGCATTGTGCTGGCTGCCCTGCAGACCCAACGTCTTGTTCCTCCTTCTTTCTACAGATTATATTGTGGTTTCAGGTGTTGTTCCCAGGTCAGTTTCCTGGTCATTAATGCTGCAACACCTCTGCTGAGTAGATATCTACTCTCTGGTTCTTTTATTACACCACTGTGTAACCAGCACTGGAGACTCACTCAAGGGCTGAGGCTGTTTGTAAATAAAACTTTAAAAATAGTTCCTGGGACAAGGATGTGGAGAATTAAGTCCTATATTCTATTTTCAAACAAAGCTTTGTTTAAGTAGAATCACACTGAACTAAGTCATTGTGAATGTTAATATGTTAATCTCCGAACCATTCAGTCTCTATGATTCCAGGGATATTACTCACCCTACTAGTAAGTGACAGAATGTGTCTAATCGATGTAATAACACGAGTGATCTAGCAGCATATGGCTGCTGTCTCTAGCCTCCTTTTAATAATAGCAAATTTTTTACCATTTGGTTTTAAAATGATTACCATTGTTTTCTAAGAAATTTTATGCCAAAAAGAAAAGAATGATTTGAGAAGGAATTCAGTTTAATTCACTAAATGTTCTCTGAGCGTTGCCATGTCCTGGTCTTTGAGTTAAGTGCTTAGAATGCAGAATGGATGAACTTGTCCCTGGGTCACAGTGTACAGTATAATAGAGACAGTTGGATCATTTCATGCCCTTTTCAATTGGAGCGTAGTGTCGCTCTGCTGTTAAAAGCCATTAGTTTTGCCAGAATTTGCCAGAAAGGGTTCTTATCCTAGGAAATCACATTGGGTCTGAACCTTGAATGATGGGAGCTGGGAAGGGAGGACAAATGGAAGCGTCCTATGAAAAGGAGCCACACACAAGCAGACTGGGGAGATGGAATTGCTTCAAGGTGGCAAAATATGACTTGTACGTGGGTCAATGTTATTCTTGTCAAAGAAGGCCCTATATGACATATATAAATAAATGACCTTCAGATTATGATGGGGCTTTGGAGTCCGATTTGTAAGCAAGTTAGGAAATTATCACAGAAGATAGATTTGGGTTATGTTTTGCTTTGTTTTTAAAGGGGTGTGTGTGTGTGTGTGTGTGTGTGTGTGTGCCTATGACTGTGCATGTGTGTACACGTGGATTGTCCACAGATACCAGAAGAGGGTGTGAGATCCTGTAAAGCTGCTGTTACAGGCATCCATGAGCTTCCTGAAGTACTGGGATGGACTAGGGTCCTCTAGAGGAGCAGTGAGTGCTCTTAACTGGGAGCCCTCTCTCTTTCTGAACAGAACTGTAATTCTCTGTGATTAATGTAAGCTGCAGAACATTTCAGATGAGTAGAGAGGATTTCCTGAGGTTGAAAGCCTCATGCTTTTGTTTGTTTGTTTGTTTGTTTGTTTTCTTTTTCGTAGTTTGGGGAATTGTATTGTTATATCACTTGCATATTCATCTACTCATGGGATGCATGGTGCTCAAGATGAGGACATTAGTTGTCTTACATAACCTGATATCTGCCAGTGTAGAACTTGAAATGTATGTCAAGGCCATAATTTTCCTCAAGCATATTGCCATTTTTGAATAGCATAGATGACTTTTAAAATTGTGTATTTTCTCATTGTTTCAAAGCTGTTTTGTACTTTGACTTTGATATGTGTTTATTTCCTTGTCCCACATAAAAAGAATTGGTAAGTGATTTTCTAACACTGACTAAGGCAGTGGATGAGGATTGGTGTGAACAAACTCTAGCCTGAGAGGATCCCTCATAGCTGGAAAGGGCTGAAGCTGGAGTTAGGTATCTCTGTAGGCTAGACTCTAAGTAAAGACACTTCTTGTAATTATTTCATGTGTGTCACTCTTTAACATATCCGTCTCTGGAAAGCAGTGGTTATGTCTGGAATTTCCCAGATCAAAGATATATTCTAGGATAGGGAAGCCAAGGCCGGCTAACACACTCCATTATGGCCCGTTGCCAAATATCAGACTTGGGCTTTGAAGTGATGGGTGAGGGTTCCATCTCAGGTGTGGTTTCTCTGTAGCATGGATGGATATGCATCTGTCACTGGTATTTAAACGGCAAGGCTTCACTTACTCCAGCATCTGTGTTTGTACCTCTGAACTCACATGGGCTGAACTTCAAACACCTTAAAAGTCAGTATGTCAGTATTCACAACATAAGGCAGATCTTAGTTTGGGGTGTTTTTCTATTGCCGTAGATTTTAGTGGGTTTGGTTTTGGTTTTGTTTTCCATATACTTACTGCATTTTTTTTTTTTTTTTTTTTTTTTTTTTTTTTTTTTTTTTTTACTTACTGCATTTTAACAAAAGGTTTTGAGAGATACTTTTCTTACAGCAGAGGTAGAAAATTGCAACCATACCGGGCAGTAGTGGTGCACGCCTTTAATCTCAGCACTTGGGAGGCAGAGGTAGGCAGATTTCTAAGTTCAAGGCCAACCTGGTCTACAGAGTGAGTTCCAAGAGAGCCAGGGCTACACAGAGAAACCCTGTCTCAAAAAAAAAAAAAAAAAAAAAACAAAAAAAAACAAAAAAAAAAAACCAAAAACCAAAAACAAATTGCAACCACATAGAAGAAGTGAGAACAAAGTAAACATAAAATGTGGGCCTAAATATATCATTAGCTGCAAAACCAAGCCTCTCCTTTGGGAATTTTCCTTTTTCGCCGATTTGGAATGGCGAAAAAGGAAAACTTGAACTGTCCAATGCTGTTAAAATGTCCCAGCTTTTATGGATGCTATAATGTAATGTTTTAAGATATGAATGACTTGTGTTACTCAGTTTTGGAGCATTGAAGATCAGCTGCCCTGTACCTTCTGGAGTTTAATGAAAACTAACTTTGGCATGCTCACATACTATCAGCTGAAAGCCCCAAGTAAAACAGTTATCACCAAATTCATGATTTATGAAGGGTCCTTTGGGACTCACTCAGGACTGAAAACACTGACTTACCCCCGTTCTCACCATTGATCAAAAAAAGGTATTTGTAACTCCCTAAGGTGTGGGCTAAGTATTTCATCCCATGGCCAGGGTTTTGAGTAACTCTGATGGTGACGTGTCCATACACATGTTCAGATCCAAACCCTGTCGCAGTCGTCTTAGAATTGCCTTGACCGGAGGACTGGTCTCGTTGCCAGCAGCAGCACTGATTTTGTAATGGACGTTCCTCTGCTGCCACTGACCTCTTGCAGTCACCACTACTGGCTGACATAGCACCACATGCTCCATAAAAAGGACACTGGTAAATAAAAAAGGACAGAATACCTGACAGGTTCCTAACTTTGTATAAATGCTCATCTGTTTAGGTAGCTGCTTTATTTCCTTAATTTGGCTGTAAACTCTTGAGGGCAAAGCTCATTCTCTCTCATTGCTTTTATTCTGCAAAGACATCACAATTGTTTTATATAGCAAACCTTTAGTATGTTTTTTATTGCTACTGGATGTTATAATCAGTTATTTCAACATGTGTTAACGCTGAGTAGGGCAAAACCGGGGAGAACCTAAGTATCTGATTTGTGCAACGTAATTCACTTTGACTTTAACCTCATCATGGGTTCCACAAGGCTTCACAGCCTTTTATATACAGGCAATTCTTATAAAATATAACTTATTTTAGTTCCTTAGAAAATATGGTTCATTCCCTGCCCATCATTTTAGCCTCAGGCCCTTGCAGCTGAATAGCCATACAGACTCAGCCATGACCCTAACCAGGGAGGGTATTAGGAGCTGTGAGATGGGATCCAGGGTCACTGTAGCTTTAGCTGTGGTGTTATCCCTGGCTCCTCATTGGTATCTTACTTCCTCCAGCTCTGAATAGGTGCATGCTCACGGGGGTCTGGTTTTCTTGCCCCATAAGAACTTCCTCACCACCAGCTGTGGTATTCATTCCTCCACACTCAATTGCATTTATACTTTTTATTCTCCCTGCCCAGCTTAACTGTCAAATCCCTTTTTGTGTTGGAAGGTGAGGTTTATTTCTCTTTGGTAATTCTTTTTAAGCCCTCCAAGACTCCTCAGGCACTCTCTGCTCTATCTCTGTCCACAATTCAATTAAGGCGTTCATTTTGCTGTATTCTCATCATCGGTTGGCTTCAGTCTGTATTGGATCTTGAGCTATCTGCACGTTTGTAAATGTTTTAAGATATGAATGACTTGTGTTACTCAGCTTTGGAGCATTGGAGATTGGCTGCCCTGCACTTTCTGGAATTTAATGAAAATGAACTTGGGTATACTCACATACCTTTCTTAGTGGCTGTCTTTCTCTCCCCTCTTTTCTCCTTCTCTCCCTCCTTTATCTCTTTCCTTTCACATCTGGTTAATAACTAATTTCTGTGTACCTTTATATCATCGGCTGGCTAGGAGAGCAACCATTATAAATCATCCTGAACTGCCTTACGCACTCTTTTTGAGCCTTACCCATCCATCTATCAAGGTTTTAAAGTTTGTCTGGCTTGACAAATAGTGGGCAGATCAATAAAATAATGAAATAAAGATCTTTATCAGTTTCACTAAGAGCAAATCCAACCCAACACTTTATAAAGGGAAATTTAATGATTGAACCAATTTAACAAAGAAGACAAAACTGTGCTAAACAGTGTATTTGTTAAAAGGATTATAGAAATACTTGAGCAAGCTACCCCACACACATATGTAGCTCAACTGCCAAGGCTATGATTAGGAAGTTAAGTTCATGATGTTTGCTATTATATAGTTTAATCATCATTAAAGCATTTCTTGTTATGAATAACCCAAATACTTCATCTTGTATTACAGTTTTGAGAATGAATGTTGTTCCTTTGAAAATATTCTAGGGAAAGTGAAGCACTACTTAATGTAAGGAACTCTTTGCAAGCATTTGCAAGCATTTAGGAATTTCCATATGCATTCTCTCTGAAATGTCCACCATTAGGGTCCCCATACTGCTTCTTGGCATTGTTTCAACTATTGTTTTTCCTTTTAATCTTTTCTGTTACAAACATTTTTAAAGTGTTTTTTAGTTTATAATTCCTATGCTTTTATAACTCTGGCCCCTGGAATGATTGACTGCTCATCTGATTTGCTATTCTGTTTTCCCCTTCTTAATACAGAATACTTGATTTTGTAGAGATGGCAAATGAACCAGTGTGACTCAACCACTTACCATTGACAGTTATCAATTCATAGGCAAATCTTTTTCCTTGTTGTAGATGAAGCCATTAGTCTTCCAGATTGCTTTAAAGTAAACCTCCAACTTCTTTATAAGTTTATAATAAAATGTTTATAAATTACTAGATATGAAAAATACTACCCCTTTCCTAAAATGTCACACTAGAACCTCATGTTACAAGATTCCTATCTCTGCCTATGTGTGTCTGTTTAAACCACTTCCCTGTTCATAGAAATTTGTGTTTGGTGCATACGTCTTTTGCCCCAGAGTATGTTTTTCTATTGTTCTGTCTGATTTTCTATCTGTAAGTCATAGAAACTGGTATTGGATAGATTCTAAGTATTAATCACATTCTTTGCTAAAACTGCTTATCAGTTTATCAGATTAGGTAATTGGGTTCTTGAAAAGCTTTTGGCAGGCTTCCAGGCAGTGGGAGAGATGGTGGTGGGACCTGACAAGAAAGCATACAGAGAGCGTTGCTCATTTAGGGTTCGTCTTAGGATGGATAAGCTGGGTGTCAAAATGGAGGGCTGGAGAACATATGGGCAATAATTAAATGTCTTATGGTGCTTGCACTTTAGAGGCAGTGGAAATGGGAACGAGAGGGGTAGAGGACAAACTGTCTGTTTTATACTTTTACTCAGACTGGCAAGCATTTTATCCAATTATAATGGACAATACCAGCTTGCTCTTAGTGTAATGAAAGAAATTTATTCTGGTGGTCTATGATGAAGTCTGTCCCTCCAAAGAGCAGAGACCTGGTGGAGTGGTCCTCTCTACCTGTGCTTTCGCCGTGTGCTGTTGGTTAACTACCATCAACATTAGTTGGAAATTGTGCCCCATGCTGAAGATTCCTAACACCTGCTTCATCTCACTCTGAGACTCAGATCAATCCTTTCCCAGCATATTCTTGCTTGGGGAACTCCCTGCCCATTAGTCATTTAGCAGCTGTCTGGACTGTCAGGTAGACTGTCATAGTGTCAAGGTGCTTAGATTCAAGTAACCCTTATTTTACCTAATAATGGCCCCAAAGCACAATAGTGATCGCGTAAAGGAGCTACTCGGCATAAAGCAGGGATGGAGAGGTTTCTGTGTAACCATATGGAAAGCTGCAGAGCGTATAGGGGGATTAACATATATGGAGGGTTTGGTGCTATTCAGTTTAAGCCAGAGGCTTTGGGACATATAACTTGGAAATAAGAGAGATCTACTACTGTATTTGAAGGCTTTTTCCCAGGTAGAATTAATCTTAAAATGATTGGCTACTCCTTACATTCTACCCTGATATAATATGCAGTGGTATCCATCATCCAATGTGTTGTTCACCAGAGATCTGATGACAGAAAATGTAAGGAACACCATTGATCATGACCACAATTGATTAAAATAAGAGAAAGGAATACATTATTAGGGCAGGAAACACACGAGGTCTGATGGATATAATGAGCTTTACATCTGGCCCATGCACCTAGGACAGAAAATTGAGAACTGAGTGGTCAAAGTTCACTGTATTTTACCAGAATTTAAGCTATCTTTCTAGACTGACTTTTCAAAGTGTTGAAAAGCAGTGCTTGTGGGAGGTGGGGGCAGGACAGCTAAGCCCTGGTTTTCTAATTGCTGATCACGTGATTTTTCAGAAGTCATTTGAGTTTTTTGGGATTCATTTTTTTAGGTGCTGAATATAGATAGCAACACAGCAGCCTCGAATTGTTTTATTGATATGTAATAAGATGAAAGATTTGAGACTACTTAGTGAACCGTATATACAGTTATCTAACTTACATTTTCATATAAATTCATAAGCAGAATCTTGTTTCTAATAACCTCTGTAAGACACACATTTTGTTGCTAGATAGCATAACCACTGTTATGCAATAAATAACTAATAAAATGTCATAAAGAGGAGAAAAACGTCCATTACTCTAGCTACCATTATTAGCACATGCTACCTACACACATTAGTGGATTTCTCTCTGATGCTTTCATGCATATAGTTAGATATCTTGGTCATCTCCATTTCCCTTTGTCTCTTCTCCCCCATTTAACACAGCATCTGTTTTGTAAAGCAAATGAATGATAGTAGCATTTGCAACAGGCAAATCTGCACTTTGTTTCCTTCTCAATTTCAGCCATTTTTTTTGTTTTACTCTTCTAAAATTCATGGGTCTTATTAAATGTAACTCCACATACACATGACACTTTCAAAAGATAGATGAATAATCTACTTAAAGTGTTGAAGACATAGAATATCTACATTTAAATTTATTGCTTGGACCTTTAATAGAAAAATGGATCTTTAAATTTGAAAAGAAGTGTAAGAAATTAGATTTCAGATAGAAGTATTTTAAAAAGGGTAAACATATATATGTGTGTGTGTGTGTGTGTGTGTGTGTGTGTGTGTGTGTGTGTGTGTTCAGATGCCCAGGACATATATACATATATTTTTTTAAATGAATACACCAAATCAGAAACATCAGTTGAAAAAGCACACTAGTTTAAGTGTTAAAAGTGTCTACTTTTAGCTACTCAGATTCTTTCTTTTCTTTTTTGTTTTTGTCAAGTTCATACTCTGTGACCAGGCTAGACTCAAATTCTCATTATCCCTCTTCATCTCCAGTAGGATGACAAGCATATACCACCATGTCTAACCCATTCATTTATCTATCACTCCTTTTCCTCTCCCAGCCCCCATTTATTTTGTTTGCCTACATTAATTAACGATAAGAGATACTTAAGGGCAGCAGTTAATATAAATTCTTAGTGAAAATTTGACTGTTTAAGAAATAAGTATTTACCAGAAACAGACAGACAGACAGACAGACAGACAGACAGACAGACAGACATTAGTACTCTACTTGAGCCACAGAAGGCTTCATGGGATGTGGGTGCATTTCAGGGAGACACTTTAAGAACCATTTACATAAACAAACAATAAATTAGTACCTGTGATTTTTTTCTTCATTTTTTTGTATACACTTGCTCTCAAAATCCTGGAAGTTGAGAATTTGGTTGCTAGGAGATTAATAAGTCTCTCTGCATGATCGTGAGTGTCATGCACATAGGGTGTGTATTTCCAACGTTAAGCAAACTACCTAAAGATGTTCTATGATCCTTTTGCTGCATTTTTACCACTGTAAAAAGTTCTGTTCTTCTGTTCTTTAAAAAAAAATTTCCCTGTCCCAAGTTTTACATTAGCTGTAAACCTACTGATGGTTCTAAGTTTATGTATGCTGATTTCTTAAAGTGAATTGTAGAGTCAGGGTATAGAAAAGGACATGAGCCAGGCTTCCCCTAGTTACTTTTTAAACAGTTGAAAGTACCAATCTCATAGTGTTGGCTATAGGGAAATGAGACTATCTCATTTATTTCAATGTATTTTTAAATATTCAATTCAAAAGTGTAGTAACTGTATTCAGTGCATTTGACTTTTGACTTGAAAGGTACTTCATACCAACATTCAACTTTAAGAAATGATGGAGTGTGACTGCTGACATGATATATTCTTTTTATATAACAATCTCAGGATTGAACTCACCTAATTCTCACAGGACTATATGCCTAATACACTTGTAATACTGTGTCTCCAATAGATCTGACTCATTTGTATCTTGTTTTTATCATACAGTTAGAGATATTATTATTATTATTATTACTAGTATTATTATTGAAATTGAGTTTGTAAAACATTGCCAGCATTTCACTGATACATGGTCAGTGTCTTGAAATAATTGGAATATCTAGGACTATATTTTTCCATAAAAGTGAAAGTCTATCTGATATGGTAGCTTTGTCACTGGGAAAATGTTAAGTACTTTAATGGACTTGTGTGAGGCTTAATTCAGCCCTTTTAAAAAGCCCTCTTCAATTTGTATTCATGATTGCTTTTTAAAATCCTGTTTATGGGGCTAGAGAGAAGAGAGATGACTCAGTGGTTAAGGTGCCTGCTGACCTGACTTCACATGTCCAGGACACCTAGAGTAAACATGCATCGATAATCCCTGTGCTCCTATGGGAAGACGGGGGACATACAGGAAAGTTCCCAGAATTCCATAGGCCTGCTAGCCACGTGCACACACTGACTGTCTAAAACAGGGTGCTCAGACAGAACCAGCACCCATGGTTGCCCTCTGACCTCTATTCCTAATTTCTCCACAAATCTACTGTACATTAAATACTTTTGCTTTTAGGAACGAGTTGGAGTGTTATAATCAGTGACTTGAGCATATGTATGTACCTGTAGCCTTCGAAATATTCATTTGCCTTCATCTTTGCCTGTGACCCAAATGTAATAAATACTCAGATCACTAGCTCTATTATTGCTCATTGCTTACAACTGTATCAGTGCTTGAATCACACCAAAACAGAAGTGATTTGGAATAGCTATATCTGCACTTTTTTTTAACCTCAAAACAGCTGATCTAAATATAGGTTGTGTTTAATATAAATCTCCTCATGGTTATTATAGGGCTATGTAAATATTTTCAGTAAGGGTACAAGTTTCATGTTTAAAGGAAAGTTATCTAGTACCTGCGAAAAGCGGAATTTGTTGAGAGTTTGCAAGCGACAGTTTGTATCCAACTAACTTTAGGAGCACACTGCCATTTTAGAAACCTTTGACAGATCACCCATATGGAGTCACACATGTCGCGTTGCATTAGGTACATTTCCCACTGACTATCTAAACATATTCGGCACTCACAGTTACTTCCTGGGTAATGTCAAGAGTGTGTCCACTGATAACCTAATCTTATATGTTTGGCTGACTGACTAATGAGTATATCCATAAACAAAACAACACACACACACACATGACACATACACACACACACACACACACACACACAAATAGCTTTTTTCACTAATGTATACAATAACTTGCAGAAAATTTTCTCCAGATTTAGCATTTTATATTTTGTGTGAGTAAGTGGGAATGGGCCATATTGAAATGGAGATGAGGACCCAGTAAGACCAACAAAATCTAACTGAGCAGAGTCAGAACTTAGCTAAGGAAAGGCTCAGGGGTGGAGTGCTTGTTCAGTGTGTGTAGTAGCAACACCATCAGGATTTATACAGGTTGGTTTAACTGCAAGAAGTGTTAGTGTGTCAGTGCACACCTGCAGTCCCAACTCTCAGGTATGCCAGCAAAGAGAATCACAAGTCAGAGGCCATCCTGAGTAGCATAGCTAATTCCAGGTTAGCCTGCACTGCACAATGGCTTTCTATCTCAAAGGAAACAGAAAATTGGAAGCATCTTAATTACACTAAATGAACAAGGTGACACACCTCAACATTCTTCTTTATGTTAGATTTATGTTGGTGACATCATGTAGTGTCATCAATAGTAAAGGAACAATTGATGTCTGTAATATTTTAGATTTTTTTTCTCTGTTTTTGGAACATACATGGTACAAATTGAAATCATTAAAAGTTGGTTTTAGAAAAACAGTTTCTGTCATTAAGATTGAGACCTATCTATTGTTCTAAATGTTTAAACAATGTGTGTGTGTGTGTGCATGTGCGTACGCGCATTTGAATGTGTAAATGCATGTGTGTGTGAGTTCGTATGTGAGAATCTATGTGTGAGAGTGTGAGCATGAGTGTATGTGAGTATGTGTGCTTGTGAGTGGGTGTGGGTGTCTGTCTGCCTGTCTGTTAGAGGATAATACTCCTTCTACCTTCAAGTGGGTTCTGTAGATTAAACTCATCCCATAGACTTGTCTGGCAAGTGCCAGTGTGCTGGCTCACTGACTCCATGCGTTTACATTTAATGAACATGTTAAAAATGTAATAAAACTCTCACCAAATTAATAGTACATTAAAAGTCCTGTTCAGGAAAAGTTTTGCAGTGTGTTTAGGGATGTTTTCTTCCTAACTGAAACAGAGCTAGAGACTTCGGTGTCCTGATACTAGCAAACAGTGGCAAATGCTGAAAAGTAGAATCTAGTTTCTCAGTGAACTTTGAATTTAGCATCTATCTAATGTCATAGAGCTTTCTCCATCTATAAATGCATGCTTGCAAAAAGAAAAAAGTCTACAGGCATGTGAGAGCATACTGGTACTACAGGCATGTGAGAGCATACTGGTACTACAGGCATGTGAGAGCATACTGGTACTACAGGCATGTGAGAGCATACTGGTAGATCGGAGTTAAGAGTGCATTCAACTTTGGTGCAGAACAATATCCTAGACTGAGTATTAGTATTTACATATGATCATTGTAAACCTGCCAGAATAATTTGTTTTCTTTGCTTTCGTTGTTTATCAAGTTGCCACTGAAAGGCAAATCCATGATGAACACATATGTGTGTTCTCTTCTGGTTTTTCAGTTAGGGATGGAGGTGTCTGGAAAGCTCTGTTCTGACATGTCGCTGTTTTCTTCTCTTGTCCCTAAGGAGAACTTCAGATCAGGGCTCTGGACTTTTGTAGCAAAATCAGGAAAAATATTGTAACTTCCATAAGCTTGTGGGAATGTTCAAATTCATGCACAGGGTCCAGGAATGTGATTATAGAAACTGGATCAAATAAGTACAGTGTTCTACAGCCTCAATATTATGAGGCTAAAATCTGCTTTATCTCAACTTGTGTATTTTAGACGAAAGGTTTCATGTCGTTAGGAATTTCCTTAATTTAGGTTGGCTGCGCGCTCTTCTAGACCTCTGGTATGTTTTTTCAGTGATCACTTTCCTGATTTGCATTCTCTCCAGGTCAGGATGAGCTTCCTGTTTGGAAAAGTTATGACATACACTGGTTTTCTACTGCTTTTCTTAGAGTGTAGGATCAAACCCTATGAGTATAATGTGCGATATGTTGCCCATTGAGTATGTGACTGATTCTGTCCTAGTGTAGGACATTGTAATGATTATGAGAAAATGTGAGACTCTTTGCATCACTCTTCCCTAGAATAACCATTCTAGGGAAGATTTTGTTTATCTCCCAAAGTACTTTTGGGAGTAATTATTGGAGTTAGTTTATTTCCATTAACTCAGTGGCAAATCAAGATCCTAATATTTATGTCTGTTTTGACTTGTCAAATTCCATCAGTAACTTGCAAATAGACTTGGTCACCCTCCAATCTAGTTAATCCTTTGTCTGGATCTTGCTGATATTATTCTTAGTTTCTGGTGCCACAATGAGTATTGGTTTCCTTCGTTAACTCTTACTTTTGGTCTTTCTTAAGCAATGGAAAACAGTTATCATTTTCCACTCCCTTGGTCGGCTAAGATGTTGCATTAGAAGATTCTAGAATTTTAAGTGTTTATATCTTTTCCTTTACACTTCCTGCCCTTTTGTGCCCAGAATAACACTCTCCTCTATTGCACGATAAGGATTCTGCACTAATTCTTTCTGACTTACACATCAGTAAATGAATTTTTAAGGTGAGGAATTGATTAGACATAATTTGTGGATATAGCATGAGTTTAAAAGTAAAAATTAGAGGCCAGAACATAATTGAGGCTCCAAATGAATGGGCTTCAGCAACTTAAACTTCCAGTTCCTATACCATTTGAGTTGAATTTTGATTTGGTATTCTAGACCACACTTGATATTGATTGGAGTGCTATATTTTAAACAGTTTTCTATAAAACCTTGAAATAAGAATGGTGGTAAATGTAAACCCTGACGGTGGCTTAATAAGGCAGCCCCCATGGGAAAGAGAGGTAAATAAATGCATGCCTTCGTGTCGTCAGCTCAGGGGGTTGATAATTAAACACGAGATTTGTCTTTTGATTCCTCTAATTTAGGTATGTGGCGACATGTTCAGCTTGTAGACAGGTTCCCTGCCCAATGACTGATAACGATGACGAAGGCTGTGAAGGGTAGACTGTCTTCTGCACCTTTCCCTTACTGTCTTTCCACACTACTTATCTTAGCTAGTTTTACTCAGTATACTGCCTGGTGGCAAAGGGAGTTTAAAAGACAAGTAGCTGCCTGGCAACGCTCAGGACTATCACCAGAGGAAGTCAAAAGGGGGCAAAGAGATCTGAAGACGACTCTTTCCTTGACCAATTAGTGGCCGGGGTTTCTGAGTTACTTATTTCTTCTTTTCCATCGTTAGGTGGTTTGATTGGGAGAAGAGAAGAGATTTTAATTTTACTCTTGTCATCCGGTACAAGAATTCACTGTTTCGGAATGGAAGTGACAGGTGAATTTCATTAAGACGGATAATAGGCAGGCCCGTACAAACTTGCAACTAATATCAGCGAGAAGAAATTTTAACCAAGCTATTACTTTTTGACCAATGTTCTATTACTTGTCTTGACAACCTTGTATTTAATGATGGAGGATATAATAGGCTGAGGAGCTTTCATTTTAGGTTTTCATTTTAACGTGTGTGTGTGTGTGTGTGTGTGTGTGTGTGTGTGTGTGTGTGCCTGCAGTTTTTAAGGTCTAGATTGTACTATGGTGCTACTTTCCTGGTAGAAAAGAAAGTTGATAATTGTGTGCATCTTTGTGATGGACACAGTCTAGGAATTATGGCTGACAGCTGCTGGCTGATGCTGGCATGTGCATTTTTAACAGGAACTATTCTGCTTCACGTGTTGGTTTGTAAAAACCGAAATCCTCACCAGTCGAATACGGATGGCGTGAAGGTCTTCCTGAGGCACGGTTAGGCTGAGTCCTCAGTTCCAGGAGTTTGTGCATGCCACCGAGCCCTCCTTCCCTGCTCTGGGCCTTTATTCTGATTGCTTTTGGTCAGATTCTTGTGGAGCAATGGAGTCCCTCATCCCCATTTGGCACAGGCAGCTGGATGAAGACAAGACTACACGTTAAATTATTGCAGTGCTTTGGGTGCATAGCAGAGTAAATGGAACAAAAGTTCTAAACCATCAGCCTCTATGCATGGGACTAGTATTCTCCTTTGCCAGCCTCAAGACTGATGTAAAATACAGCTTTAAAAGCTTCTCATTGCACTTGGCTCATTTTTCTCTGCAGATTTTTGCACTGGTTGATGATGTCACATTCCATGCATTTGCGTTTTATGAGGAGCTATGTTTTTGTTTCACATTGGAATTTATTCTTTAATATTTCACTATTAGTAACTAATAAATAATTTGTTCATCTAGTTCCTCGTAGAATGTGAATGGTGCCATCCATGGAGAATGGATGTTGAATTCCCATCCTGTTCCTTATGTACTAATGGAATACACTATGTGGGTGTTTGACTGGCTCACAGACATTAGTATATAGCTTTATGAAATTGTTCTGGTCCTCAACTTCATTTTCCACCAAATGAAGGCAGTAGCTACCAGAAAGACTGAGACAGTAGTTAACAATAGCGATTGGGACCGACCACCCACCTAAATGGGCCTCTGTAGGATGTTAGCATTTCTTCACCCTACTCATTCATTCCTCCCATTGAGAACTGCTTTTTCTAAGAGATTCAAAATGAATGAAGCACCATCGCTCCAGTGATGCTGCTTTAGTTGTATAGGACCTGATTCTTTTGTTTTCATGGAGATAAGTTTGAGACTTTCCTGGATCATTTTCCTACTCCCAGACTTTGTAATTTGATTTTTGGTGTCATTTTTTTTGTTTGTTTGTTTGTTCTAGCGCCTTTATTCTTCAGGCAGTACTGTTCCCTTTTCAGGGAACTGGTTGCCTTGTTTGGATTCTCTGTTTCCAACTAGTCTATAGTTGTACCTTTCTTGTTCATACTGTGTCTCTAACAAGTGTCTAGAGCAATGGCCACCTGTGGGTCGTAACCCCTCTGGGGGTTGACTGATCAAATGGGTCAGTTGATCTCTTTACAGGGATCACCTAGGCCATCTGCATGTCAAATGTTTACATGGCAATTCATAACAGTAGTAAAATTACAGTTACGATGTAGCAACAGAAATGATTTTATGTTTGGGAGTCACCACAATGTGAGGAATTGTATTAAAGGGGCGCAGCGTTAGGAAGCTTGAGAGCCACTGGTCTAGAGTATGGATCACACTTTATAAATATGGCCCTAGAATACAACCTCTCCCTGCACATACTCTGTACATTTGATATAAATGATAATAAAATGGTTGGTTGGTTAGTTGGTTCATTTTTGAGATCTGATCTTCTATATCCAAGATTGACCTCAAACTTGGTGCATAGCTGAAGATAACCTTGAACTTCTGATCCTCCTGTCCATACTTCTCCATTGCTGGAATTATAGATGTGCACCCATAACACCCAGTTTGTAATAGTAATAATTTTAATATAAGACAAAAAAAGCTAAATTTTCTTTCCTTGGGGATCTATGTTTCTGGTTTAGATTATGCCACTTAACCCTGACCTGACCTCCTAATAGCTTACCTGCATAGTCATAATGTATTGGAAATAGTCACAAGTAAAAGGCCAATGATTTCCATATTGTTTTAAAAACTTAGTCAGATTTTTCTCTCTTTTTATTCACATTGTAGTTTTGTAAGTTCAATGCCATCTGGACCATTATGAAAATTAATTGACTGTCCAGAAAAGTAGCTCAGAAACTAAGAGCACCTACTGTCTTCCAGGAGACCTGGTTTCAGCTCTCAGGAAAAGAAGTAAAATGCCTCTAGCTCCAACTCTAGCCTCCACAGGCCCCAGGCCTGAAAGCGGTACACAAATATACATAGAGGCAAATTCTCATGCACATAAAAACTTAAAAATAAATGAACAGATCTTTCAAATAAAGTTAATTCAAACTTTTATATAGTTTTTTTCCTTTTTCTCTGATTATAAAAGTTGAACCTTACACTTGATAATAAATCTAATACTGAAATGTATATAACTAGTCACTGATTTTGGGGCATAGCAGATTATGCTTTTAGTACCAGGACTGTGAGATCAAAGCTACATAGAAAGTTCTAGGCCATCTAGGGCAGTATGAAGAAAAGTACTTGTTGAGGTATGTGTGTGTATGTGTGTGTAGGGCATGTTATGGGGGGTTGTTAATACATATATACATGCATGTATTTTTAAATTGTTTTGTTCAGTGAAAGGAAAGATACCTTACCATCAGGTAAAGACATGTAACCTTTTTAAACTACATAGAAAAGGGATGATGTGGTTGAATTAGGGGAAAGCTGGAAGAAGCTGAGGAGAAGGGGACCTTGTAGGAAGACCAGCAGTCTCAATTAACCTGGACCTCCAAGATCTCTCAGATAACTGGATTACCAACCAGGCAGCATACAACCAGCTGATATGAGGCCCCCCAACACATGTACAGCAGAGAACTTCCAGGTCTGGGTTTAGTCAGAGAAGATGCACCTAACTCTCAAGAGACTGGAGGCTCCAGCGAGTTTAGAGGTTAGGTGGGGTTGGGGTGGGGACATCCACGTGGAGACAGGGGTTCTGGGAGGAGGTATGGGATGTGGGACAGTCAGAGGGTAGACTGGGAGAGGAATAAAATCTGGAGTTTAAAAGAAAAGAAAAAGAAAGAAAAGGTAAAAGGCAAAGGGGAACTATGCATTTAACACAGTAATAATTTCTGATAATGTTAATTTATCTGTCCATATTTATTAACAGAAATCTCTCAACATCTACTAAACTACTCAGAGTGTACACTATTGTTTACATATGGATTATATCTCTATATCTATAAATAGATATTTAGGTAAATATATGAATAAAGTTATAGGCTTTTCAGTTAAAAAAAAAGAAAGGGGATGATATTGAAGAAAAATTAAAATAACTCAAGTCATAGTGTCGGATAAAGGAAGGAAAATAGTTTGCTTGTGCCAGGTCTATGGTGTTCCCTCTCTTCTGGTGGCAGTTTCGGTGGTTTGTTTAAGTTTTAATGTGTCTCAGAAGGTGTTGCTATAAAGTGAAGGCGTTAGGCTGTGCTGTAATGAAACAGGGACTGAAATGGAAGGCTCATAAAATATCTTATCATTTGGGCCTGCCCAGAGAAACCTAGCTGAAATTTCTGAGTGGTCAGCTTGACATTTTAAAGCAATGAGAAGTTGTGTCATTATTTCTGGACTAACTCGGTAGTTAGAGGAAAGGATTTAAAGTTCACTGCAGTAATTGCTGACAGCTTCCCCGGAATGAGAGGTGCTTTTAGTAAGCATATGCAGCCTTTGGAAAAGATAGCCTGCTAGGGACCTGAAAGGGAACAGTGGACTTTGTAAGATGAGAGGGACAAAAATGTAGATTGAAGCATTTTCGTGCCCCTGCAATAATTACATTCATTTTGTAGATGGAAGAGAAATGAAATGGCTTTTAATGGCTGTTCACGTGTTTATGGTCTTCGAGCGAAGAACAATGTCAGGCTTCGGAAGTGCCCCTATATATTTTTCCGTAACTAAAAATACAAAACCTAGTGGCCAGGCTGTCACAGGGAGCCAGCCAGGCAGGTAGTGTCCCTGGACTTGGCACGGCTAACGCAAAGTGCTAAAGCGGTGATCCCTGCTGTAAAAGCATTCCCCTCCCTGGAAACCTGCAATTTCCCTCAGTCCCAGATGGAGAGGAAGCTCACAAACAGCCCCAAGCCATACATAATGGCAGGGCTCACATCCTGACTGAGCAGGAGTTGAAGAAAGGAGAGATCCAAGAGTTTCCAGAAGTGTTTGAGTCCAGATTTCTATGCTTTTAGTGAGGGTTACCGCTCTCTTCGCTGCCGTTAAGTTGCATTTGTGCCGTTTGTTTTGCTCCACCCGCCCTTCTCCCCTCCTGGATGCTGTCCAATAGTTAGCCGAGAGCAACACGTGAGGGTGGCATTTTAATAATGCGGCAATCTCTTTTGCTTCAGCACCACACATTTATTGCACAATAAAGAACACCCCACACCCACGCCAGCCAGGGTCTCAGTGTATAAAACAGGCATACATGTACATGCACTTATAATTAATTTGTTCTGTCCATGACCTTTGGAAATATAGTAAGACGCAGAATTGAGAATGTTGTGTTTCAGCCAGAAGTTTAATTGCATCATCTAAAAGTTGTACCTTTATCCAAAATCTAAACCTAAGAACGTGTTCTTATGGATAAGTTCATATTGCCATATCAAATGACGACAGTTACTAATTTTATAACTTGTTACATATATAAAAATTTGCATAATCTGATATGTTTGGGAAACACACTTTACAGAGTAGAGGGACCTCAAGAACCCGGCCTTTTGTAGGCTGCCTTACGACCTAAGAATGTAGCATTTCCTCTGTCTCTCAGGTAAGGAGGTCTGGCCCCTTTGAAGGTAGCCTGTGTAATTATAGGTAACAGGGATCAGACCTTCACTGCGAAATCACAAAGTAACATAAGGAATAGTGAAATGCAGTGTGGACAGACATTACTCTCTTTGACCCACACGGAAAGCACCATGCATTGCGCATGAGGTCTTCCTAGTGGGGTAAAGTACTCTCTCACATTCGATAAGCACCTGGCTCACACTTAGGAGCTGAGCAGCATTTCCATTTGCTTCAACTTCATGAGGACTGCATTACTCTAGTACTTAGAACTATATCCTCACATCAGTGTCCTGGGTACTACAGGTATCAGCTTCAGAGAGCAGACTAGAAGGTAAGTTGGGGATAGAAACAAACAACTCCTGGGTAATCGAAACTTCTGGTGACACACAGAAGGGGCACATGCTTAAAGTGGCTACAATTCAGACATGTCTCTTTCCCGATAGATCTGTTTCTTCACCATTTATTCCTCATAGTTTGCACTGGCATTTTGTAGTAGTAAAATATCAGGGGTGTTCAGAGTCTCTGTGTTGTATAATTTACAGTCACTCACATTTAAGATGTGATGCAGTATAATACATGCATGCATGCAAGCATGCATGCATGCATACATACATACATACATACATACATACAATTCAGCAGAGAACATGTCAAACATTGACCTGCAGTGTTACTTAAGCCTGGTAATTATTTGTAACATAATGTGATGTTTCAAGTGCTCACACATGGTATGGTATTTAAGCTGGGCTAAATTGTTCCACATTCCTTTAATTTATAACATCTTTATTATGTAAACATTTAAAGTACAATCTTCAGGCTTTTTGAAGTACATAGTGCCCTATAATACCTTTAATTACTTCTCTGTGTACACTAGCATGCTGCAGCTTTCTATTCCTGTTTGTCCATGACATGTACCCATGGACAGACAGCTCCCCATCTTCTCCTCCCTCCTTCTTCAGGACTCTGCTAACTACACTCGATGAGGCCAGTTGTGTTAGACTCCATGTATGAGTATCATCCTGCGGTGTTTGTCTTTCTGTGTCTGGCTTGCCTCACTCACTGCAATGATTCCCTAGCTACATCCATTATATAAATGACAGGATTTCATTTCATTCTTTTACAGATGAAGAATAGTCTCTGGCAAATCTCCCAAATTTTCTTAACCTATTCATCAGGTGATTGACATCCATATTTCCTCTGTGTCTTGGCTATTGTTACCAGTGTTGCAGTGAACATGGGTGTGTAGTTCTTTCTTAAGCAGAGTAATCCATTTCCTTAGACTATATACCAAGTAGTAAGATGACCAATTCATACAAGAATACATTTTTTTTTTTTTTTTTTTTTTTTTTTTTTTTTTTTTTGGTTTTTCGAGACAGGGTTTCTCTGTATAGCCCTGGCTGTCCTGGAACTCACTCTGTAGACCAGGCTGGCCTTGAACTCAGAAATCCGCCTGCCTCTGCCTCCCAAGTGCTGGGATTAAAGGCGTGCGCCACCACCGCCCAGCAAGAATACATTTTTAAGATGTATTCAGGCTCTAAATATATAGGGGCTCTAATCTACTTCCTTTCTCCCCTGCCTTGTTATCTTTTGTCTCTGTGGTAACAAGTGTTCCTACTAAACTGGGTGATAGCTCATTGTGTTTCTGATTTACACTTCCCTAATAAGTAATGATGGTGAACCCTTCTTCAGTATACACCTGCTGGACATTTGTATGTCTTCTACATATTAAATATCTAATTAATTCCTGTGTTTATGTTTTGTATGTGCACACAGAGGGCATGGAGGTTTCACTATCACACATCTTTTCCTCCTTATTTTCTGCTATAAGGTCTCTCATCGGACCTAGAACTCACCACAGTTGGGATTACAGACATTCATCAAGCCAATCAACTTTTTTTCCCATGGTGCTGGGGTCCAGCCTCAGGTTCCCACGCTTGCACAGAAAACACTTTACAAACAGATTGATCTCAGCCCCCTGAACATTGTTAGATGTACAGCTTGCACACTGCCTTCCACTCCATCCCATTGTCTCTTTAGTGATGCTTTCACTTTGCAGTACAGAAGCTTCTCAGGTTGGTAAAACCACACTTGCCTGATTTGGTTTTATTTCCTCTGACTTTAGGGTCTCCCCTCCAAACTCCATGCTGTGTCTAACGTCCTCTAGCATTCCCCTTAGGTTTGTCTCTTAATCATTATGTCATGGCAAGTCTTGGATTTCAGTCCTTAGTATTTTTGGTTAATTTTGGTTAGTGTTTGTAGCTGACATGGGACAGGGTTGTAGGTTTGTTGTTCTGCATGGGAGTGTGCTGGGAAATCAGGTGGAATGTGGGTCATCATTTGACTCTCCACTTTGCTCTGATGCTCCATACCAGTTTTATTTATTTATTTATTTTATTAGATATTTTCTTTATTTACATGTAAATTTCTCCTTTCCAAGTTTCCCCTCCAAAAAAAGAAAGAAACAAACAAAAACAACAAAAACAAAGCCATGTTGCCTCCCCCTTCCCCATGCCTGCCACCCCACCCTCTCCCACTCATTGGCCCTGGCATTCCCCTACACTGGGTCACAGAACCTTCACAGGTTCAAGGGCCTCTCCTCCTATTGATGATCGAATTTGCAATCCTCTACTATACACATACTGCCAGAACAATCAGACC
>NW_022196896.1:95610647-95632386 GCF_008632895.1 Mastomys coucha | reverse complement strand
ATAGCTGGGTCCTCCAGTAGAACTATGTCCAATTTCCAGAGGAACCGCCAAACTGATTTCCAGAGTGTCCATGCCAGTTTTTAATGGCATTACTGTGCTTTTGAAATACAACAACTCTGTAGTCCAGCTTCAAGTGTTATAATGCGGTGTTTTGCTTCTTGTAGCCCATTTGCTCTGGCAATTTGGGAGGTTTGGGCTCTGGTTTGTTTTGTTTTGTTTTGTTTTGTTTTACCTCTTCAATTATTTTTTAAAACTATATTTACTTATTCTTTGTGAATGTGAGCCTGTGTGTGTGTGGTGGGGTGTGGGTATGTGGTCAGAGCATGACTTGCAATAGGGTCCACTTTCTTCTTCCACTCATGGCGTCCAGGAATCAGCAGACTTGAACATACCGCTTGACAGCAAGCCCCTTTCCTCCCGGAGCCAGCTCTACAGCTCTAAAGCCTTTCAATGGGGTTTTATTTTCCTTGATGAGCTCTTTAGCTTCTCTGGCTACATTTACTTGTAGGAACTTTGTTTATTTGTCTATTCATTTTGTTAGTATTGCCAGTGGTGTAGCTTCTTGATTTCTATTCCATGTAATAGGCATATAACAATACTAATGTCTGCTATGTGCGCACATATATGCTGTATTATAGAAAGTGCTCACTCATTAATATTAGGAAATAAGATATGTTTGTAGTGATGATATTTTAAAGAAAATCCACATTTGGCACAGGTCTACAGAAAATTGACTTGATAATTGTCCTTAATCACCACCCACTTCTTTTATTTCTGACTAGTCAAAGTGCTGTATTGGCTACGCATTTCTAACTATCAGGTCCCCACATCTTGGGACCACACATAGACTTTTAATTTGACTAAAATATTGAACTATCTGGAGAATACCAAAGACTCCCCTGCTTTTATATATATATAAAAAGAGCCTAAACTTGTCTGTGAAGGATGTCATTGGCTTCTTATAGGGATGACATTGAACCTATAGTGAGCTTCAGCAGTGTGGCCCCTTAAATAGTATCTGTCCACTTTACTCATCCCTGAGTGTACAGTTTCTTTTCGACGTGTGTGTGTGTGTGTGTGTGTGTGTGTGTGTGTGTGTGTGTGTATGTGTGTATGTGATCTATAATTTCTTTATAAATCTCATCATATAAATTCTTTACCGTTTTGTCAAGCTTATTCCTTGGAAGTTTCTGTACAAGTTATACATGGGATTTCTGTCTCGATTTCTATTTCCCATGATTGGCTGCTGCTATATTGCAATACTGTTGGCTTTGCTTGTTTGTTTGATTATTTTTGTATGCGGATTTTGTATCCTGCACCTTTGCTGACTTACTTTGTAATAGTTAATTTTTTTAATGAAGTCCTTGGGATATTTTTCTGTGTAAAAGACCTTCAAGTAGTGACAATTTGGCTTCCTACTTACCAGTGAGAATGAATGCTTTCTTTCTTCTGCCCTCTCTTTCTTTCTTTCTTTCTTTCTTTTCTTTCTTCCTTTCTTTCTTTTTTCTGATTGCTCTAGCTAGTACTTTCAGTATTGTTTTGAATATATGATATCAAAGTAGGCATCTTTGTCTTATTCTTGGTCTTTGGGGACAAAGGAAAGACCTTTGGCTTTTTTTCTTTCAGCTGTATGTTAGCTGTTGGCTTATTATTTATGACCTTTATTTCATACCAGGTTGTAAATATTGTTTTAAATGGTACCATAGAACCTTTTAGCCTTTATTTAGAGATGGTACTCTGAGCTCTCAGTCTGTCTGATGGTATGCTTTTATGGTATGGTTTTCTTGAGACTTACTAAGAAGCAACATAGCTTTGTGTGTTATGTATACAATAGTATACATGCTAAATACTCCCAATATGGTATCATGAGACTTATTAAACAAGAAAATTGAGATTTGGGTTTAAAAGCTTCTATGGCTAATACGTGAGTGAACTTGACCTTAAACTCCAAGATCCAGCCCATGATCTTAATCTTTGCTTGCTCCTATTGACTACATAGCTCCTAGTCTCATGTTTTTTGTGTAGAGAATCTGATCCCCCTCTATACATATAGGAAAGGGGGAGATTTGGTAGGTGACTTAACATTTACATCTCAGTAGTTTAATTTCCCCTTTCCATCACTTCCTATGTTGTTTTGTAACTTTTTCCTTTTAATATAGATACTCTGTATGCCCGCACAGATAGGACTGGGAGCTAGTCGTGAAGGCTGTAAAGAGAAACGCTTCTGCCATTTTGTGGAAAACCAAAATAGACTAAGAAATACTGAGATTTGTTTGACAGATGCCAGGTTACCTCGTCTTAATCACAAGTCTTATCTTGGTCACTACTTGATGGGTTTTATTGACTCTGTGTGTATCATTGACCAACCTGCATCGTATGTACCACATGTGTAATCTTCATATGGTATTCATAAGGGCCTTCTAGTCTTGATTCTTGATCTCCACATGTGTGAGCCATGCGTGGTTAAACAGCCTTGCTTCTCCCTGTCTCCTTGAAGACTGCTGTGCTGCTGAAGAGCCAGGGCTTTGAATATTTGCTCTGTTGCAGTGGACCCATAACAGAAACCCCTGTTCCATTCCTTATCACTTTCTCCTTTGTGACAATACTGCCTTTTGACCTGGTTAAGTGTCCTTAGTGTCCTTCAGTCATCCTGTGCCATGGTTCCTTTTGGGAGCATGCCCACTGGGCTGGATAGTAATGATTTTTCTTCTTACCTAAGTTAGATTAAGAATTTTTGTTCTCCCTTCATTAAAGTTATTTCCCAATGTAGTTTGTTTTGTAAGCTTCCCATAGTTATGTTAAATACATGATTGCCAAACACCAGTTCAATTACTCTTACATGAGATGAAATCCATGCTCAGAAATTTTGGCAGGACAAGCTGATCATTTTTCCAAACAGACTCTCACACAATTTTCTCTTTACCCCAGACTGACAAAGTAATTACTCATATTAGACATTGAATTATACATATACACACTGTGCTGTTATCATTTCTTAATGTTGGCATTCCTTTTGTGTTAACTAATAACTAGTCATTGCCCTGTATGCGATGAACAGAAGATACGGGGAGAATTTGTTCATCAGTGAGAGCGGGGTCCCAGCCTCAACACTGAATAGCTGTGCAATTAAAAAATATGATTTTGCCCATATTTTCACCAATAATATGAAAATGGAACTAGACTTTAGTGACCATTAAATCTCGTAGTAGAGTGTGAATTCTCTCCTGTCCTATGGTGATGTTATATTGAAGATGGTTTGTGCTTAAAACCTATCTCTGTGTGAAGTTATTTTGGATGTGGTTAACTTTTTGCAAGTTTTCAGTAATATAAGAAGTAAAGCCGAATGCTCAAGTCAGCAGCAAATGCTCAACAAAACGTATAGGGAGTGGCTGGCGTGTGAGAGGTCATATGAGGAGCAGATTGTTCACCACTGAATCTACACTATATTTTCTTTGAAGGCCATAATGTTGGGCATTGTAGAGTTAAGGTTTATGTGTTAATGAAATTGCCACCGTGTTAGGCCAACATGTTTCACAGAAAGAGTGCTTGTAGCCTGAAAACTTTGTTAAAAATGATGATGAAAGATTATTTGGCTTCAGTGTAAGTAGGTGCACCTATGTGAATGGAGAAGGCTGGGGAGATGGTGTTACGTACTAGACGTCTAAACTATTGTTATAAGGACCTGAGTGTAGAGTCCCAGCACCTACATAATGAAAACAACATTCATGGAAAGCACGCTCAGGGGCACTTATCTGTAAGTATTGGTGAGGGTCGGGGTGGAAACAGGTGAGGCATGGAGCTTGTTAACTAGTCAGCAGAGGGAAAGGAGTGAAGCCCAGGTCTAGTAAGAGACCCCGTCTCAAAAATACAGTGCAAAGTGATTGGAGAATACACCCAACTCTGGACACCTCCACACAAACATATTGACAAATACACAGTAATACTATCATGTGCATACGTACCCATCTTACACATCCTCTCTCTCTGTCACACGCATACACACACTGTCTCTCCCTCTTTCCTTCTCCCCCTCCCTTCCTCTCCCTCTCCCCTCTCCCCCCCCCCACCCCATATGATATGGTAGCACTGGTGTCTGGACTTTCCTGACTTTTTATAAAATAAGTACTTTAAGGATTTCATGGCGGAGCTATTTTGGAAGATGTACCCAGCATGTATGCACAGTGAGCAGGAATAATGTTTTTTATTCCCTTGACAGTTCACCGAGGTGTTGCATATACTTTAAGATAATCCTGGTAATGAAGGTTTTTTTCATTTGGCTTGACCTATTGGTAGATGCTTATCTCTGAATTGTATTTTACATCAATTCTAGAGTTATTTTTCTTTGTCAATGCTTTATTTGACAGCTGCTGGACTAGTTACACAGACTTCACCAAGTTTGCTATGTCTTTTTCCAACATTTAAAAGATGGTTTATTAGTACAGATTCAACATGAGCAGATGATTAGATACAAGTATTGGATCACTTTGTGTGTTTGACACTATTTCATGCAACTGACATAAACTGAGAGAAATAGATTCTGAGATAATAAAAAAAAAATCACATTGGTGCCCACTTGAATTCTGACACAACAGAAACCACGTATATAAAAATAGAATCACACATGATAGCCACTTTAATTTGGGAAGAATGACATTTTACTCTCCTTTTTATTTTCTTGTAAAACTAACATTACTTTACCTCCTTTAGTATTTGTTTAATTAAAACTTTCAGTTTTAAGTATAGTGCTGGGGAGATAGCTCAGTCAGTAACATGCTTGCCAGACGAGCATGAGAATCTAAACCTGAGTTCAATCTGTAGAACTTAAGTCAAAAAACGGAGGTGGCACCCTGTGGTAATCCCAGGGCTAAGAAGGCAGATACACTAAGCATGTATCCCTCACACTTACTGGCCACCTAGCCTGGTGTACTTTGAAGTTTCCAAGCTAAGAAGAGAGACCTTGTCTCAAAAAAGATTTTTTTTTTTTGAAGGAGTATGGTACTTGAGAAACTACTCTCAAAGTTGTTCTCTGGCCTAAACACACACACATACACACACACATGCACACTACACTAAAACTGAAATTTTAAAATCATTTTTAAAAAAACAGAAGTCACCAATTTTTCAGAAAATAATCCAGAAAGCTTATGCTGTACTCTATATGATTAATTTATACAACCTTGCAAATAAAGAGAAATTTCAAGTCCCTTGTATTATTTCTCAGCTCAGGAAGCTTCACTAATATGCACGTGGCTTAGTAGAATCAGGTCATACTAGTAAAAAAGTTTCAAGTTGTAGAAAGTTTATATAAACAAAATACGTCTAAAGGAAACTCTCCTTAACCTTCTATTATTTCATTCAGTAAGTTTGTTGTGTAAGTAAATTCTATTAGTGAGATATGCACTGTATTTAGGCAAGAATTCCTCCATGTCCTCTTTCTATGTGTGTACTGTCTTGTTAATGTGAGTTTCTTATTAAGTTAATGGGTTTAGTTTTACTTTTAATCATCAACTGCCAATAAATGTTAAACAAAACACCAGCAGGTATTTTAATACCTTCTACTCCTTCTTGGTGAGAAGGACATGTTAATGACCTAACCTGGCTCTCTGTATATGCTCAGCAAGCACTTTGTTTGAGTGGTACTCCTGACCTTCATTCTATTTCTTCATTTTATTATTATTAATTATTATTATATCTTATTGAAAATAACTTTTATATTTAAATTTTTTGAATTAGAAATATTTAAATATATTTTGATCATATTCTTCCCCTCCCTCAAGTCTTTCCAGATTCTATCCCGGTCCTACTCAACCAAATTTAAGTTCTTTCTTTAAAAACAGATGAAAAGCCAACTTGTAAGAAAAGCCTTTCTTGGTCTTTGTTTTGTGTTTGTTTCTTGCTCTTGAGGGAGATGGTGCAAGTGTGACACTCAGGCTTGGAGATGACATTTAACTCTTTAGCTCTTTCTCATCAATGATCTACTTTTATTTGTCCTAACTCTGGAGGAAAGCAAAGTCGCATAGCTACATGCATCCAATTGAATTACTCTCTTAACAGCTGTGAAACTATTACTAATGTCATTTTGCTATTTTTTACATGCTACTGAGTGTGTGTGTGTTACAATAATCTGTGTCTGTTTAACTACACATAGATTTTTTAATCAGCGTTTTCTGTAATGCTTTCATTCACTCATGAATGAAAGGCAAGGGTAGTGTGGCCCTCTCCTCCTGGCTACGTGTCTGGACACAGTGAGGGTGCCGAAGCCTCAGAGTGTAGGTAGCTTAGATAGCTCAGTATGCTTACTGAAGAAGCTAATAGAAAACTCTTAATCCAAGAAGTCATATTGTCCTGACAAAGTTCCTTTCCAGCCTTGATACACACAGTTTGGAAGGACAAGTCACACTTACAGAAAAAGAAATGAGCTTCGGCCTTATATAGACTAAGATTAGCCATTTTATGAGAACAGCTTCCTAGACTACATTGTAAAACTAATCCATATACTGAAAGTTAAAACTCCAATTTCAAAAATTTGAAAGCTACAATACTATTAATATTAGATGTAGTGATTCATAGTTGTATTAGGCTTATATTTTGATTCAAGCAGTGATAACCAACTCTTTATTAATGTGAAAATTTGAACTTATCCTTTTTTCCTAACACCTGCATTTTAACATTAAATACCTAGAATATTATAGGTGCTGTGTCATATTTAGGAATGCCTTATACTGATAATTGTATCATAGTTTTTTTGGAGTTAGAGCTTCTGTTTAGTAGTTAGGATTTAAATACTATTTTATTTAATTTGCTGCTTCTTTCACACAGAATTTCAACCTTACTTTAGACACAGACATTGGAATGTATGTTAGTATGGATTTTTTTTCATGTGGACTACCATTTTTGGTGAAGTTTAATCTATGAGATGTATATTGAAATTTTACTAGTTAATCTGTAAGGAAAGCAATGAGATACAAAGTTACACATGATTAGACAGATCTCTTACAGCATCAGCAGCACAAAAAACTCTACAATAATGTTATCATTGTTGCTGTCTCAGTTATAGCAAAATAAATAAATAAATAAATAAATAAAAGTCCTCAGTGTTTGCATCCAGCATACTCTTCTAGAAAGAACAGATCCTCATGAGTATATTTTAATCTGACAGTCTCTCTCTCTCTTTTTTAGTGGCATTTTATCCGTGTCCATTGTTGCTTTTGGATGTGCTCATTTTAATGTTCTGGGGTTAAGGAAAAGGATAATCTGATGTTTAGAGTCACGTTGTATTTTGTATAATTCTGTCCTGTTTTGATATTTGAGAGGTCGATACTTCTATGCTAAATATCTGCACATGCTCGTATGCATTTCTTGAGTTCTGAAGAGGAACTCTGGCAAGCTTTATGCTGGTTAAACACGGCTTGTCAAACACTAGCCAACTCATGAATAAAACGGTAAGCAGAAACATTTGGAAAATACATCAGCAGCGCGGGACTGAGTTCCTGGGTAAATGCTGGGGATAAGTGTTCCTAATAGAGTTTTCCTCCCCGGGTTTGGAATGTTCGAATATACATAATGAGGTATCTCAGGGAGAAATCTAAAGTTCAAGCAGAAATAGTGCTGTCCGGCATTCCCAATGTGCTCCCCTGTAGACTGCTGTCCAGCATTCCCAGCATGCTCTCTGGTTGACGATTTTCCCAGCCTGCTCTCCGGTTGACGGCAATCTGGTTGTCTTATGTTTTTAGTTGTGGGCTCTAACTGTAGGTGTACACTAGCCCTAAAATCATACTTTAGGTATCGGACATTTTTGTTTTTCTGACTTCCAGATTAAAAAACATTTCAACTCAGTGAGAAAAGTTTGAAAACCTGATAGAAAAAAAAAGTGCCGGGCGGTGGTGGCGCACGCCTTTAATCCCAGCACTTGGGAGGCAGAGGCAGGTGGATTTCTGAGTTCGAGGCCAGCCTGGTCTACAGAGTGAGTTCCAGGACAGCCAGGGCTACACAGAGAAACCCTGTCTCGAAAAAAAAAAAAAAAAAAAAAAAGTGGGCAAAGGATGTTGCTAAACAGTTTTTAGAAAAGGAAGCAGCATTTCCACTTACAAGAGTGAACTCTTACAATCTTAAATGCATGTGAGAATACAAGACTTCACACCGATCCTTCTGTGTGAATATCTATATATGAACGAGCAACAGAGATGGAGAGATCATAAACCTGTACCGATGACAGTCTGGATACATAATTTATATTAGATTTTAAATGGGTCCAGATAGACTTCTAAATGTGAACATTGTGATCGTGATTTCTTTTGAGAAGGAGACCAAAGAATTTTGAGTGTTGGCTAAAAATGACTTAATTTTCACACTCAATCCTTTATTTTGTTTCATTTTTCTTTACAGTGGCATAGAATCTGTAATGTGGAGCTGGATTTGAGGAATAAAATACATAATGATTTTAGTAGCATATGGGACTACGTACTGCTTGAGTATTTCCCACATATCGCGAGATCTGTGGCATGCTTTGCTCATAGTGTTGAGTAGAACTCTCTTCTCCTCTCAACATCCAGTAGCATCCTAACAATTTCTAAACTGCTAGATTCAGTAAGGGTGGCTGTCCTTTTCAGGATTTTAGGGTATTTTATATCACGGCAGTCCACTGATGTTCACCAAAATCTTACAAAGTAATTGTAGCACTATATTGTCCAAAGAAAAAAACAAGAAGTATGTTTACTGAGCTCACTAATTTAATGCTCAGATCAACCTTGACAAGTGAAGACAGTATCGTCTCTGTTTAAAGGACAGGAGAAATATTAAGTTCTTTAAGATGACTAGTAATTTAAGAATGTATCTTCACTCTTGCCAAACCCTTGTTCAGCAATTTGAAGTCATTGCTGCCTTTCAAATGCATGATATAAGATTCATAGGTTAAGCAATTAGTTTGGGGATATACTACTGGCACTATGTAGCCTATGGCCTCTGAAGAGAGAGTTCTGGAGAGCGGAACAGAGCCAGCCATTTTGATGGTGCCCTGCTCCGATGAGCATTAGTAACCAATCACAGGATATGCAACTTCTTCAAGAAACTGTGGGAATAATAAGAACACACTTTCTTTTTATGAGCTCATTTCCTCTATCTAGGTAGCAGTGAACTAATGTGTATGTTAGCTTCAGTGGATCCTTAAGAAAATTTCAAGCTCAGAGGACAAATACCTAATGCTAACTTAAAACCTGCCCCTGCTTTGTAAAAAGACTAAGCAGTTTAGGCTGAGGGTTGTGTTAACAGAATTCCAGCTTTTCTGTGGGATGATCCAAAAACAGCAAACAGAAGGCATCAAATTTCTTACAGTCGCAAGTGTGTACACGCACGCTATGCCATTCCTGTCGTTAGCTGCTCTTTGGTTTATAGAGATCAGTGTTAGCACATTTTGGTTTACAGTCTAGCACACTCCATAGAGGGCTATTTTTGTTGCATGTTAGGCAACAATAGCAGGGCCATTTAAGATGGCAAGGTCTATGCACTTTACCTCACACTGATATGGTTCTCAACTGAATGTTTGTGTTCAGTCTGACTTGGGACATATTCCTTGACAGTGTGCCTTCCTACGTGACAGACATTTGTGGGATTAAGATCTTGAGTTGTTTCTCTTGCTCCATGCAGAAGCAGGTTGACACAGGCACTCTGATGTGAAGCAGAGAATTCGAAATAAATATGATTGTTAAATTAAGACGAGGCATGGCTTAGCAGGTTAAGCAATACTTAACCTTTGTGTCGTCTGTGCATGCTTTTCATTCTTGTTAACTCTAAAAAGGCAAACTTAAAAAAAAATGCAAGAATTAGTTAATGACTTGCATAAAGGCAACAGAGCTGAGTGGAATAAACGATCGTGTGAAGAAGTAAAGGGTCTTTTGTTCACCGAGAGTGCTCCTGAGTTGTCTTCCCTCTCACCAAAGGCTTGCTCACCAGAAGAGCATTGAACACAGTATGGATGGACTTAGTGCATCATTTCCATCCATTCTGCAGAGTGACAGTGGGCAGGAAAGAAGTGGAGGTTGCAGAGAATAACAAGTGTTTTTAAATTCCTTTTGAATCGCAGCAAATTCTGTAAAGCTGGAAATGCAGAGTGATGAAGAGTGTGACAGGCAGCCCCTGAGCCGTGAGGATGAGATCAGGGGCCATGATGAGGGGAGCAGCCTCGAAGAACCCCTAATTGAGAGCAGCGAGGTGGCCGACAACAGGAAAGTCCAGGATCTTCAAGGCGAGGGAGGAATCCGGCTTCCGAATGGTAAACTGAAATGTGACGTCTGTGGCATGGTTTGCATTGGGCCCAATGTGCTTATGGTACATAAAAGGAGTCACACTGGTAAGCAGCTCAACGCGTAACCTGATGAACTGCCCGTGGCGTCTGATGTTGATATTACCTGACACCTATTCTCTTTCCTTTTTACTCAGGGGTGGTGATGGGAAGTTACCTTAGCAGAATTATGCTTAGTAAGGGATTGCTGGGAAGCAGAAAGTAGCCTGGGTCTTGACTTCCAGCCTTCAAATCTGAATTGCATGTCAGAAAAAAAAAGTTTGGGGATTTAGTCTTTATAGTTCTTAATATAGCAATAATATGATAAAGGATTAAAGGTATAGGAGAATTTCATTGGGTAATTCAGTCTTTTTATATTTGAATACGTATTTGATCATACCTGTGAGCAAGTAACAAAATTGCTATAGTAACAAAGTTACTACAGAATAGGATTCCCACATTTGTCTAGGGAAGAACCATTTCGACGTTATTCAACTTCTTGAGATTCTTATTTCTGGTCAGTCTTTGCTTACCAAAGGTCTCTGAAGCAGATGGGAACTTTCTCTAGTTCAAGGACATTACCATCTTGTGATGTTTAGTTTTAACTCTGGAGAAAGATGGGTAGGGTTAGACATGTCAAAGGGCTGCAGATATGTAGACAGAAACATGAATTAGGTTAGGGAAAAGCATGTGCATAATTTAATATAAGCTTTTAGGCACAGAGAGATACAAGGAGGAAAGGGTGTTATGGAGACGTATTCAGAGTTTTTGATGGAAGGAAGGAGGAAAGAAAGAAGAACAGTGATAGAAGAATGGAAGCATAGAGTGAGTAGAAGCAACACAATAAAATTGTGTGTGTTTTAAAGAATAACGTTAATCTTTTGCAAAGTTTAAAGTTTAGCAGGACATGGTGGCACACACCTGTAATCCCGTAGTCTTTGGCAAATGGAAGCAGGTGGATCAGAATTCAAGGTCATCCTAACTTACATAAAATTTGAGGCCAGCCTGTGCTACATTGAGACTGTCCACAGACCACACAACAAAACCTTTCAAGCCAGGTGTGGTGGTACATACTTTTAGCCCTGGTACTTGGGAGGCAGAGGAAGGAGGATCTTTGTGAGTTCAAGACCAACATGGTCTATAAATTGAGTTCCCAGGCTAGCCAAGGCTACATAGTGAGGCCCTTTTAAAACAAAGAGAGAAAGGGTTAAAGGAATATAATATTCAATAAACCATGGTATTGTTTACTAGCAAAAATATTTAAAGTTAATATTCTCCATTTTAAAATGTGATTTTTTAAAAAAGAGGAAACATCACATGAAATTTTTATTTTTAAATTTGACTTCAAAATAATCAACTTAAAAATGTATCCTAAAATGTGTTCTATAATTAATCATTTATTTTTTTTAGCCCTCTCATCACACACTGAAGAAAAATCGAGTGATCTGCCATGTATCCATTACCTTGAAAAAGTCACGAGTGGGGCTGGAGCCAGGTCATTCTTGATTCCTAGATAAGTTTAGTTTGAGCACACACAGTTGGACTACTACTGTGCAACAACTTATTATTATAAAGTGTGATCATCAACTAAGGCTGATATCTTATAAATGGCAATAGAATTTTCACATTTCAGATTAGTATAATCATTATCATCCACTTTCCAGTATATGTACTTTTCTAACCATAAAAATTCATATTTTTGCTTTTTGTTTTGTTACAAATATTCTTTTTAATAATATGATATTTTAAAATGTTTATATCACCAATGAATTTTTTTCTTTAATATTTTGAATTTCTTGGGAAACATTAGTAAGAATAAAGGAGGGGACTATAAAACTAATCTAGTCTTATTCCATGCTCATGAAATAATACGGGCTTGGAAGAGGAGTTTACAGAGCTACATTTATTATTGTAGAGTGCGTGCCCTGAAGAACATAAAACATTCATTTAAATGAGTAATTTTCTTCGTGTGGAATATTAAAACAGTTCATTTACTTTGCGGTTGAATTTTATGTAGTGATAATTTTAAGGCTGAAGTTTATATGAAATACTAGTTTGGGAAGATTTTTAATAAATCTTCCAGGCTTCTAGTAAAGGAAATCAAAGAACATGAGAACCCTTTCTCGGAGACTTTAATTTGTATTTTACTATATCTGTTGTAAAATTCACTGATTTTTAAATAAAATAATTCAATGCCTATTCTTCTTTCCACTTCATCTTGGCTACCAAAGTGGAATGGAATTATTTAAATACTGAAAATGATGTAATTGGTATAAGATTTGAATATAAGTAGCTACGTAGATCTCGTACGTCCTAAAATATGAGACACACTGGCAAGGGCAAGGAAAATAAACTAAGCAACTATTTGAAGTTCACTCAACAACACCAACTCCTTTGCCTTATTGAACTATTTTGAAAACCAGAAATCCTTCAGATCTGGGAGATTTTTGTTTGTTTATTTTTTATTAGATATTTTCTTTATTTACATTGGAAATGTTATCCCCTTTCTGGTTTCCCCTCTGCAAAACCCCTATCACTTCCCTACTCCCCCTGCTCACCATCCCACCCACTACAGCTTCCTGGCCCTGGCATTCCCCTACACTGGGGCATCAAGCCTTCACAGGACCAAGGGCCTCTCCTCCTATTGATGACCAACAAGGCCACCCTCTGCTATATATGCATCTAGAGCCATGAGTCCCACCATGTGTACTCTTTGGTTGGTAGTTTAGTTCCTAAGAGCTCTGGGGGTACTAGTTAATTCATATTGTCATTCCTGGGAGACTTTTTGTTAATCTCAGTAAATATTCACAGAGAAGCCTAGAATACTGTGATCTTCTGTTAGGAGTGGGATCTTAAATTAGGCCTTAACTATACATTTATGATCACTTAATAGATCCCAGTTGATTGTTATACTTTCAGTTCCACTGTAGTACTGTCTAGTAACAGGCTTATTTGTGTTTCTTTAAACTAGATACAGAGAGCTGTCTTAGGGAGGGTTTTATTGCTGTGAAGAGACACCATGACCAAAGCAACTCTATATAAAGAGAAACATTTCATTGGGGGTAGCCTACAGTTTCAGAGGTTTAGTCCATGTTCATCAGGATAAGAAGCATGGCAGCATGCTGCTGGAGAAGGAGCTGAGAGTTCTACATCTTGATCTGAGGGCAACTGGAGACTGACACATTAGACCTAGCTTGAACATCTGAGACCTCAGTGTTGGCCCCCACAGTGACACATTTTCTCCAACAAAGCCACACCTACTACTAGTAGTAGTATGGTCCCTGAAGACTCATAACTTTGAATGCCTGGCCATAGGACTATTACTATTCAAACCTCCATAGAAGGTAGTATCATAATCAATGGTTTTCTATATAATATTAGGAAATACTATCTTCATTTTAGAGCTTCCTACTCTTAAAAAAAAAATTACTTGTAGCTAACATCTTAAGATGCTAAAAGCCAACATCTTAAATCCTTTGGAAGGTCCTTGGGAAGCTTGTTTTAAGTGTTTTTTAGCTCATAAATTATCTAATATACTGTTGACTGTGAGTAAAAAAATATGAAACCACCCAATTTCTTCCAATGGCATGGGGCATTAGATCTAAGGCACCTTTCTTCTTTCTCTTTAGTACTCTAGAACTCTACTAAAGTGCCAATTCTAGTGTCTCTTAATGGCTTGCTGTCATCTCTTTGCCACTGCTACACTAGTGAGTAGTAATCAGGTAATATTTTCATCAGATACTCCAGGCATTCTTTGCAGGGAATGCAGAGCCAGGAAAAAAATAGGGGTGGTAATTGATGTGAAATGAATATATGAGAAAACTATAAATATAGATAACCCTTGCCTTTGCTCCCCGTTGAGATATAGCTCTCTTGTCTTTGAGTAAGCACGCAGTGTCCTGTTTTGTAGATTACAGTATTTTCCAGCCATTCTTTGTTCCAAGGCTCTCTAACATTTGCTGTTGGTTTTACAACTTAGCACAGGGACACCTTCTAGATTTTGAGTCACAAAAGCTACCTGGTCCCTATAATTTGTATTTCATTTACATGCTCAAACACATTTTAAATGTGTATGGAATTATTTAAATTATTAAAATGCCACTTCTCTACAATAAAAATGATGTGTAAACTAATCCAGGACCATCAATAAATTGGTGGGCTGGCATTTAAAGAACAATTCCAGCTTAGCATAATGGAGCACTCCTGTAATCCTGGGAAGCAGAAGCAGGAAAGATCAGGAGTTTGAGGCCATCTATGTTACAGAACAAGTTCAAGGCTAGCCTGAGCTTCTTGAGACCTTGCATCCAGGAGTCATGAAATACAAACACAACCCACAATCAGCTTTAGAATGGACATGAGGAGTACCATGCCCACACCTCAATTAAATGTCTTTATTGTTAGTTCAGTTTCCTGCACCCACCACTGGGAACATCAGGGGTCACAAATGCAGATACTGAGTTTGTTTCTTAATAGGCTTGCTCTGTAGTATTAGAAATATAAGGCAGAAATCTGTGGGCATGTTAAAACATTTGTTTCCATCTGTATATGAAGAACATAATACTTTATATAAAATATACACTCACTCAAAAAGAGCCATCTGATTCTCCATTTGGTTTAAAGAACAAATTAAAATAATTCAAAGACATTCTTTAAAGTTCTCATGACATTATACAATTGTTTTGCATTTATATAGAGAAAAGGTAGATAGATAGCTTTTTTTAACCCAAATCCAAGGTAAATTATATCTGTATTTCCACAATGTCTAATTTGGAAAGTTTCCCACAACATTGAATATCAGGATCCTAATATTTTACAAAAAGTTTCAATTGAGTTGATTTAATTTTTATTTTTTCCTAAGTAGCTATGAACACACACACACACACACACACACACACACACACACACACACACATTGTATTGGAGTATTCCTAAAATTTAATTACGTATACAAAATTAAAGTTAATCAGGCTTATCCTCTTCTCCAATAGTATGTTACTGATACTGTAACTGTAATTCCAGCTTCAGTGTTGAATGCAGTAACTCAGCGTGTTGTCAGAATGCAAGTTAGTTCATTATGATCACGGCACGAAGCACAGTTAAGCAGATATCATAGTAAGATGAGTAAAGCCTTAACCTGAGGGGCTGTGGAGTAGAGAGCATTGACGGAGACCTGATAGTAACTCACATTTCCCGAAGGTAGATCTGTCTGAAATGGACAGCCTTGTTGCGAGAGCCTTTTCTGTTATCAGAGAGGATCCACAGCTTAAACCCTGTCTGCCTTGTTCTTCACATCTCGTGCCTATAGACACACAGACACCTCCATATCCAATCAGCAACAGAGCCTAGCTAGAGTCCCCAGATGTACCTAGAAACCCTTTCATTGTCACTGAGGTTTTCTTAGTATAAAGCTTCAAAGATATCTGAAGCATTTTTGTAAATGCTAATGCTAACTGACCCCATCTCTCTTGTCTCAAAAAACTTGATGAGATTAGCTTACAACTAGTTTTAAAATTCTTTAAAGGGGGGAGGGGGCGGGGCTCCCTTAGTATTACTTTCTTTTCAGACTAGCATTATTTTAAATACTGAATTAGCTACTTTAGTGTAGCAATTAAAACTATCAATTCAAAGATTATAAATGTGTTAAACATGGTTGGTTAATCAGCTTGCTGCAAAAGCAAATGTGCTTTCAAATTTTGTTTTCAACAGAGCTAATAATTTTCTTTTCTTTTTTCTTTCTTTCTTTTTTTTTTTTTTTTTTTTTGGTCTTTTCGAGACAGGGTTTCTCTGTGTAGCCCTGGCTGTCCTGGAACTCACTCTGTAGACCAGGCTGGACTCGAACTCAGAAATCCACCCGCCTCTGCCTCCCAAGTGCTGGGATTAAACACGTGTGCCAACACTGCCTGGCTAATTGAATTTCTTTTCACTGTTATTGGGTCCCGATTTGTCCCTTTCCTAGGGAAAGCGTAAGAGTCCAAGAGCCAACCCGAACAGTGGAAGTGAAAAGTACAATTTATATTAGCTCTTTTCTTGTTTTACAGAGCTACTTTCTTGAAACTCCCCCGTCTTTCCTTTTATTAAAATTCCATGTCAGGGTGGGGAATAGATAATTATGATTTTTAAAGTTGCACTCTGTTATTTTCTTGGAGAGCAAAAAATCAAAGCTACATTGTATATGTGTATAAAATTTAAAAAGGATCTTAAAAACTTAGGTTTAAAAGCTAACCATAGCAGCATTCCCCCATAAACAAGCAGTTGGACACTCTTAGGCTGGGAGACCATAGTTTCAAGACCAACTAAATCTACACAGCAAGCCTCCCCTCAACAAACGAAGCAGAACATTTGATCAGAATTCGATTTTTAAGACAGGGTCTCACTCAGTAGACCTGACCGGCCTTGAACTCTTGGAGATCCTTCAGACTCTGCCTCCCAAAGGCTGGGATTAAAGACATGTACCACCCCACTCCCAGCTAGAGTTAGATTTCAAAACTAACTTGTAAAGCTTCTTCTAGGTTTTTTTAGACTTAAGCAAATCAAACTAGTTAAATAAAGTTCAGTGTAAGCTAACTTTAATATTATAATTTTTTAGTATTTTATCTTTTTTAGGACCTTTTATTTAGCTCAGCTCTAACAGCTCCATATCTTTAAGGGGTAAAAAGAAAGCCCTATACATAAGCTTTTGGTGTATATGTCATTAACTTTTCCTGTATATATTGATCTCACCTGGTTTTCAATTCTGTAGGTTTTGTAACAAACCGTATGACAGACTATGCAGGACTGCTGTTAGAAAGTGACCAAAGCTTATTTGGCTTTGCTTCCTAGCTTTCTTTAATAGAGGAACCTTGCACTTCCCTTGTATAATGGGCCAAATATATTCTGAGGTATGCCTCACTATTAATATAAAGATACATGAACATGACAATTTAGAGTACAAATTATGAAAGCTGCAAATTATACTTATCATGTAACAAATACAGAAAAGGATCCTATCAGCTATAAGGGAGTATTTAATTTTGGTTTCTGTCTAAAGCTTTATGCTTTAGGCTGAGACATTTTTATCATATGTTTATCTATCAGTTTATCATTTATTTCGTCAATACTTAGCAACAGGCACATGAAGAGTAAGCGTATTTTCTTCATGACTTAATAATGTTATCCATCTGATCTTGCCAGTTTTACTGACTTCTTGCCTAATGAATTTTTTTTTTATAACCTTTGATCACTTTAGTGACTACCAGTTGAGGGCAATAGATAGAACTGATAGTACAGGCTTAAATAATATTTTAATAGTTTTTATTGATAGAGAAACATGAGAAAAGAGTCCTCTTATCTGTGTTTTACAAAAATAATGTACAGAAAATATCTGGAAAGGTGATGATGTTTTTTTGAATTTTTTTCAGATATACTGGAGATTTTTACCAAAAGTTTCATTGTTACTGGACAAGAGAACAGGAGGTTGTCTCAGTTTAGAGATTTCATTGATGGGCTTTGAAGCCTTGTATTTGTTTCTGCCTGTTTTGGGTCCTCTTGCTGACCATGTTCAGTTCTCACTGTCAGTATTATTAGATACTTTGCCCTTGATTACGTCCGGTTCTTCATCCCTAAATTTGAAATTGATACTTACTATGTGTTAACATGACCTCTTGGAAGGCATGGTCAGTTGAGTGGTAGCAGCTAGCTGCTCAGCCACTGTTCTGTGCTTTCATTACTACTCTCGGTCAACGCTAGGACTCTTGTCAAGTTTGAGCAAAAGACTCAGTTGACCTGAAGTTTGAGAAGTTAGTATTAGCAGAGAGATCATCTAGGAGACTGAAGGATTCATAGTCCATGGAAGATGATCATTGGGAACCTTGGGGAATTGTCTGTGGTTAACTGTGGAGGGCAAATCTCTCCCTTATAATAACCAGTTTGGTCTTTCCCGCTCTGTCTGCAGGTGAGCGGCCCTTCCACTGTAACCAGTGTGGAGCTTCTTTTACCCAGAAGGGCAACCTTCTAAGACACATAAAGTTACACTCTGGAGAGAAGCCGTTCAAATGTCCTTTCTGTAGCTATGCTTGTAGAAGAAGGGACGCTCTCACAGGACACCTCAGGACCCACTCTGGTAAGTGTCACCAAGTTAAAGCAGAAGTCCAGAAAGTACTGCAGCATCACATTAAATACCTTGTGGCTTTGGCAGAGAGAGCCTTACATGTGTATCTGTTGGTATTGGTAGCATCTGGAGGATGTACATGGGTCTTCATGGATCAATAGGCTTGAAAGAGGCACTGCCATGGAAGAATGTCTTATAATAGGACATAATGTTCTTTAGCTTTTAAGTTGCTTAATTACCATTGCAGTAATTATGTTAAATTATGTCACATTTACCTTCTGACGTTTCCAGAAAAACATGAAAGCTGTAGAGCTTCTTAATCAATTCAGTAGTACTCAGGCTTAGATCTCAGTGAGAAATCAAATATGGTTCTTTTTAAGCTTGAAAGTACTGTATTCGTTAGAAAATGGGCTGTTGGGGGAATATATATTTCATTTTTAACTCTCCTTATTTGGCTAACTTTCCAACTGTAGTCTTTGGGGAAAGTCTGGACATTTTATGTGCTTCATAAGTGATTTAATGATCTAAAATGTTTAATGTGCTAAGAAAATGCTCAAATATCAATACATAGATGAGGAAGAAGAATTAGAAATCTGAATGAGT
The DNA here is from genome assembly GCF_008632895.1 of Mastomys coucha. Classification (NCBI taxonomy): domain Eukaryota; kingdom Metazoa; phylum Chordata; class Mammalia; order Rodentia; family Muridae; genus Mastomys; species Mastomys coucha. The sequence goes on along the minus strand of NW_022196896.1, from coordinate 95,613,421 downwards.
CTCAATCAATTTCAGCATGAATTGCCACTGCTGGACATTAAAGGTGGAAAATTACAATAAAATATTCTGAATATGCTTTGTCCATGAGGACATGTTAAATTTTAACATGCAGATCTGAGAAAGTGATACTCTCATGTGTATTGACATGTTATGTTATGTGTGTATTGACATGTTATGTTATGTGTGTATTGACATGTTATGTTATGTATGTCCCATAATGCTGTGGGACTTGTGGGAATGCTTAAGCACAGTGATCTTCCTTACATCTTCTTGCTGTCCTTAAGGCTGAACTTAATTTTTAAGATAGATATGAATTATAAAAAGCAATATTAAGCATTAACTGTTAAATTTGGGACAGCCATGGAAGTTACATTAATGTGCATATGAAAACAAAATATTCTAAGAATATATTTTACTTTCTTTCCTAACTGAAAAATAACTCATTTGTGAGATATTTTTTTTTGAAAATTGTGCTACTCTAGTTATCACTTACAGTGGTATATTTTACTATGAAAATATGACAAGTTGAGGCACATTTTTAAGAAATGTTGGTATTTCCTTCCACTTCCTGTATATTCTAACTCAGTGAAGTGTTATTACACTAAGGACTGTACACCTCATAAGAGTTCATGAGTATGTCGTTTTGCCTCGGCTTCATACAATAATTATAATCATCTTAACTGTTTTAGACTCAGACTCATCTATAAAGAGTATCTTAGGCCATAAGCTGCATCCATACAACATACTCAGCCATGCCTCGATGGCAGCCATGCCGGAGCTTTCCCAATGATGGGCCATTTTACCACTCCACTTAGCCAGCTGATTATGAATGGATTCTGTAGGCTTGAGTCTATTATATTTCTTTCCATCAATTTTTTTTTTTTTTGCTGGAGGCAATGTGTCCAGGAATATCACAGTAAGTGGTCAGTTGTTCTCCTAAGGCCACTCAGAAAGCAGCTTAGGGAGGAATGGCAAGTCCTCCTTAAACATCTTTCAGTTCCTACAAGGATAAATCTGCCCCTTCTCCTTGTTGTCAGGAGTCTGGTATAACCAACAGGATACTACTGGCTGGTGGACCACTTGGGAAATACCAGGGACTCAGCATTGAAAAACTCTGAGCTCAGCAGTGGTAGCAGCTGCGTCAGTTACGGGGAGAGGGAGTACATGTAGCTGAGTTCATAGCTTCAATCCTTGCTTCTGTTAGCAATTGAAAACAGGTCCAATGAGCAGGCACTAGGGTAGTAAGGATGTCTGTAAGAAGCTTTGTCCGTGTTACTTGGAGCCTTCTCTAGAGTGGATTCACTTAAGAAGTGTAGGATGTCATATTACAAGGTTTTGTTTCAATTCTGTGGATTAGAACTGTATAACTCTCCCTAGACCTCTATCACCAGTCTGTTTCATGGCCATATAGCCATGCGATGTGACATTTCCGTAGGCTAGCTCTTCTTCCTTGCACAGTATACAATCAAAAGGACTTAGTGAAATTCAAGCTCCTGAGGAATCTCTTTTTCATTATGTCAAGACTGGCTTCTCAAAAGTGGACCTGAAAACACAACTGTCATAAATAGCACCAAGTGCTATGAAATTCATTTACAAACTAGATCCACATTTCCTTCTCTATTAGCTTTATTGATAACCTGCCACAAGGTGATTGATGTATGTTGAAGGGGACAGATTTTGTAGTAGCAGTTACCATGGACACCCAAACCACTTGCTCATGAAGCATCTTTTGTTCTCCAACTACGTGGTCCAAGTTCATTGAACAGTGAAAGACCATTACATCCATCTTCTGGTACGATATGATTTATCAGACAATACCTAGTTCATAGGGTGTGATTTGAGCTAACATAATTAGCATTACTAACAAATTAAGAGCTGCTTTTTAAATAGAGAATAGCTATTGGTCAAAGGTCTTGATAACAAAACCATTAGAGCTTGTCAATCTGAACCTTACCTGACAAGGATGGCATATAGCGCCTCTTCTCCCCACCGACTTTTTCCAGAAATAATTGTGTGCTGGATCTTAAAAGGCCAAAACTAACATATAGTTTTCATCATGAGAGTATATTACAGACCCCCTTTTGCTCCAGGTTCCCCTCAAAACTGGCAGTCTAGCTTTGTTTTCTACCATATGAACTGCTTGTACAACCGTAGGCTATTTCTCTACCCACAACTCTTGCTCTGCTCTACAGATCCTAACTTTTAAAGCAATGCAGCATTCAATGGAGACCATTAAAGGGTGAACATTTGCAAGAGGATGGTTAGACATAAGGGAAACTAATAGGGTCAGCACTACATTGAGGCACAGAAAGCACTATTGCAGGGTGCCATACCTGCGACTAGCCTCAAGGGAAAGGGACCAAGGAGACAGGGGAAGTAAGGAAGGAGGACTGGAGATGACCTGGAGGGAAGCAGCCCCTGCCAACCTGTGAGTCTGCCTCTCCACCTTCATGTGTCCTTTTTGTGCCTCACCTTACTGTAACCAGAAGTGAGGGCAAGGATGCCTTTTGAAAGGTTGGAATGGGCTTTCTGCAGAAACAGCTCCAAGCAAAGAAGGGAGGCAGGGGGTGGGGGGAATGGCTGTGGAAACCAAAGGTGAACTAACACTTAAGAACTGGCGCTTTAAAGAAAACTCTTTCTGGGCGGTGGTGGCGCACGCCTTTAATCCCAGCACTTGGGAGGCAGAATCAGGCGGATCTCTGAGGCAAGCTTGGTCTACAGAGTGAGTTCCAGGACAGCCAGGGCTACACAGAGAAACCCCCTTTTTTTACAAA
>NW_022196896.1:95600590-95610637 GCF_008632895.1 Mastomys coucha | reverse complement strand
AAAAAAAAAAAAAACCAAACCAAACCAAACAAACAAACAAAAAGAACTGGTGCTTTACAGTGACTTGTCTTCTAGGTTTTGCTTTGATGGATATTATTCTCAATAGGAAGGACTTTTACTATCCTCCTCTCTGGGTAACAACTGCCCATTGTTCTACTGTATTTAATGATCACCCTGGATTTTAGTACCACAGATATGCTCCCTGTGTTGGAGATTTGAAACTTTTCTAGATTGATTTCGGTTAGTAGTTGGTAGCAATAGGCCCAGCACTTGTGAGCATTCTATATCCCTGTCACAAATATTTTAGTTTAAGAAAGGAAACCCTTAAAAAACTGTCTGGAATACATGGAGTCAGTAGTACTATCTATACATGTATATGTAAAGTCTTGTATGATAACTATATAATCTACTTTTCAATGTGGTGTTCACATGTTCTAAAGGGCACAACATAGTCATAGGTTAAGCATTGGCTCAACAGTGAGGACTTATAAGTAATACCTAGCATTTATGAGCAATCATGCCACAGCCCTGTACTAAGCACTCAATGGATTATTTAATTAAAGCTCTTTGGTCTCACATCAAGAAATGATATTCATATCAGCAAATCTAGTAATGGGGGAAATACTTTTAATGAAAAAGCCTTTGCATTAAAATATATAAATAGTGTGTGTGTACTTAATGTTGCATCTTTAGTTATAAAGCCAGGTCCTTTTCTTTCAGAGTGGGGCTTAGGTTTAGTTTCTTTAACCTAAATCACACCCATAATGCTTCATCTATAATTATAATTTTTCAGACTTTTAAAGAGTTTAAAAATCTTTGTGAAGCAATCAGGCATCTGTTCAGTTTTATTACTTTTCAGTAATATCTTTTCCCACCTTTCAATTTGTTTTTGTTTTGGTTTGGTTTGTTGGGGTTTTTTTGTTTGTTTGTTTTGTTTTTTGTTTCTTGAGACAGGGTTTCTCTGTGTAGCCCTGGCTGTCCTGGAACTCACTCTGTAGACCAGGCTGGCCTCGAACTGAGAAATCCGCCTGCCTCTGCCTCCCAAGTGCTAGGATTAAAGGCATATGCCACCACTGCCCAGCTTTTGGTCAAGTTTTGCATCTTTCCAAAGTGGTGAAATTCAGTCTAATACAAATCTTTCTTTTTGTAATGATTGGAAATTGAATCCATGAGGGATTGTCTGATTATAATTAAAGGCATATAGCTGGCATGGATAGGTTAGACTACACTCATCCTTAACTCTTGTGTGTGTGGTTGTGAGGAGTATGTGACTCTGATGGTGCTCATGACATGGCAGACATGTGTGTTTCAGAAGAGCCTCAGGGCTGATTCTCACCTTTGACCTTGCTCGAGACAGGGTCTCTCTTCTGCTCCTCACAGCTGCATGTCCCAGGCCAGCCAGCTGGCTCAGAAGTCAGCCTGCATCCCAATGATGGAGCACTGGGATTATAAATGTGCTGTGCTGTGCCAGTATTTCTGGATTCTAGGGACTATATAACTCTTAAAAGGGTAGTACCATTCAGGTTACTCATCCGTGTGTCAACAGAGACACTAAAGGATCAATGACAGATGTTTAGCTAAGAGAACATCTTGCTGTTATTTCTAGCATGCAGGGGAGAGAATTCAAACCAAGGCAGTCAGACTCCAAAATGTGTGCCCTTTACTGCTACGTGATGTGAGAAACTGCCCAGTACAATGCTCTTAAGTTACTACCTGTGACAAAGGAAAGAAAGGGGGTGGCGCACGCATGTGCCTGTGAGACAGAAAGGTCGGGCCTTTGGGCTCACGTATGTGGTTGCTGTAATTGAGCTCTGTCACTTTGTCAGGTTACCTCATTCATCTTCTCAGCCTTCCTGGGCTGCTCATAACCCTTACGCTGAGTGTGAGGTGTTAACTTTCCAGCCTGAGACCTAGCCTAAAAGAGCACTCCCTGGTCTAAAGTAGTCGTGTAGGAAACATCAAACAAAGATTTCCACATTGCCCGTCTCGTTTCTCTGCGCACCCCATCCCTCTTCCCCAGATCTAAGAGGGATGACTTCCTCATAGAAATTCACATGCTACCTCTAGAGTGAAGGGAAGGGCTGGAGAGGTGACTCACTGGCTAAAAGCACTTGTTGCTCTCCTGGAGGACCCCAGTTCAAATCTGTAGTCCTTGTCCCAGGGAATCAACTCTATCGTAATGGCTTCTGAGGGCACTGCATGTACACAGAGCACAGACATGCATGCAGGCAAAATACTCAGAGACTGTACTTACTTTTCAACCAAAGGAAAAGAAAGATTAAAAAAGAAAAGGTAGCAAAGAAGTGCCATGTTTTATCCTTTAGCTAAAGATCAAGGATAAGTTTTCAGTGCATTGAGAACTGAGGTACACTTTGAAAAATATGTTCCAGATTTATATTATATGAAGTTGTAGAAGACATGAAAATACAAGCCCTGTCTTAAGCTTTTGCTCTCAAGAAATCTTGAGATTTACCATATAGCCATCCTTATATAAATACCATCTATGTATGCTTGTGTGTGTATAAATATATATGTGTGTGTGTATGTATGTATAGTATATATATGTACATATAGTATATATATTATACTACACATAGTATATATACTATATATATATAGTATGTGTGTGGTGTGTATATATGTATATATGGTATATATACTATACTGTATGGATATATATACACTATACTATATGTATATATGGTATAATACCATATATAGAGTATATGTGTGTGTATATATGTGTGTGCATATGTGTGTGTGTGCATTTGCATAATTTTTATTGCATTAGTATCAAGTGAGGTGCCAGTACTCCTACCTACTTCAAGAGCTATTTATATTACTTTTGTGCTTAGATTTTTGTTTAACAAATTATTGTAACTTTTCTTTGTAGATACTAAATGGCATATTGACTATTCTAGATTTTTGTTCTTTTAGGCTTTACAGCCAGTACTTTTTGGAAATAATATTGCAGTTAAATCCTTATAAAATAAAAATATCTAACACCTGTTATTTTTAAAACATCAAAGAACTAGAATTGTATATGTATTTTTATAGTTAATACTTAAATATTCTTACCCACATATAGACTCACACATAGCCTTACTTTAAATATAAATAAAGAAATGAAAGGAAAATACAAAAAGGTTTTTTAAATAAATGATTATATATATGTATGTATGTCTTTTTTCAAAACAAATTTTATAAGTCATAAAGTAAAAAATAGTAAGAATTCCCTCACAGAGTCATTAATATTTTATGCCTTATGAAAAATTTAGTATTGGAGCTAGAGAGATAGATCAGTGGCTAACAGCACTGACTATTCTTGCAAGGGACCCAGGTTCAATTCCCGGTACCTACATGGTAGCTCTCAACTGTCTAACACTCTAGTTATAGGGGATCCAAAGCCCTATTCTGTTCTTTGTGAGCACCGAGAGTGCACACTGTGCAAAACATAAGTGTAAGCAAAATACTCATTTATATAAAATAAATTTTAAAAATTAGCTTGACTGTAGACTGGTGATAGATTTTAATTATTATGAGAGAGATTGTTAAAACAATGGAATCACTTAAAAATATTTGAAAAATAGACTGTTAATGCTCAAGGAAATTGAGTTACTGTCTAGTGAAATCTAAATATAAACCAAAATAGTCTTTGACATGCCATTAGGTCAGACACTGAGTCACATTTCAAACATATATGTGAGTAAGAATTTAAAAAGCAGATCAGCAAAGGCTTTATTTTAATTCAGGGTTTGACCTTAATTTTTCATAATGAAATGTCAACTCATGTCTACAGCAACACTTTTTCATTAAACTCTAAGTAAAATATTGACATTCACTCTAGAAGTGTTTAGCATATCATTCTCTTTGTATATATCTCTCAAAATAAATGCATTATAAAACTACTTTGACATATGTATACATATATATGAATATATATGTATATATATTCATCATAATCTACCCTGATCACAGCAATTGGAAGGATCTTTCAGTTTTGAAGTCACATGACTTGTGGCAAATAAGCTTGAATAAATACTGAATTTATTTCTAAATAGTCTAAAAATGTTGGGGTTTTTTTTTTTACAGTGCTTTACGACCTCCCAATATTTGACATTTTTTAGCTCAAGAAATTTGTTATTTATGTCTAATTGTTAGTTTAAAGCAATTCTGTCCTATAAAAGGGAACCAGACCAGATGTGCCACACAAATGCCCATCTGTTGAAACATCTTCCTCCCTATTGTACATTTGAAAAATTTTCAAAGAAGAACTGTCTTGATTACTCATGTCCTTGTTATTTTAAAGGCTATGTGATACACACACACACACACACACACACACACACACACACCACACAAAATCAGAGTCATCAGATGCTTATGTTTTCTTCCAATGATTAAATCCAATGATTTAAATAAAATGATTTAAAAATAGCAAATAGTACGATTGTTAAAACCTAATTTCCCAGTAAAATCTATCTCATTTATTCAAGTTGTATAATTACACCATTACTATGAGAAATTCCTCTGGAATTCAGTCTTATGACTTACACTTCCTTTGAATATATTTGCACATTTTCCTCCATTGAGCCAGTAAAGGAATCCACTGGGATTATAAAGGTATAGGCTTATTGACCTCAGAGAATTGGTTAAAACATTTGGCCTTTTTCACTTACATATAGTTCTCAAAATCTCTGAAGTATTAATCTGGCTTGGATGGAAAGGCCAAACTTTGTGTTGCTAAAGATACAATGTCAGTTGCTCTAGTTATAAATCTCATCTGAAACAGTGTATTGACTATGTCAAACATAATTCATTTTTTCTCTCTCTTTTGTATGTGTGCATGTGTGTGTGTGTGTGTGTGTGTGTGTGTGTGTGTGTGTATGTGTGTGTGTGTGTGTGTGTGTGTAATATAAGTACGCACTGGGACCTGAGACCACTGCTTAGGATGAACTGGCTAGGCAGCCTGTCTGGGGAATCTACTTGTTTCTGCCATCACACCAATCACCAGCACTGTGCGTAGAGGCATGCGCTGCCATTCCTGGCTTATTACATGGGTCCTGGGGATGTGAGCCCAGATCCTATTGCCTCTGAGAACTTTGCCAAGTGAGCCGCTGTTTCAGCCCAAAAGACTTCATTCTTTAAAGCACAGATCCAGCGGTCAATAGGATAGTCACACTAGATTAAATGGTGCCAGCTAGTACTGCTCCTATTTATGGTGACAGTGTGTTGTAAAGTAGTAGAAATGGTCCTGCAGGTTTCCTATGAACAGACAGCACTGTTTGAAACTGATCTTAGGCCAGCACCTGGCCTATTTTCTAGGTCATCTCCCAAGTGTGAACTTTCCCCACCCCTGCCCCCTCCTTTCCTTTCTGGGGTTTCTGGGGGTGGTTGATAGAACAGGATTACACTGATAATCACACCAACAGTATCAGTTGCACACATACTTTGCATAACCATGGATTGCGGAGTCCACCCATCCAGCCCTGATAATGATACCCCAGTGCCTCTGCCCTCCGCAGGAAGGAGAGGGGATGTGATTTGGTTGCTTTTCCCTGACAGAAGGCTGTGACCACCAGATAAAAGCCACTTTGGGTCGCACCAACTAGTATGACAATCTGTCAAAGTTGACCGAGACAAACTCCTCTTTTCTCACCTATGGTAATAACCATTACCTTCTCTACTTCGCCTCATACTTCTTTATAAAACATATCCAACTTTATCAGCATGTGCAACCCTGTCTTACAGGTAGAGGTGGCTGTGCTGCTTTGAACCTTCCTGTACCTTTCTAGAAAAACAATATTCATGAGAAATTTCTTCCCTGGTCCATTTTCATCTCATGAAGCTATTTTTGTTTCATTTTAGCGTAAACACATTTGTTATACCAACTTGGACCCCTTTCCTCCCTTCCTTTCTCTGCTCTCATGAGCTCTAGAGAATCCAGAAGGACCCATGGACCTTCCAAAAACTCTGTAGATGTTGATCTCGTTCCAGGGATCGCTAGCAGTTTTGAGCTTCTGTGGATGCTGGCACAGACACTCTTAACCGTAACTAGTTACCCTTTCACATTTTCCCAGCAACACTGAGTCTTCCTGCAGCATTCGAACAGAAATAGAGAGGCTCCACACCAGTCTCAACTCAGGAAACACCATAGTGGGGGATTATTTGGGACTGTTTATTGATTGATTGATTTTTGTAGCTAACCTCCATTCTTTATGTTCCTTACTTGAACATAGTAGTCAAACATATAGTCTACACCTATAGCCATTTCTGCCTTGAGACAAAAATCAAGGAAATAAACACATAGCATAGAGTTCACTCTCACCATGTAAATATTTAGAATGGGACTAAAATTTCACTCACAGCATAAGTCCTCAGTGGTATCCTGATAAAGTGCAACATGGTTACCCTAGGATTCATATAGGGTCCATCTTAAAACTAGAATTTGAATGTATGGTGTACACACACATACACACACACACACACACACACACACACTTTCTCACAAACATACACACACACACACTTTCTCACACACACATACACAGTCTCATTTATATAATGACTTAAATGAAATCAATTTACCTGCTTTCAGACAAACGCTTTTTAGAAATCTGTGTTTTCTGAGTGTATTGATTTCTTGTAAAGTTGGTTATTATAATTGTTCAGCATGAGATGAGAAAGAACAGTTTAAGAATAGAAATTACATGGGCCATGGATTCAGCCCCCTCAGTATAGAATGTAAGAGTTCTGGAACCCATATAAAAAGTTAGGTGTGATAGCATGGGCAGGAATATCCCTGGGACTCATCACACATCCTATCCTGATCAGTGAGTTCTGCATCCCAGTTGGAGACCCTGTCCTCATAGACAAAGTAGATGATTCTTAAGAAGGAGCACGTGAGGTTGTGTCCTGGATTCTAAGAGTACATATGCACACACTGTACCCACATGAAGGAAAATAGAAGTTGAATCAAAGGAAAAGTTTATATGATTGGATTATTTATTTGTTAAATCTAGAAAGTTCTTAGTTGGTTTTCTATTAGTGTTCCTTCAATATATGTTTCATATATGTATAATAATGAAAAGTATCAACTCTATCTCCTTCTTGGTTAGACATTACTATAGCCCCTCCCTGCTGTTTTATAGCTTTTTATACCTTTGCAGTTTCTCTAGCACTTTTTCTCACCTTCACGAATCAGTGAAGCAATTTATAATACAACTATGACAAAATTATGTACATCCCTGTAAACTCCTTATGGTTAATAACGTTAAGATATTTTGACACTTTATGTGTGTCTATTTTTAACAGCTGTAACATTTGAGATATCTAAACTTATGTACCTGTTTTTTGCCTAAGTAATTCATTGAGAAATCAAAAAAATAAGACATTTTACATAATAATGAGGAATACAGATACCAGAGTTCCTAGAGCCCTTTCCAGGGTGCAGTTCAGCTCATTTCACTTCCTAATTTAGGCATCCGGTGCAAGGAATCTTGGGAACGTTATCACTTGAACAAAGTGATATAAAAGTAGATATCAAAAAGTTGGACTTTTCTGAAAATAATCTTACATGAGAATACTTTTATTGAATTATGCCAATTCTTCTTTACAGTGGACGAGAAAAGGGAAATGTAGGTGTCTTCTTTTTATCTTCCAGGAGTCTGATTTGTTTAGTTTCAAAGGCCCCACTCAGAGTCGTTTTGTTTGTTTCCTAGTTTATATTATTGCTCTGTTCTTATTTTTGTGATTTGTGATTTGCTTTTGTTTGGTGGTGCTGGGAATTGGAGCTGGAGTCTCATGCATGCTGGGCAACTAGTCCACCTATGCATCATAACCCAGTTCACCCACCACCTGCCCTTGTAGGTATAATTTCCCCTGCTAATTTTATCTTTTGTAAGGCTTTTAGCTGAATTTAGAAGGTGATGTTATTAACATTATCACCAATGGAAATGTTGGAATGATGAGTTAGCTTTTTTAATGCAGGGACGATATCTGCCTTCTTGTCCATCATACATAAAAGATGTGCATAACACACATTGATGGAACAATGAAGGAAGCATAATTCTTAAACCTCATCAGGTCCTACATAAGAAAAGTAAAGTGCATTGATGAGAGTACCCTGGGCATGTTCACTATTAGGCATTTTCCCAAAACCTATGCCCAGGCTATTTATTGGGAGAAATTATTAATTGTCAAAATAGAAAAGTATGTTTGCAGTAATTGGGGGAAACAGTGAGTTACATAACTGTTCTTCCTCTGTCCCATGCCTGGTTATAAAGACTCTAAACACACACACTCCATCCTTTCATACACACACACACACACACACACACACACACACACACACACACGTGAATCAGCCTAATTTAAAGATGCCTCTCATATACCTTCTTAAACATTTAACATTCTTCTCTCCAGCCCACAACCATCCTAGTAAACTTCCTGGAGAGAGGAAAGTTATGTGTGATAAATTTTGACTGACATCTAATTATACCGACATGATTTAATTTAACAGGGATTCTCTGGGAAAAAAAAATAGCTCACTTTTCAGGCATAGACCTGTTTCCTTTCTAAGACACTTAATCATTGTATTAAAATATGTCTAAAGTCATCAATACTTGTACAGATTTAGGGGTTTTTGGGGGGTAGGGAAATGTGAGCACTTCTAAAGCATCCTGTGTCAGGCAATATTTTAAAGATTGTATCAGATAGAATAAATTATAGAAGAGAAAGACTTCAAGTTTCTGACCACATGAAAATAAAAATCTGAAATATCAAAAAATATTTATTAGCTATTTATTACAAATGGGTTGAAGCATGACTAGCAGTTATACATACAGGCTGAGTAAGTTGATGAGAAAGTTATGGTGCTGAGTCATAGTTGACAAGTAAGTAAAAGAAATAAAACAATTTTTTTTAAATAGCATACAAATAGCTAGAATTTAGTTATTGTTCACTTTTATGAATGCAAATTAAAAAGAAAAACAATTTCTATTGTCCAGCATAGAAATTTCCAGGCTTTCTTGGTTCACTTTGCATCTTTATTGTCTTTGTAGCTTTCAGGCTAATGTAAGTGTCTAACAGTTTATTGCATGGTCAGGCCCCAAGAAACATTTGCAATTTTTTGATAGCATGTAAAATGAGAAAAGAGGCAAGGTCTTCATGTCATTATTAAATAGCCCTGGTACATAGAAATGTGACTGTATGCCTTCATGGGCACAACTCAGTTCCCAGATCTAAGAATTGCGTGGGCCACAGTCACCCAATTCCTATTCCATAGTGATGTATCCAGAGGACTCTCTTATACTAAAACAATGGCTAAAGCCATACTTCAAAAAAAAACTTGTCAGTGACTGGATGGAGTGTGATAAACAGGGGTCAAACTGAGCAAATAGATTACATTGTCTCTTGTGGGATAGAATATTATTGTGTTCCTCTGTAACAGAATGTCTCATATAGGCTTCCTTCGCAACTTCCTTTAGCACCTTAGTGAAAAATACACTATTTTAGAAACATACTCTGTCAGTGTCAGTGTAGGAAAAGGCTTGTCTTGAGTATAAGTTTGCAGAAGCCTCTTTTAGTCTTTTATGTTGAGATAAAGACTTGAAACCTTAAAATTGGGGACTAGAGAGCTAAATCCATATGTGAAGTGTTAGCTGCACAAGCAGAAGAACCTGAGTTCAGATTTTCCACTCCCTCATGTAAACTTTATAGAGAGGTTTGTACTGCCCAGAACACCCATCAACGAGAGCAAGTACAGAGACGGGCAGATCGCAGGGGCTGCCTGGCTGACAGCAAAGGATGAAAACAGAAAGCCACAGGTTCACTAAGAGACTCTGTCTCAAATAAATAAATGAACAAATGAACGAGTGAGTGAATGAATGAGGTGGAGAAAAACAAAGGCGAACACTGGGCATTGACATTAGGGCCTCCACGGACACGCAGGCAAATACACCTGCACTTGCACACACGTGCACACACACACACACACACACACACACACACGTGCACACACACACACACGTGCACACACACACACAC